>NW_026046791.1:2485290-2795014 GCF_023864275.1 Schistocerca cancellata | reverse complement strand
TTGAGTGATCCATCGTCAATAGGTGGCCCTGAACGTTACAATTCACTATCAGTTTTGCGTCCGATTCGAAAATCTTTGACTCACAGCAGAACGGCCATAAGATGCCCGAGGCAGCAATAGGCCGAAGGAGACAAGTCTGCTGGAGGACGATGTATTGAATCGGGACGCAATTTGAGTGATCCATCGTCATTAGGAGGCCCTGAATGTTACAATTCACTATTAGTTTTTCGTCCGATTCGAAAATCTTTGAGTCACAGCAGAACGGCCATAAGGTGCCCGAGGCAGCAATTGACCCATGGAGACAAGTCTGCTGGAGGACGATGTATTGCATCGGGTCTCAATTTGAGTGATCCATCGTCATTAGGTGGCCCTGAACGTTACAATTCACTATCAGTTTTTCGTCCCATTCGATAATCTAGACTCACAGCAGAACGGCCATAAGGTGCCCGAGGGAGCAATAGACCCATGGAGACAAGTCTGCTGGAGGACGATGTATTGAATCGGGACGCAATTTGAGTGATCCATCGTCAATAGGTGGCCCTGAACGTTACAATTCCCTATCAGTTTTTCGTCCGATTCGAAAATCTTAGACTCACAGCAGAACGGCCATAAGGTGCCCGAGGCAGCAATAGACCCATGGAGACAAGCCTGCTGGAGGACGATGTATTGAATCGGGACGCAATTTGAGTGATCCATCGTCATTAGGTGGCTCTGAAAGTTACAATTCACTATCAGTTTTTCGTCCGATTCGAAAATCTATGACTCACAGCAGAACGGCCATAAGGTGCCCGAGGCAGCAATAGACCCATAGAGACAAGTCGGGTGGAGGACGATATATTGAATCGGGACGCAATTTGAGTGATCCATCGTCATTAGGTGGCCCTGAATGTTACAATTCACTATCAGTTTTTCGTCAGATTCGAAAATCTTTGAGTCACAGCAGAACGGCCATAAGGTGCCCGAGGCAGCAATAGGCCCATGGAGACTAGTCTGCTGGAGCAGGAGGTATTGAATCGGGACGCAATTTGAGTGATCCATCGTCATTAGGTGGCCCTGAACGTTACAATTCACTATCAGTTCTTCGTCCGATTCGAAAATCATTGACCCACAGCAGAACGGCCATAAGGTGCCCGAGGCAGCAATATACCCATGGAGACAAGTCGGCTGGAGGACGATGTATTGAATCGGGACGCAATTTGAGTGATCCATCGTCATTAGGTGGCCCTGAAAGTTACAATTCACTATCAGTTTTTCGTCCGATTCGAAAATCTTTGACTCACAGCAGAACGACCATAAGGTGCCCGATGCAGCAATAGACCCATGGAGACAAGTCTGTGGGAGACGATGTATTGAATCGGGACGTAATTTGAGTGATCCATCGTCATTAGGTGGCCCTGAACGTTACAATTCACTATCAGTTTTTCGTCGCATTCGATAATCTAGACTCACAGCAGAACGGCCATAAGGTGCCCGAGGCAGCAATAGACCCATGGAGTCAAGTCGGCTGGCGAACGATGTATTGAATCGGGACGCAATTTGAGTGATCCATCGTCATTAGGTGGCCCTGAACGTTACAATTCACTATCAGTTCTTCTTCCGATTCGAAAATCTTTGACTCACAGCAGAACGGCCAAATGTGCCCGAGGCAGCAATAGACCCATGGAGACTAGTCTGGTGGAGCAGGAGGTATTGAATCGGGACGCAATTTGAGTGTTCCATCGTCATTAGGAGGCCCTGAACGTTACAATTCACTATCAGTTTTTCGTCCGATTCGAAAATCTATGACTCACAACAGAACGCCCATAAGGTGCCCGAGGCAGCAATAGACCCATGGAGACAAGTCGGCTGGAGGACGATGTATTGAATCGGGACGCAATTTGAGTGATCCATCGTCATTAGGTGGCCCTGAACGTTACAATTCACTATCAGTTTTTCGTCCGATTCGAAAATCTTTGACTCACAGCAGAACGGCCATAAGGTGCCCGAGGCAGCAATAGACCCATGGAGACAAGTCGTCTGGAGGACGATGTATTGAATCGGGACACAATTTCAGTGATCCATCGTCATTAGGGGCCCTGAACGTTACAATTCACTATCAGTTTTTCGTCCCATTCGATAATCTAGACTCACAGCAGAACGGCCATAAGGTGCCCGAGGCAGCAATAGACCCATGGAGACAAGTCTGCTGGAGCACGAGGTATTGAATAGGGACGCAATTTGAGTGTTCCATCGTCATTAGGTGGCCCTGAAAGTTACAATTCACTATCAGTTTTTCGTCCCATTCGATAATCTAGACTCACAGCAGAACGGCCATAAGGTGCCCGAGGCAGCAATAGACCCATGGAGACAAGTCGGCTGGAGGACGATGTATTGAATCGGGACGCAATTTGAGCGATCCATCGTCATTAGGTGGCCCTGAACGTTACAATTCACTATCAGTTTTTCGTCCGATTCGGAAATCTTTGACTCACAGCAGAACGGCCATAAGGTGCCCGAGGCAGCAATAGACCCATGGAGACAAAACGGCTGGAGGACGATGTATTGAATCGGGAAGCAATTTTAGTGATCCATCGTCATTAGGTGGCCCTGAATGTTACAATTCACTATCTGTTTTTCGTCCGATTTGAAAATCTTTGAGTCACAGCAGAACGGCCATAAGGTGCCCGAGGCAGCAATAGACCCATGGAGACAAGTCTGCTGGAGGGCGATGTATTGAATCGGGACGCAATTTGAGTGATCCATCGTCATTAGGTGGCCCTGAACGTTACAATTCACTATCAGTTTTTCGTCCGCTTCGAAATCTTTGACTCACAGCAGAACGGCCATAAGGTGCCCGAGGCAGCAATAGACCAATGGAGACAAGTCTGCTGGAGGACGATGTATTGAATCGGGACGCAATTTGAGTGATCCATCGTCATTAGGTGGCCCTGAACGTTACAATTCACTATCAGTTTTTCGTCGCATTCGATAATCTAGACTCACAGCAGAACGGCCATAAGGTGCCCGACTCAGCAATAGACCCATGGAGTCAAGTAGGCTGGAGGACGATGTATTGAATCGGGACGTAATTTGAGTGATCCATCGTCATTAGGTGGCCCTGAATGTTACAATTCACTATCAGTTTTTCGTCCGATTCGAAAATCTTTGACTCACAGCAGAACGGCCATAAGGTGCCCGAAGCAGCAATAGACCCATGGAGACAAGTCTGCCGGATGACGATGTATTGAATCGGGACGCAATTTGAGTGATCCATCGTAATTAGGTGGCCCTGAACGTTACAATTCACTATCAGTTCTTCGTCCGATTCGAAAATCTTTGACCCACAGCAGAACGGCTATAAGGTGCCCGAGGCATCAATAAACCCATGGAGACAAGTCGGCTGGGGAACGATGTATTGAATCATGACGCAATTTGAGTGATCCATCGTCATTAGGTGGCTCTGAATGTTACAATTCACTATCAGTTTTTCGTCCCATTCGATAATCTAGACTCACAGCAGAACGACCATAAGGTGCCCGAGGCAGCAATAGACCCATGGAGTCAAGTCGGCTGGAGGACGATGTATGAATCGGGACGCAATTTGTGTGGTCCATCGTCATTAGGTGGCCGTGAACGTTACAATTCACTATCAGTTTTGCGTCCGATTCGAAAATCTTTGAATCACAGCAGAACGGCCATAAGGTGCCCGAGGCAGCAATAGGCCGAAGGAGACAAGTCTGCTGGAGGACGATGTATTGAATCGGGACGCAATTTGAGTGATCCATCGTCATTAGGAGGCCCTGAATGTTACAATTCACTATTAGTTTTTCGTCCGATTCGAAAATCTTTGAGTCACAGCAGAACGGCCATAAGGTGCCCGAGGCAGCAATAGACCCATGGAGACAAGTCTGCTGGAGGACGATGTATTGAATCGGGACTCAATTTGAGTGATCCATCGTCATTAGGTGGCCCTGAACGTTACAATTCACTATCAGTTTTTCGTCCCATTCGATAATCTAGACTCACAGCAGAACGGCCATAAGGTGCCCGAGGCAGCAATAGACCCATGGAGACAAGTCTGCTGGAGGACGATGTATTGAATCGGGACGCAATTTGAGTGATCCATCGTCATTAGGTGGCCCTGAACGTTACAATTCACTATCAGTTTTTCGTCCGATTCGAAAATCTTAGACTCACAGCAGAACGGCCATAAGGTGCCCGAGGCAGCAATAGACCCATGGAGACAAGCCTGCTGGAGGACGATGTATTGAATCGGGACGCAATTTGAGTGATCCATCGTCATTAGGTGGCTCTGAAAGTTACAATTCACTATCAGTTTTTCGTCCGATTCGAAAATCTATGACTCACAGCAGAACGGCCATAATGTGCCCGAGGCAGCAATAGACCCATGGAGACAAGTCGGGTGGAGGACGATATATTGAATCGGGACGCAATTTGAGTGATCCATCGTCATTAGGTGGCCCTGAATGTTACAATTCACTATCAGTTTTTCGTCAGATTTGAAAATCTTTGAGTCACAGCAGAACGGCCATAAGGTGCCCGAGGCAGCAATAGGCCCATGGAGACTAGTCTGCTGGAGCAGGAGGTATTGAATCGGTACGAAATTTGAGTGATCCATCGTCATTAGGTGGCCCTGAACGTTACAATTCACTTTCAGTTCTTCGTCCGATTCGAAAATCTTTGACCCACAGCAGAACGGCCATAAGGTGCCCGAGGCAGCAATAGACCCATGGAGACAAGTCGGCTGGAGGACGATGTATTGAATCGGGACGCAATTTGAGTGATCCATCGTCATTAGGTGGCCCTGAAAGTTACAATTCACTATCAGTTTTTCGTCCGATTCGAAAATCTTTGACTCACAGCAGAACGACCATAAGGTGCCCGATGCAGCAATAGACCCATGGAGACAAGTCTGTGGGAGACGATGTATTGAATCGGGACGCAATTTGAGTGATCCATCGTCATTAGGAGGCCCTGAACGTACAATTCACTATCAGTTTTTCGTCCGATTAAAAATCTTTGCCTCACAGCAGAACGGCCATAAGGTGCCCGAGGCAGCAATAGACCCATGGAGACAAGTCTGCTGGAGGACGATGTATTGAATCGGGACGCAATTTGAGTGATCCATCGTCATTAGGTGGCCCTGAACGTTACAATTCACTATCAGTTTTTCGTCGCATTCGATAATCTAGACTCACAGCAGAACGGCCATAAGGTGCCCGAGGCAGCAATAGACCCATAGAGTCAAGTCGGCTGGAGAACGATGTATTGAATCGGGACGCAATTTGAGTGATCCATCGTCATTAGGTGGCCCTGAATGTTACAATTCACTATCAGTTTTTCGTCCGATTCGAAAATCTTTGACTCACAGCAGAACGGCCATAAGGTGCCCGAGGCAGCAATAGACCCATGGAGACAAGTCGGCTGGAGGACGATGTATTGAGTCGGGACGCAATTTGAGTGATCTATCGTCATTAGGTGGCCAAGAATGTTACAATTCACTATCAGTTTTTCGTCAGATTTGAAAATCTTTGAGTCACAGCAGAACGGCCATAAGGTGCCCGAGGCAGCAATAGACCCATGGAGACAAGTCTGCTGGAGGACGATGTATTGAATCGGGACGTAATTTGAGTGATCCATCGTCATTAGGTGGCCCTGAACGTTACAATTCACTATCAGTTCTTCTTCCGATTCGAAAATCTTTGACTCACAGCAGAACGGCCATAATGTGCCCGAGGCAGCAATAGACCCATGGACACTAGTCTGGTGGAGCAGGAGGTATTGAATCGGGACGCAATTTGAGTGTTCCATCGTCATTAGGAGGCCCTGAACGTTACAATTCACTATCAGTTTTTCGTACGATTCGAAAATCTATGACTCACAACAGAACGCCCATAAGGTGCCCGAGGCAGCAATAGACCCATGGAGACAAGTCGGCTGGAGGACGATGTATTGAATCGGGACGCAATTTGAGTGATCCATCGTCATTAGGTGGCCCTGAAAGTTACAATTCACTATCAGTTTTTCGACCGATTCGAAAATCTTTGACTCACAGCAGAACGGCCATAAGGTGCCCGAGGCAGCAATAGACCCATGGAGACAAGTCTGCTGGAGGACGATGTATTGAATCGGGACGCAATTTGAGTGATCCATCGTCATTTGGTGGCCCTGAACGTTACAATTCACTATCAGTTTTTCGTCCCATTCGATAATCTAGACTCACAGCAAAACGGCCATAAGGTGCCCGAGGCAGCAATAGACCCATGGTGTCAAGTCGGCTGGAGGACGATGTATTGAATCGGGACGCAATTTGTGTGGTCCATCCTCATTAGGTGGCCCTGAATGTTACAATTCACTATCAGTTTTTCGTCGCATTCGATAATCTAGACTCACAGCAGAACGGCCATAAGGTTCCCGTGGCAGCAATAGACCCATGGAGTCAAGTCGGCTGGAGAACGATGTATTGAATCGGGACGCAATTTGAGTGATCCATCGTCATTAGGTGGCCCTGAATGTTACAATTCACTATCAGTTTTTCGTCCGATTCGAAAATCTTTGACTCACAGCAGAACGGCCCTAAAATGCCCGAGGCAGCAATAGACCCATGGAGACAAGTCGGCTGGAGGACGATGTATTGAATCGGGACGCAATTTGAGTGATCCATCGTCATTAGGTGGCCAAGAATGTTACAATTCACTATCAGTTTTTCGTCAGATTTGAAAATCTTTGAGTCACAGCAGAACGGCCATAAGGTGCCCGAGGCAGCAATAGACCCATGGAGACAAGTCTGTTGGAAGCCGATGTATTGAATCGGGACGCAATTTGAGTGATCCATCGTCATTAGGTGGCCCTGAACGTTACAATTCACTATCAGTTCTTCGTCCGATTCGAAAATCTTTGACTCACAGCAAAACGGCCATAATGTGCCCGAGGCAGCAATAGACCCATGGAGACTAGTCTGGTGGAGCAGGAGGTATTGAATCGGGACGCAATTTGAGTGTTCCATCGTCATTAGGAGGCCCTGAACGTTACAATTCACTATCAGTTATTCGTCCGATTCGAAAATCTATGACACACAACAGAACGCCCATAAGGTGCCCGAGGCAGCAATAGACCCATGGAGACAAGTCGGCTGGAGGACGATGTATTGAATCGGGACGCAATTTGAGTGATCCATCGTCATTAGGTGGCCCTGAAAGTTACAATTCACTATCAGTTTTTCGACCGATTCGAAAATCTTTGACTCACAGCAGAACGGCCATAAGGTGCCCGAGGCAGCAATAGACCCATGGAGACAAGTCTGCTGGAGGACGATGTATTGAATCGGGACGCAATTTGAGTGATCCATCGTCATTTGGTGGCCCTGAGCGTTACAATTCACTATCAGTTTTTCGTCCCATTCGATAATCTAGACTCACAGCAAAACGGCCATAAGGTGCCCGAGGCAGCAATAGACCCATGTTGTCAAGTCGGCTGGAGGACGATGTATTGAATCGGGACGCAATTTGTGTGGTCCATCCTCATTAGGTGGCCCTGAATGTTACAATTCACTATCAGTTTTTCGTCCGATTCGAAAATCTTTGACTCACAGCAGAACGGCCATAAGGTGCCCGAGGCAGCAATAGACCCATGGAGACAAGCCTGCTGGAGGACGATGTATTGAATCGGGACGCAATTTGAGTGATCCATCGTCATTAGGTGGCCCTGAACGTTACAATTCACTATCAGTTTTTCGTCCGATTCGAAAATCTTTGACTCACAGCAGAACGGCCATAATGTGCCCGAGGCAGCAATAGACCCATGGAGACTAGTCTGCTGGAGCAGGAGGTATTGAATCGGGACGCAATTTGAGTGTTCCATCGTCATTAGGAGGCCCTGAACGTTACAATTCACTATCAGTTTTTCGTCCGATTCGAAAATCTATGACTCACAACAGAACGCCCATAAGGTGCCCGAGGCAGCAATAGACCCATGGAGACAAGTCGGCTGGAGGACGATGTATTGAATCGGGACGCAATTTGAGTGATCCATCGTCATTAGGTGGCCCTGAAAGTTACAAATCACTATCAGTTTTTCGACCGATTCGAAAATCTTTGACTCACAGCAGAACGGCCATAAGGTGCCCGAGGCAGCAATAGACCCATGGAGACAAGTCCGCTGGAGGACGATGTATTGAATCGGGACGCAATTTGAGTGATCCATCGTCATTAGGTGGCCCTGAACGTTACAATTCACTATCAATTTTTCGTCCCATTCGATAATCTAGACTCACAGCAAAACGGCCATAAGGTGCCCGAGGCAGCAATAGACCCATGGTGTCAAGTCGGCTGGAGGACGATGTATTGAATCGGGACGCAATTTGTGTGGTCCATCCTCATTAGGTGGCCCTGAATGTTACAATTCACTATCAGTTTTTCGTCGCATTCGATAATCTAGACTCACAGCAGAACGGCCATAAGGTGCCCGAGGCAGCAATAGACCCATGGAGTCAAGTCGGCTGGAGAACGATGTATTGAATCGGGACGCAATTTGAGTGATCCATCGTCATTAGGTGGCCCTGAATGTTACAATTCACTATCAGTTTTTCGTCCGATTCGAAAATCTTTGACTCACAGCAGAACGGCCATAAGGTGCCCGAGGCAGCAATAGACCCATGGAGACAAGTCGGCTGGAGGACGATGTATTGAATCGGGACGCAATTTGAGTGATCCATCGTCATTAGGTGGCCAAGAATGTTACAATTCACTATCAGTTTTTCGTCAGATTTGAAAATCTTTGAGTCACAGCAGAACGGCCATAAGGTGCCCGAGGCAGCAATAGACCCATGGAGACAAGCCTGCTGGAGGACGATGTATTGAATCGGGACGCAATTTGAGTGATCCATCGTCATTAGGTGGCCCTGAACGTTACAATTCACTATCAGTTCTTCGTCCGATTCGAAAATCTTTGACTCACAGCAAAACGGCCATAATGTGCCCGAGGCAGCAATAGACCCATGGAGACTAGTCTGGTGGAGCAGGAGTTATTGAATCGGGACGCAATTTGAGTGTTCCATCGTCATTAGGAGGCCCTGAACGTTACAATTCACTATCAGTTTTTCGTCCGATTCAAAAATCTATGACTCACAACAGAACGCCCATAAGGTGCCCGAGGCAGCAATAGACCCATGGAGACAAGTCGGCTGGAGGACGATGTATTGAATCGGGACGCAATTTGAGTGATCCATCGTCATTAGGTGGCCCTGAAAGTTACAATTCACTATCAGTTTTTCGACCGATTCTAAAATCTTTGACTCACAGCAGATCGGCCATAAGGTACCCGAGGCAGCAATAGACCCATGGAGACAAGTCTGCTGGAGGACGATGTATTGAATCGGGACGCAATTTGAGTGATCCATCGTCATTTGGTGGCCCTGAGCGTTACAATTCACTATCAGTTTTTCGTCCCATTCGATAAACTAGACTCACAGCAAAACGGCCATAAGGTGCCCGAGGCAGCAATAGACCCATGGTGTCAAGTCGGCTGGAGGACGATGTATTGAATTGGGACGCAATTTGTGTGGTCCATCGTCATTAGGTGGCCCTGAACGTTACAATTCACTATCAGTTTTTCGTCCGATCCGAAAATCTTTGACTCACAGCAGAACGGCCATAATGTGCCCGAGGCAGCAATTGACCCATGGAGACTAGTCTGCTGGAGCAGGAGGTATTGAATCGGGACGCAATTTGAGTGATCCATCGTCATTAGGTGGCCCTGAACGTTACAATTCACTATCAGTTTTTCGTCCGATTCGAAAATCTTTGACTCACAGCAGAACGGCCATAATGTGCCCGAGGCAGCATTAGACCCATGGAGACTAGTCTGCTGGAGCAGGAGGTATTGAATCGGCACGCAATTTGAGTGTTCCATCGTCATTAGGAGGCCCTGAACGTTACAATTCACTATCAGTTTTTCGTCCGATTCGAAAATCTATGACTCACAACAGAACGCCCATAAGGTGCCCGAGGCAGCAATAGACCCATGGAGACAAGTCGGCTGGAGGACGATGTATTGAATCGGGACGCAATTTGAGTGATCCATCGTCATTAGGTGGCCCTGAAAGTTACAAATCACTATCAGTTTTTCGACCGATTCGTAAAGCTTTGACTCACAGCAGAACGGCCATAAGGTGCCCGAGGCAGCAATAGACCCATGGAGACAAGTCTGCTGGAGGACGATGTATTGAATCGGGACGCAATTTGAGTGATCCATCGTCATTAGGTGGCCCTGAACGTTACAATTCACTATCAGTTCTTCGTCCAATTCGAAAATCTTTGACCCACAGCAGAACGGCCATAAGGTGCCCGAGGCAGCAATAGACCCATGGAGACAAGTCGGCTGGAGGACGATGTATTGAATCGGGACGCAATTTGAGTGATCCATCGTCATTAGGTGGCCAAGAATGTTACAATTCACTATCAGTTTTTCGTCAGATTTGAAAATCATTGAGTCACAGCTGAACGGCCATAAGGTGCCCGAGGCAGCAATAGACCCATGGAGACAAGCCTGCTGGAGGACGATGTATTGAATCGGGACGCAATTTGAGTGATCCATCGTCATTAGGTGGCCCTGAACGTTACAATTCACTATCAGTTCTTCGTCCGATTCGAAAATCTTTGACTCACAGCAAAACGGCCATAATGTGCCCGAGGCAGCAATAGACCCATGGAGACTAGTCTTGTGGAGCAGGAGGTATTGAATCGGGACGCAATTTGAGTGTTCCATCGTCATTAGGAGGCCCTGAACGTTACAATTCACTATCAGTTTTTCGTCCGATTCGAAAATCTATGACTCACAACAGAACGCCCATAAGGTGCCCGAGGCAGCAATAGACCCATGGAGACAAGTCGGCTGGAGGACGATGTATTGAATCGGGACGCAATTTGAGTGATCCATCGTCATTAGGTGGCCCTGAAAGTTACAATTCACTATCAGTTTTTCGACCGATTCTAAAATCTTTGACTCACAGCAGAACGGCCATAAGGTGCCCGAGGCAGCAATAGACCCATGGAGACAAGTCTGCTGGAGGACGATGTATTGAATCGGGACGCAATTTGAGTGATCCATCGTCATTTGGTGGCCCTGAGCGTTACAATTCACTATCAGTTTTTCGTCCCATTCGATAATCTAGACTCACAGCAAAACGGCCATAAGGTGCCCGAGGCAGCAATAGACCCATGGTGTCAAGTCGGCTGGAGGACGATGTATTGAATTGGGACGCAATTTGTGTGGTCCATCGTCATTAGGTGGCCCTGAACGTTACAATTCACTATCAGTTTTTCGTCCGATTCGAAAATCTTTGACTCACAGCAGAACGGCCATAATGTGCCCGAGGCAGCAATAGACCCATGGAGACTAGTCTGCTGGAGCAGGAGGTATTGAATCGGGACGCAATTTGAGTGATCCATCGTCATTAGGTGGCCCTGAACGTTACAATTCACTATCAGTTTTTCGTCCGATTCGAAAATCTTTGACTCACAGCAGAACGGCCATAATGTGCCCGAGGCAGCATTAGACCCATGGAGACTAGTCTGCTGGAGCAGGAGGTATTGAATCGGCACGCAATTTGAGTGTTCCATCGTCATTAGGAGGCCCTGAACGTTACAATTCACTATCAGTTTTTCGTCCGATTCGAAAATCTATGACTCACAACAGAACGCCCATAAGGTGCCCGAGGCAGCAATAGACCCATGGAGACAAGTCGGCTGGAGGACGATGTATTGAATCGGGACGCAATTTGAGTGATCCATCGTCATTAGGTGGCCCTGAAAGTTACAAATCACTATCAGTTTTTCGACCGATTCGTAAAGCTTTGACTCACAGCAGAACGGCCATAAGGTGCCTGAGGCAGCAATAGACCCATGGAGACAAGTCTGCTGGAGGACGATGTATTGAATCGGGACGCAATTTGAGTGATCCATCGTCATTAGGTGGCCCTGAACGTTACAATTCACTATCAATTTTTTGTCCCATTCGAAAATCTAGACTCACAGCAAAACGGCCATAAGTTGCCCGAGGCAGCAATAGACCCATGGAGACAAGTCTGCTGGAGGACGATGTATTGAATCGGGACGCAATTTGAGTGATCCATCGTCATTAGGTGGCCCTGAACGTTACAAATCACTATCAGTTTTTCGACCGATTCGTAAAGCTTTGACTCACAGCAGAACGGCCATAAGGTGCCTGAGGCAGCAATAGACCCATGGAGACAAGTCTGCTGGAGGACGATGTATTGAATCGGGACGCAATTTGAGTGATCCATCGTCATTAGGTGGCCCTGAAAGTTACAATTCACTATCAGTTTTTCGTCCGATTCGAAAACCTTTGACTCACAGGAGAACGGCCATAAGGTGCCCGATGCAGCAATAGACCCATGGAGACAAGTCGTCTGGAGGACGATGTATTGAATCGGGACGCAATTTTAGTGATCCATCGTCATTAGGTGGCCATAAATGTTACAATTCACTATCTGTTTTTCGTCCGATTCGAAAATCTTTGACTCACAGCAGAACGGCCATAAGGTGCCCGAGGCAGCAATAGGCCCATGGAGACAAGACTGCTGGAGGACGATGTATTGAATCGGGATACAATTTGAGTGATCCATCGTCATTAGGTGGCCCTGAAGGTTACAATTCACTATCAGTTTTTCGTCCGATTCGAAAATCTTTGACTCACAGCAGAACGGCCATAAGGTGCCCGAGGCAGCAATAGACCCATGGAGACAAGTCTGCTGGAGGACGATGTATTGAATCGGGACGCAATTTGAGTGATCCATCGTCATTAGGTGGCCCTGAACGTTACAATTCAATATCAGTTTTCGTCGCATTCGATAATCTAGATTCACAGCAGAACGGCCATAAGGTGCCCGAGGCAGCAATAGACCCATGGGGTCAAGTCGGCTGGAGGACGATGTATTGAATCGGGACGCAATTTGAGTGATCCATCGTCATTAGGTGGCCCTGAATGTTACAATTCACTATCAGCTTTTCGTCCGATTCGAAAATCTTTGACTCACAGCAGAACGGCCATAAGGTGCCCGAGGCAGCAATAGACCCATGGAGACAAGTCTGCAGGATGACGATGTATTGAATCGCGACGCAATTTGAGTGTTCCATCGTCATTAGGAGGCCCTGAATGTTAGAATTAACTATCAGTTTTTCGTCCCATTCGATAATCTAGACTCACGGGAGAACGACCATAAGGTGCCCGAGGCAGCAATAGACCCATGGAGACAAGTCGGCTGGAGGACGATGTATTGAATCGGGACGCAATTTGTGTGGTCCATCCTCATTAGGTATCCCTGAATGTTACAATTCACTATCAGTTTTTCGTCCGATTCGAAAATCTTTGACTCACAGCAGAACGGTCATAAGGTGCCCGAGGCAGCAATAGAACCATGGAGACAAGCCTGCTGGAGGACGATGTATTGAATCGGGACGCAATTTGAGTGATCCATCGTCATTAGGTGGCCCTGAACGTTACAATTCACTATCAGTTTTTCGTCCGATTCGAAAATCTTTGACTCACAGCAGAACGGCCATAAGGTGCCCGAGGCAGCAATAGACCCATGGAGACAAGTCTGCAGGATGACGATGTATTGAATCGCGACGCAATTTGAGTGTTCCATCGTCATTAGGAGGCCCTGAATGTTAAAATTAACTATCAGTTTTTCGTCCCATTCGATAATCTAGACTCACGGGAGAACGACCATAAGGTGCCCGAGGCAGCAATAGACCCATGGAGACAAGTCGGCTGGAGGACGATGTATTGAATCGGGACGCAATTTGTGTGGTCCATCCTCATTAGGTATCCCTGAATGTTACAATTCACTATCAGTTTTTCGTCCGATTCGAAAATCTTTGACTCACAGCAGAACGGTCATAAGGTGCCCGAGGCAGCAATAGAACCATGGAGACAAGCCTGCTGGAGGACGATGTATTGAATCGGGACGCAATTTGAGTGATCCATCGTCATTAGGTGGCCCTGAACGTTACAATTCACTATCAGTTTTTCGTCCGATTCGAAAATCTTTGACTCACAGCAGAACGGCCATAAGGTGCCCGAGGCAGCAATAGACCCATGGAGACAAGTCGGCTGGAGGACAATGTATTGAATCGGGACGCAATTTGAGTGATCCATCGTCATTAGGTGGCCAAGAATGTTACAATTCACTATCAGTTTTTCGTCCGATTCGAAAATCTATGACTCACAACAGAACGCCCATAAGGTGCCCGAGGCAGCAATAGACCCATGGAGACAAGTCGGCTGGAGGACGATGTATTGAATCGGGACGCAATTTGAGTGATCCATCGTCATTAGGTGGCCCTGAAAGTTACAAATCACTATCAGTTTTTCGACCGATTCGTAAAGCTTTGACTCACAGCAGAACGGCCATAAGGTGCCCGAGGCAGCAATAGACCCAAGGAGACAAGTCTGCTGGAGGACGATGTATTGAATCGGGACGCAATTTGAGTGATCCATCGTCATTTGGTGGCCCTGAACGTTACAATTCACTATCAATTTTTCGTCCCATTCGATAATCTAGACTCACAGCAAAACGGCCATAAGGTGCCCGAGGCAGCAATAGACCCATGGAGACAAGTCTGCTGGAGGACGATGTATTGAATCGGGACGCAATTTGAGTGATCCATCGTCATTAGGTGGCCCTGAACGTTACAATTCACTATCAGTTCTTCGTCCAATTCGAAAATCTTTGACCCACAGCAGAACGGCCATAAGGTGCCCGAGGCAGCAATAGACCCATGGAGACAAGTCGGCTGGAGGACGATGTATTGAATCGGGACGCAATTTGAGTGATCCATCGTCATTAGGTGGCCCTGAAAGTTACAATTCACTATCAGTTTTTCGTCCGATTCGAAAACCTTTGACTCACAGGAGGACGGCCATAAGGTGCCCGATGCAGCAATAGACCCATGGAGACAAGTCGTCTGGAGGACGATGTATTGAATCGGGACGCAATTTGAGTGATCCATCGTCATTAGGTGGCCATGAATGTTACAATTCACTATCTGTTTTTCGTCCGATTCGAAAATCTTTGACTCACAGCAGAACGGCCATAAGGTGCCCGAGGCAGCAATAGGCCCATGGAGACAAGTCTGCTGGAGGACGATGTATTGAATCGGGATACAATTTGAGTGATCCATCGTCATTAGGTGGCCCTGAAGGTTACAATTCACTATCAGTTTTTCGTCCGATTTGAAAATCTTTGACTCACAGCAGAACGGCCATAAGGTGCCCGAGGCAGAAATAGACCCATGGAGACAAGTCTGCTGGAGGACGATGTATTGAATCGGGACGCAATTTGAGTGATCCATCGTCATTAGGTGGCCCTGAACGTTACAATTCAATATCAGTTTTCGTCGCATTCGATAATCTAGATTCACAGCAGAACGGCCATAAGGTGCCCGAGGCAGCAATAGACCCATGGAGTCAAGTCGGCTGTCGGACGATTTATTGAATCGGGACGCAATTTGAGTGATCCATCGTCATTGGGTGGCCCTGAATGTTACAATTCACTATCAGTTTTTCGTCCGATTCGAAAATCTTTGACTCACGGCAGAACGGCCATAAGGTGCCCGAGGCAGCAATAGACCCATGGAGACAAGTCTGCAGGATGACGATGTATTGAATCGCGACGCAATTTGAGTGTTCCATCGTCATTAGGAGGCCCTGAATGTTAGAATTAACTATCAGTTTTTCGTCCCATTCGATAATCTAGACTCACGGGAGAACGACCATAAGGTGCCCGAGGCAGCAATAGAACGATGGAGACAAGCCTGCTGGAGGACGATGTATTGAATCGGGACGCAATTTGAGTGATCCATCGTCATTAGGTGGCCCTGAACGTTACAATTCACTATCAGTTTTTCGTCCGATTCGAAAATCTTTGACTCACAGCAGAACGGCCATAAGGTGCCCGAGGCAGCAATAGACCCATGGAGACAAGTCGGCTGGAGGACGATGTATTGAATCGGGACGCAATTTGAGTGATCCATCGTCATTAGGTGGCCACGAATGTTACAATTCACTATCAGTTTTTCGTCGCATTCGATAATCTAGACTCACAGCAGAACGGCCATAAGGTGCCCGAGGCAGCAATAGACCCATGGAGTCAAGTCGGCTGGAGAACGATGTATTGAATCGGGACGCAATTTGAGTGACCCATCGTCATTAGGTGGCCCTGAATGTTACAATTCACTATCAGTTTTTCGTCGCATTCGATAATCTAGACTCACAGCAGAACGGCCATAAGGTGCCCGAGGCAGCAATAGTCCAATGGTGTCAAGTCGGCTGGAGGACGATGTATTGAATCGGGACGCAATTTGTGTGGTCCATCCTCATTAGGTGGCCCTGAATGTTACAATTCACTATCAGTTTTTCGTCCGATTCGAAAATCTTTGACTCACAGCAGAACGGCCATAAGGTGCCCGAGGCAGCAATAGACCCATGGCGACAAGCCTGCTGGAGGACGATGTATTGAATCGGGACGCAATTTGAGTGATCCATCGTCATTAGGTGGCCCTGAACGTTACATTTCACTATCAGTTTTTCGTCCGATTCGAAAATCTTTGACTCACAGCAGAACGGCCATAATGTGCCCGAGGCAGCAATAGACCCATGGAGACAAGTCTGCTGGAGCAGGAGGTACTGAATCGGCACGCAATTTGAGTGTTCCATCGTCATTAGGAGGCCCTGAAAATTACAATTCACTATCAGTTTTTCGTCCGATTCGAAAATCTATGACTCACAACAGAACGCCCATAAGGTGCTCGAGGCAGCAATAGACCCATGGAGACAAGTCGGCTGGAGGACGATGTATTGAATCGGGACGCAATTTGAGTGATCCATCGTCATTAGGTGGCCCTGAAAGTTACAAATCACTATCAGTTTTTCGACCGATTCGTAAATCTTTGACTCACAGCAGAACGGCCATAAGGTGCCCGAGGCAGCAATAGACCCATGGAGACAAGTCTGCTGGAGGACGATGTATTGAATCGGGACGCAGTTTGAGTGATCCATCGTCATTAGGTGGCCCTGAACGTTACAATTCACTATCAATTTTTCGTCCCATTCGATAATCTAGACTCACAGCAAAACGGCCATAAGGTGCCCGAGGCAGCAATAGACCCATGGAGACAAGTCTGCTGGAGGACGATGTATTGAATCGGGACGCAATTTGAGTGATCCATCGTCATTAGGTGGCCCTGAACGTTACAATTCACTATCAGTTCTTCGTCCAATTCGAAAATCTTTGACTCACAGCAGAACGGCCATAAGGTGCCCGAGGCAGCAATAGACCCATGGAGACAGGTCAGCTGGAGGACGATGTATTGAATCGGGACGCAATTTGAGTGATCCATCGTCATTAGGTGGCCCTGAAAGTTACAATTCACTATCAGTTTTTCGTCCGATTCGAAAACCTTTGACTCACAGGAGAACGGCCATAAGGTGCCCGATGCAGCAATAGACCCATGGAGACAAGTCGTCTGGAGGACGATGTATTGAATCGGGACGCAATTTGAGTGATCCATCGTCATTAGGTGGCCATGAATGTTACAATTCACTATCTGTTTTTCGTCCGATTCGAAAATCTTTGACTCACAGCAGAACGGCCATAAGGTGCCCGAGGCAGCAATAGGCCCATGGAGACAAGTCTGCTGGAGGACGATGTATTGAATCGGGATACAATTTGAGTGATCCATCGTCATTAGGTGGCCCTGAAGGTTACAATTCACTATCAGTTTTTTGTCCGATTCGAAAATCTTTGACTCACAGCACAACGGCCATAAGGTGCCCGAGGCAGCAATAGACCCATGGAGACAAGTCTGCTGGAGGACGATGTATTGAATCGGGACGCAATTTGAGTGATCCATCGTCATTAGGTGGCCCTGAACGTTACAATTCAATATCAGTTTTCGTCGCATTCGATAATCTAGATTCACAGCAGAACGGCCATAAGGTGCCCGAGGCAGCAATAGACCCATGGAGTCAAGTCGGCTGGAGGACGATGTATTGAATCGGGACACAATTTGAGTGATCCATCGTCATTAGGTGGCCCTGAATGTTACAATTCACTATCAGTTTTTCGTCCGATTCGAAAATCTTTGACTCACAGCAGAACGGCCATAAGGTGCCCGAGGCAGCAATAGACCCATGGAGACAAGTCTGCAGGATGACGATGTATTGAATCGCGACGCAATTTGAGTGTTCCATCGTCATTAGGAGGCCCTGAATATTAGAATTAACTATCAGTTTTTCGTCCCATTCGATAATCTAGACTCACGGGAGAACGACCATAAGGTGCCCGAGGCAGCAATAGACCCATGGAGACAAGTCTGCTGGAGGACGATGTATTGAATCGGGACGCAATTTGTGTGGTCCATCCTCATTAGGTATCCCTGAATGTTACAATTCACTATCAGTTTTTCGTCCGATTCGAAAATCTTTGACTCACAGCAGAACGGCCATAAGGTGCCCGAGGCAGCAATAGAACCATGGAGACAAGCCTGCTGGAGGACGATGTATTGAATCGGGACGCAATTTGAGTGATCCATCGTCATTAGGTGGCCCTGAACGTTACAATTCACTATCAGTTTTTCGTCCGATTCGAAAATCTTTGACTCACAGCAGAACGGCCATAAGGTGCCCGAGGCAGCAATAGACCCATGGAGACAAGTCGGCTGGAGGACGATGTATTGAATCGGGACGCAATTTGAGTGATCCATCGTCATTAGGTGGCCATGAATGTTACAATTCACTATCAGTTTTTCGTCGCATTCGATAATCTAGACTCACAGCAGAACGGCCATAAGGTGCCCGAGGCAGCAATAGACCCATGGAGTCAAGTCGGCTGGAGAACGATGTATTGAATCGGGACGCAATTTGAGTGACCCATCGTCATTAGGTGGCCCTGAATGTTACAATTCACTATCAGTTTTTCGTCGCATTCGATAATCTAGACTCACAGCAGAACGGCCATAAGGTGCCCGAGGCAGCAATAGACCCATGGTGTCAAGTGGGCTGGAGGACGATGTATTGAATCGGGACGCAATTTGTGTGGTCCATCCTCACTTGGTGGCCCTGAATGTTACAATTCACTATCAGTTTTTCGTCCGATTCGAAGATCTTTGACTCACAGCAGAACGGCCATAAGGTGCCCGAGGCAGCAATAGACCCATGGCGACAAGCCTGCTGGAGGACGATGTATTGAATCGGGACGCAATTTGAGTGATCCATCGTCATTAGGTGGCCCTGAACGTTACATTTCACTATCAGTTTTTCGTCCGATTCGAAAATCTTTGACTCACAGCAGAACGGCCATAATGTGCCCGAGGCAGCAATAGACCCATGGAGACTAGTCTGCTGGAGCAGGAGGTATTGAATCGGCACGCAATTTGAGTGTTCCATCGTCATTAGGAGGCCCTGAACGTTACAATTCACTATCAGTTTTTCGTCCGATTCGAAAATCTATGACTCACAACAGAACGCCCATAAGGTGCCCGAGGCAGCAATAGACCCATGGAGACAAGTCGGCTGGAGGACGATGTATTGAATCGGGACGCAATTTGGGTGATCCATCGTCATTAGGTGGCCCTGAAAGTTACAAATCACTATCAGTTTTTCGACCGATTCGAAAATCTTTGACTCACAGCAGAACGGCCATAAGGTGCCCGAGGCAGCAATAGACCCATGGAGACAAGTCTGCTGGAGGACGATGTATTGAATCGGGACGCAATTTGAGTGATCCATCGTCATTAGGTGGCCCTGAACGTAACAATTCACTATCAATTTTTCGTCCCATTCGATAATCTAGACTCACAGCAAAACGGCCATAAGGTGCCCGAGGCAGCAATAGACCCATGGTGTCAAGTCGGCTGTAGGACGATGTATTGAATCGGGACGCAATTTGTGTGGTCCACCCTCATTAGGTGGCCCTGAATGTTACAATTCACTATCAGTTTTTCGTCCGATTCGAAAATCTTTGACTCACAGGCGAACGGCCATAAGGTGCCCGAGGCAGCAATAGACCCATGGAGACAAGTCGGCTGGAGGACGATGTATTGAATCGGGACGCAATTTGAGTGATCCATCGTCATTAGGTGGCCATGAATGTTACAATTCACTATCAGTTTTTCGTCAGATTTGAAAATCTTTGAGTCACAGCAGAACGGCCATAAGGTGCCCCAGGCAGCAATAGACCCATGGAGACAAATCTGCTGGAGGACGATGTATTGAATCGGGACGCAATTTGAGTGATCCATCGTCATTAGGTGGCCCTGAACGTTACAATTCCCTATCAGTTCTTCGTCCAATTCGAAAATCTTTGACCCACAGCAGAACGGCCATAAGGTGCCCGAGGCAGCAATAGACCCATGGAGACAAGTCGGCTGGAGGACGATGTATTGAATCGGGACGCAATTTGAGTGATCCATCGTCATTAGGTGGCCCTGAAAGTTACAATTCACTATCAGTTTTTCGTCCGATTCGAAAATCTTTGACTCACAGGAGAACGGCAATAAGGTGCCCGATGCAGCAATAGACCCATGGAGACAAGTCGTCTGGAGGACGATGTATTGAATCGGGACGCAATTTGAGTGATCCATCGTCATTAGGTGGCCATGAATGTTACAATTCACTATCTGTTTTTCGTCCGATTCGAAAATCTTTGACTCACAGCAGAACGGCCATAAGGTGCCCGAGGCAGCAATAGGCCCATGGAGACAAGTCTGCTGGAGGACGATGTATTGAATCGGGATACAATTTGAGTGATCCATCGTCATTAGGTGGCCCTGAATGTTACAATTCACTATCAGTTTTTCGTCCGATTCGAAAATCTTTGACTCACAGCAGAACGGCCATAAGGTGCCCGAGGCAGCAATAGACCCATGGAGACAAGTCTGCTGGAGGACGATGTATTGAATCGGGACGCAATTTGAGTGATCCATCGTCATTAGGTGGCCCTGAACGTTACAATTCAATATCAGTTTTCGTCGCATTCGATAATCTAGATTCACAGCAGAAAGGCCATAAGGTGCCCGAGGCAGCAATAGACCCATGGTGTCAAGTCGGCTGGAGGACGATGTATTGAATCGGGACGCAATTTGTGTGGTCCTTCCTCATTAGGTGGCCCTGAATGTTACAATTCACTATCAGTTTTTCGTCCGATTCGAAAATCTTTGACTCACAGCAGAACGGCCATAAGGTGCCCGAGGCAGCAATAGACCCATGGCGACAAGCCTGCTGGAGGACGATGTATTGAATCGGGACGCAATTTGAGTGATCCATCGTCATTAGGTGGCCCTGAACGTTACATTTCACTATCAGTTTTTCGTCCGATTCGAAAATCTTTGACTCACAGCAGAACGGCCATAATGTGCCCGAGGCAGCAGTAGACCCATGGAGACTAGTCTGCTGGAGCAGGAGGTATTGAATCGGGACGCAATTTGAGTGTTCCATCGTCATTAGGAGGCCCTGAACGTTACAATTCACTATCAATTTTCCGTCCCATTCGATAATCTAGACTCACAGCAAAACGGCCATAAGGTGCCCGAGGCAGCAATAGACCCATGGAGTCAAGTCGGCTGGAGGACGATGTATTGAATCGGGACGCAATTTGAGTGATCCATCGTCATTAGGTGGCCCTGAATGTTACAAATCACTATCAGTTTTTCGACCGATTCGAAAATCTTTGACTCACAGCAGAACGGCCATAAGGTGCCCGAGGCAGCAATAGACCCATGGAGACAAGTCTGCTGGAGGACGATGTATTGAATCGGGACGCAATTTGAGTGATCCATCGTCATTAGGTGGCCCTGAACGTAACAATTCACTATCAATTTTTCGTCCCATTCGATAATCTAGACTCACAGCAAAACGGCCATAAGGTGCCCGAGGCAGCAATAGACCCATGGTGTCAAGTCGGCTGTAGGACGATGTATTGAATCGGGACGCAATTTGTGTGGTCCACCCTCATTAGGTGGCCCTGAATGTTACAATTCACTATCAGTTTTTCGTCCGATTCGAAAATCTTTGACTCACAGGCGAACGGCCATAAGGTGCCCGAGGCAGCAATAGACCCATGGAGACAAGTCGGCTGGAGGACGATGTATTGAATCGGGACGCAATTTGAGTGATCCATCGTCATTAGGTGGCCATGAATGTTACAATTCACTATCAGTTTTTCGTCAGATTTGAAAATCTTTGAGTCACAGCAGAACGGCCATAAGGTGCCCCAGGCAGCAATAGACCCATGGAGACAAATCTGCTGGAGGACGATGTATTGAATCGGGACGCAATTTGAGTGATCCATCGTCATTAGGTGGCCCTGAACGTTACAATTCCCTATCAGTTCTTCGTCCAATTCGAAAATCTTTGACCCACAGCAGAACGGCCATAAGGTGCCCGAGGCAGCAATAGACCCATGGAGACAAGTCGGCTGGAGGACGATGTATTGAATCGGGACGCAATTTGAGTGATCCATCGTCATTAGGTGGCCCTGAAAGTTACAATTCACTATCAGTTTTTCGTCCGATTCGAAAATCTTTGACTCACAGGAGAACGGCAATAAGGTGCCCGATGCAGCAATAGACCCATGGAGACAAGTCGTCTGGAGGACGATGTATTGAATCGGGACGCAATTTGAGTGATCCATCGTCATTAGGTGGCCATGAATGTTACAATTCACTATCTGTTTTTCGTCCGATTCGAAAATCTTTGACTCACAGCAGAACGGCCATAAGGTGCCCGAGGCAGCAATAGGCCCATGGAGACAAGTCTGCTGGAGGACGATGTATTGAATCGGGATACAATTTGAGTGATCCATCGTCATTAGGTGGCCCTGAATGTTACAATTCACTATCAGTTTTTCGTCCGATTCGAAAATCTTTGACTCACAGCAGAACGGCCATAAGGTGCCCGAGGCAGCAATAGACCCATGGAGACAAGTCTGCTGGAGGACGATGTATTGAATCGGGACGCAATTTGAGTGATCCATCGTCATTAGGTGGCCCTGAACGTTACAATTCAATATCAGTTTTCGTCGCATTCGATAATCTAGATTCACAGCAGAAAGGCCATAAGGTGCCCGAGGCAGCAATAGACCCATGGTGTCAAGTCGGCTGGAGGACGATGTATTGAATCGGGACGCAATTTGTGTGGTCCTTCCTCATTAGGTGGCCCTGAATGTTACAATTCACTATCAGTTTTTCGTCCGATTCGAAAATCTTTGACTCACAGCAGAACGGCCATAAGGTGCCCGAGGCAGCAATAGACCCATGGCGACAAGCCTGCTGGAGGACGATGTATTGAATCGGGACGCAATTTGAGTGATCCATCGTCATTAGGTGGCCCTGAACGTTACATTTCACTATCAGTTTTTCGTCCGATTCGAAAATCTTTGACTCACAGCAGAACGGCCATAATGTGCCCGAGGCAGCAGTAGACCCATGGAGACTAGTCTGCTGGAGCAGGAGGTATTGAATCGGGACGCAATTTGAGTGTTCCATCGTCATTAGGAGGCCCTGAACGTTACAATTCACTATCAATTTTCCGTCCCATTCGATAATCTAGACTCACAGCAAAACGGCCATAAGGTGCCCGAGGCAGCAATAGACCCATGGAGTCAAGTCGGCTGGAGGACGATGTATTGAATCGGGACGCAATTTGAGTGATCCATCGTCATTAGGTGGCCCTGAATGTTACAATTCACTATCAGTTTTTCGTCCGATTCGAAAATCTTTGACTCACAGCAGAACGGCCATAAGGTGCCCGAGGCAGCAATAGACCCATGGAGAAAAGTCTGCAGGATGACGATGTATTGAATCGCGACGCAATTTGAGTGTTCCATCGTCATTAGGAGGCCCTGAATCTTAGAATTAACTATCAGTTTTTCGTCCCAATCGATAATCTAGACTCACGGGAGAACGACCATAAGGTGCCCGAGGCAGCAATAGACCCATGGAGACAAGTCGGCTGGAGGACGATGTATTGAATCGGGACGCAATTTGAGTGATCCATCGTCATTAGGCGGCCCTGAACGTTACAATTCACTATCAGTTTTTCGTCCGATTCGAAAATCTTTGACTCACAGCAGAACGGCCATAAGGTGCCCGAGGCAGGAATAGACCCATGGAGACAAGTCGGCTGGAGGACGATGTATTGAATCGGGACGCAATTTGAGTGATCCATCGTCATTAGGTGGCCATGAATGTTACAATTCACTATCAGTTTTTCGTCGCATTCGATAATCTAGACTCACAGCAGAACGGCCATAAGGTGCCCGAGGCAGCAATAGACCCATGGAGTCAAGTCGGTTGGAGAACGATGTATTGAATCGGGACGCAATTTGAGTGATCCATCGTCATTAGGTGGCCCTGTATGTTACAATTCACTATCAGTTTTTCGTCGCATTCGATAATCTAGACTCACAGCAGAACGGCCATAAGGTGCCCGAGGCAGCAATAGACCCATGGTGTCAAGTCGGCTGGAGGACGATGTATTGAATCGGGACGCAATTTGTGTGGTCCATCCTCATTAGGTGGGCCTGAATGTTACAATTCACTATCAGTTTTTCGTCCGATTCGAAAATCTTTGACTCACAGTAGAACGGCCATAAGGTGCCCGAGGCAGCAATAGACCCATGGAGACAAGTCTGCTGGAGGACGATGTATTGAATCGGGACGCAATTTGAGTGATCCATCGTCATTAGGTGGCCCTGAACGTTACAATTCACTATCAGTTCTTCGTCGATTCGAAAATCTTTGACCCACAGCAGAACGGCCATAAGGTGCCCGAGGCAGCAATAGACCCATGGAGACAAGTCGGCTGGAGGACGATGTATTGAATCGGGACGCAATTTGAGTGATCCATCGTCATTAGGTGGCCCTGAAAGTTACAATTCACTATCAGTTTTTCGTCCGATTCGAAAATCTTTGACTCACAGGAGAACGGCCATAAGGTGCCCGATGCAGCAATAGACACATGGAGACAAGTCGGCTGGAGGACGATGTATTGAATCGGGACGCAATTTGAGTGATCCATCGTCATTAGGTGGCCATGAATGTTACAATTCACTATCTGCTTTTCGTCCGATTCGAAAATCTTTGACTCACAGCAGAACGGCCATAAGGTGCCCGAGGCAGCAATAGACCCATGGAGACAAGTCTGCTGGAGGACGATGTATTGAATCGGGACGCAAATTGAGTGATCCATCGTCATTAGGTGGCCCTGAACGTTGCAATTCACTATCAGTTTTCGTCGCATTCGATAATCTAGATTCACAGCAGAACGGCCATAAGGTGCCCGAGGCAGCAATAGACCCATGGAGTCAAGTCGGCTGGAGGACCATGTATTGAATCGGGACGCAATTTGAGTGATCCATCGTCATTAGGTGGCCCTGAACGTTACAATTCACTATCAATTTTTCGTCCCATTCCATAATCTAGACTCACAGAAAAACGGCCATAAGGTGCCCGAGGCAGCAATAGACCCATGGTGTCAAGTCGGCTGTAGGACGATGTATTGAATCGGGACGCAATTTGTGTGGTCCATCCACATTAGGTGGCCCTGAATGTTACAATTTACTATCAGTTTTTCGTCCGATTCGAAAATCTTTGACTCACAACCGAACGGCCATAAGGTGCCCGAGGCAGCAATAAACCCATGGAGACAAGTCGGCTGGAGGACGATGTATTGAATCGGGACGCAATTTGAGTGATCCATCGTCATTAGGTGGCCATGAATGTTACAATTCACTATCAGTTTTTCGTCAGATTTGAAAATCTTTGAGTCACAGCAGAACGGCCATAAGGTGCCCGAGGCAGCAATAGACCCATGGAGACAAGTCTGCTGGAGGACGATGTATTGAATCGGGACGCAATTTGAGTGATCCATCGTCATTAGGTGGCCCTGAACGTTACAATTCACTATCAGTTCTTCGTCCGATTCGAAAATCTTTGACCCACAGCAGAACGGCCATAAGGTGCCCGAGGCAGCAATAGACCCATGGAGACAAGTCGGCTGCAGGACGATGTATTGAATCGGGACGCAATTTGAGTGATCCATCGTCATTAGGTGGCCCTGAAAGTTACAATTCACTATCAGTTTTTCGTCCGATTCGAAAATCTTTGACTCACAGGAGAACGGCCATAAGGTGCCCGTTGCAGCAATAGACCCATGGAGACAAGTCTGCTGGAGGACGATGTATTGAATCGGGATGCAATTTGAGTGATCCATCGTCATTAGGTGGCCCTGAAGGTTACAATTCACTATCAGTTTTTCGTCCGATTCGAAAATCTTTGTCTCACAGCAGAACGGCCATAAGGTGCCCGAGGCAGCAATAGACCCATGGAGACAAGTCTGCTGGAGGACGATGTATAGAATCGGGACGCAATTTGAGTGATCCATCGTCATTAGGTGGCCCTGAACGTTACAATTCAATATCAGTTTTCGTCGCATTCGATAATCTAGATTCACAGCAGAACGGCCATAAGGTGCCCGAGGCAGCAATAGACCCATGGAGTCAAGTCGGCTGGAGGACGATGTATTGAATCGGGACGCAATTTGAGTGATCCATCGTCATTAGGTGGCCCTGAATGTTACAATTCACTATCAGTTTTTCGTCCGATTCGAAAATCTTTGACTCACAGCAGAACGGCCATAAGGTGCCCGAGGCAGCAATAGACCCATGGAGTCAAGTCGGCAGGAGAACGATGTATTGAATCGGGACGCAATTTGAGTGATCCATCGTCATTAGGTGGCCCTGACTGTTACAATTCACTATCAGTTCTTCGTCCGATTCGAAAATCTTTGACCCACAGCAGAACGGCCATAAGGTGCCCGAGGCAGCAATAGACCCATGGAGACAAGTCGGCTGCAGGACGATGTATTGAATCGGGACGCAATTTGAGTGATCCATCGTCATTAGGTGGCCCTGAAAGTTACAATTCACTATCAGTTTTTCGTCCGATTCGAAAATCTTTGACTCACAGCAGAACGGCCATAAGGTGCCCGATGCAGCAATAGACCCATGGCGACAAGTCGGCTGGAGGACGATGTATAGAATCGGGACGCAATTTGAGTGATCCATCGTCATTAGGTGGCCCTGAACGTTACAATTCAATATCAGTTTTCGTCGCATGCGATAATCTAGATTCACAGCAGAACGGCCATAAGGTGCCCGAGGCAGCAATAGACCCATGGAGTCAAGTCGGCTGGAGGACGATGTATTGAATCGGGACGCAATTTGAGTGATCCATCGTCATTAGGTGGCCCTGAATGTTACAATTCACTATCAGTTTTTCGTCCGATTCGAAAATCTTTGACTCACAGCAGAACGGCCATAAGGTGCCCGAGGTAGCAATAGACCCATGGAGACAAGTCTGCAGGATGACGATGTATTGAATCGCGACGCAATTTGAGTGTTCCATCGTCATTAGGAGGCCCTGAATGTTAGAATTAACTATCAGTTTTTCGTCCCATTCGATAATCTAGACTCACGGGAGAACGACCATAGGGTGCCCGAGGCAGCAATAGACCCATGGAGACAAGTCGGCTGGAGGACGATGTATTGAATCGGGACGCAATTTGTGTGGTCCATCCTCATTAGGTGGCCCTGAATGTTACAATTCACTATCAGTTTTTCGTCCGATTCGAAAATCTTTGACTCACAGCAGAACTGCCATAAGGTGCCCGAGGCAGCAATAGAACCATGGAGACAAGCCTGCTGGAGGACGATGTATTGAATCGGGACGCAATTTGAGTGATCCATCGTCATTAGGTGGCCCTGAACGTTACAATTCACTATCAGTTTTTCGTCCGATTCGAAAATCTTTGACTCACAGCAGAACGGCCATAATGTGCCCGAGGCAGCAATAGACCCATGGAGACAAGTCGGCTGGAGGACGATGTATTGAATCGGGACGCAATTTGAGTGATCCATCGTCATTAGGTGGCCCTGAAAGTTACAATTCACTATCAGTTTTTCGACCGATTAGAATATCTTTGACTCACAGCAGAACGGCCATAAGGTGCCCGAGGCAGCAATAGACCCATGGAGACAAGTCTGCTGGAGGACGATGTATTGAATCGGGACGCAATTTGAGTGATCCATCGTCATTAGGTGGCCCTGAACGTTACAATTCACTATCAGTTTTTCGTCCGATTCGAAAATCTTTGACTCACAGCAGAACGGCCATAAGGTGTCCGAGACAGCAATAGACCCATGGAGACAAGCCTGCTGGAGGACGATGTATTGAATCGGGACGCAATTTGAGTGATCCATCGTCATTAGGTGGCCCTGAACGTTACAATTCACTATCAGTTTTTCGTCCGATTCGAAAATCTTTGACTCACAGCAGAACGGCCATAAGGTGCCCGAGGCAGCAATAGACCCATGGAGACAAGTCGGCTAGTGGACGATGTATTGAATCGGGACGCAATTTGAGTGATCCATCGTCATTAGGAGGCCCTGAATGTTAGAATTAACTATCAGTTTTTCGTCCCATTCGATAATCTAGACTCACGGGAGAACGACCATAAGGTGCCCGAGGCACCAATAGACCCATGGAGACAAGTCGGCTGGAGGACGATGTATTGAATCGGGACGCAATTTGTGTGATCCATCGTCATTAGGTGGCCCTGAACGTTACAATTCACTATCAGTTTTTCGTCCGATTCGAAAATCTTTGACTCACAGCAGAACGGCCATAATGTGCCCGAAACAGCAATAGACCCATGGAGACTAGTCTGCTGGAGCACGAGGTATTGAATCGGGACGCAATTTGAATGATCCATCGTCATTAGGAGGCCCTGAACGTTACAATTCACTATCAGTTTTTCGTCCGATTCGAAAATCTATGACTCACAACAGAACGCCCATAAGGTGCCCGAGGCAGCAATAGACCCATGGAGACAAGTCGACTGGAGGACGATGTATTGAATCGGGACGCAATTTGAGTGATCCATCGTCATTAGGTGGCCGTGAAAGTTACAATTCACTATCAGTTTTTCGACCGATTCGAAAATCTTTGACTCACAGCAGAACGGCCATAAGGTGCTCGTGGCAGCAATAGACCCATGGAGACAAGTCTGCTGGAGGACGATGTATTGAATCGGGACGCAATTTTAGTGATCCATCGTCATTAGGTGGCCCTGAACGTTACAATTCACTATCAGTTCTTCGTCGCATTCGATAATCTAGACTCACAGCAGAACGGCCATAAGGTGCCCGAGGCAGCAATAGACCCATGGAGACAAGTCGGCTGGAGGACGATGTATTGAATCGGGACGCAATTTGAGTGATCCATCGTCATTAGGTGGCACTGAAAGTTACAATTCACTATCAGTTTTTCGACCGATTCGAAAATCTTTGACTCACAGCAGAACGGCCATAAGGTGCCCGAGGCAGCAATAGACCCATGGAGACAAGTCGGCTGGAGGACGATGTATTGAATCGGGACGCAATTTGAGTGATCCATCGTCATTAGGTGGCCCTGAACGTTACAATTCACTATCAGTTTTTCGTCCCATTCGATAATCTAGACTCACAGCAAAACGGCCATAAGGTGCCCGAGGCAGTAATAGACCCATGGTGTCAAGTCGGCTGGAGGACGATGTATTGAATCGTGAAGCAATTTGTGTGGTCCATCCTCATTAGGTGGCCCTGAATGTTACAATTCACTATCAGTTTTTCGTCCGATTCGAAAATCTTTGCCTCACAGCAGAACGGCCATAAGGTGCCCGAGGCAGCAATAGACCCATGGAGACAAGCCTGCTGGAGGACGATGTATTGAATCGGGACGCAATTTGAGTGATCCATCGTCATTAGGTGGCCCTGAACGTTACAATTCACTATCAGTTTTTCGTCCGATTCGAAAATCTTTGACTCACAGCAGAACGGCCGTAAGGTGCCCGAGGCAGCAATAGACCCATGTAGACAAGTCGGCTGGAGGACGATGTATTGAATCGGGACGCAATTTGAGTGATCCATCGTCATTAGGTGGCCATGAATGTTACAATTCACTATCAGTTTTTCGTCAGATTAGAAAATCTTTGAGTCACAGCAGAACGGCCATAAGGTGCCCGAGGCAGCAATAGACCCATGGAGACAAGTCTGCAAGATGACGATGTATTGAATCGGGACGCAATTTGAGTGATCCATCGTCATTAGGTGGCAATGAACGTTACAATTAACTATCAGTTCGTCGTCCGATTCGAAAATCTTTGACTCACAGCAGAACGGCCATAAGGTTCCCGAGCAGCAATAGACCCATGGAGACAAGTCGGCTGGAGGACGATGTATTGAATCGGGACGCAATTTGAGTGATCCATCGTCATTAGGTGGCCCTGAAAGTTACAATTCACTATCTGTTTTTCGTCCGATTCGAAAATCTTTGACTCACAGCAGAACGGCCATAAGGTGCCCGAGGCAGCAATAGGCCCATGGAGACAAGTCTGCTGGAGGACGATGTATTGAATCGGAATGCAATTTGAGTGATCCATCGTCATTAGGTGGCCCTGAACGTTACAATTCACTATCAGTTTTTCGTCGCATTCGATAATCTAGATTCACAGCAGAACGGCCATAAGGTGCCCGAGGCAGCAATAGACCCATGGAGTCAAGTCGGCTGGAGGACGATGTATTGAATCGGGACGCAATTTGAGTGATCCATCGTCATTAGGTGGCCCTGAATGTTACAATTCACTATCAGTTTTTCGTCCGATTCGAAAATCTTTGACTCACAGCAGAACGGCCATAAGGTGCCCGAGGCAGCAATAGACCCATGGAGACAAGTCTGCAGGATGACGATGTATCGAATCGCGACTCAATTTGAGTGTTCCATCGTCATTAGGAGGCCCTGAATGTTAGAATTAACTATCAGTTTTTCGTCCCATTCGATAATCTAGACTCACGGGAGAACGACCATAAGGTGCCCGAGGCAGCAATAGACCCATGGAGACAAGTCTGCTGGATGACGATGTATTGAATCGGGACGAAAAATGAGTGATCCATCGTCATTAGGTGGCCCTGAACGTTACAATTCACTATCAGTTTTTCGTCGCATTCGATAATCTAGACTCACAGCAAAACGGCCATAAGGTGCCCGAGGCAGTAATAGACCCATGGTGTCAAGTCGGCTGGGGGCCGATGTATTGAATCGTGACGCAATTTGTGTGGTCCATCCTCATTAGGTGGCCCTGAATGTTACAATTCACTATCAGTTTTTCGTCCGATTCGAAAATCTTTGACTCACAGCAGAACGGCCATAAGGTGCCCGAGGCAGCAATAGACCCATGGAGACAAGCCTGCTGGAGGACGATGTATTGAATCGGGACGCAATTTGAGTGATCCATCGTCATTAGGTGGCCCTGAACGTTACAATTCACTATCAGTTTTTCGTCCGATTCGAAAATCTTTGACTCACAACAGAACGGCCATAAGGTGCCCGAGGCAGCAATAGACCCATGGAGACAAGTCGGCTGGAGGACGATGTATTGAATCGGGACGCAATTTGAGTGATCCATCGTCATTAGGTGGCCATGAATGTTACAATTCACTATCAGTTTTTCGTCAGATTCGAAAATCTTTGACTCACAGCAGAACGGCCGTAAGGTGCCCGAGGCAGCAATAGACCCATGGAGACAAGTCTGCAGGATGACGATGTATTGAATCGCGACGCAATTTGAGTGTTCCATCGTCATTAGGAGGCCCTGAATGTTAGAATTAACTATCAGTTTTTCGTCCGATTCGAAAATCTTTGACTCACAGCAGAACGGCCATAAGGTGCCCGAGGCAGCAATAGACCCATGGAGACAAGTCTGCTGGATGACGATGTATTGAATCGGGACGCAACATGAGTGATCCATCGTCATTAGGTGGCCCTGAACGTTACAATTCACTATCAGTTTTTCGTCCCATTCGATAATCTAGACTCACAGCAAAACGGCCATAAGGTGCCCGAGGCAGTAATAGACCCATGGTGTAAAGTCGGCTGGAGGACGATGTATTGAATCGTGACGCAATTTGTGTGGTCCATCCTCATTAGGTGGCCCTGAATGTTACAATTCACTATCAGTTTTTCGTCCGATTCGAAAATCTTTGACTCACAGCAGAACGGCCATAAGGTGCCCGAGGCAGCAATAGACCCATGGAGACAAGCCTGATGGAGGATGATGTATTGAATCGGGACGCAATTTGTGTGGTCCATCCTCATTAGGAGGCCCTGAATGTTACAATTCACTATCAGTTTTTCGTCCGATTCGAAAATCTTTGACTCACAGCAGAACGGCCATAAGTTGTCCGAGGCAGCAATAGACCCATGGAGACAAGCCTGCTGGAGGACGATGTATTGAATCGGGACGCAATTTGAGTGATCCATCGTCATTAGGTGGCCCTGAACGTTACAATTCACTATCAGTTTTTCGTCCGATTCGAAAATCTTTGACTCACAGCAGAACGGCCATAAGGTGCCCGAGGCAGCAATAGACCCATGGAGACAAGTTGGCTGGTGGACGATGTATTGAATCGGGACGCAATTTGAGTGATCCATCGTCATTAGGAGGCCCTGAGTGTTAGAATTAACTATCAGTTTTTCGTCCCATTCGATAATCTAGACTCACGGGAGAACGACCATAAGGTGCCCGAGGCAGCAATAGACCCATGGAGACAAGTCGGCTGGAGGACGATGTATTGAATCGGGACGCAATTTGTGTGATCCATCGTCATTAGGTGGCCCTGAACGTTACAATTCACTATCAGTTTTTCGTCCGATTCGAAAATCTTTGACTCACAGCAGAACGGCCATAATGTGCCCGAGGCAGCAATAGACCCATGGAGACTAGTCTGCTGGAGCACGAGGTATTGAATCGGGACGCAATTTGAGTGATCCATCGTCATTAGGAGGCCCTGAACGTTACAATTCACTATCAGTTTTTCGTCCGATTCGAAAATCTATGACTCACAACAGAACGCCCATAAGGTGCCCGAGGCAGCAATAGACCCATGGAGACAAGTCGGCTGGAGGACGATGTATTGAATCGGGACGCAATTTGAGTGATCCATCGTCATTAGGTGGCCCTGAAAGTTACAATTCACTATCAGTTTTTCGACCGATTCGAAAATCTTTGACTCACAGCAGAACGGCAATAAGGTGCCCGAGGCAGCAATAGAGCCATGGAGACAAGTCTGCTGGAGGACGATGTATTGAATCGGGACGCAATTTGAGTGATCCATCGTCATTAGGTGGCCCTGAATGTTATAATTAACTATCAGTTTTTCGTCCGATTCGAAAATCTTTGACTCACAGCAGAACGGCCATAAGGTGCCCGACGCAGCAATAGACCCATGGAGACAAGTCGGCTGGAGGACGATGTATTGAATCGGGACGCAATTTGAGTGGTCCATCGTCATTAGGTGGCCCTGAACGTTACAATACACTATCAGTTCTTCGTCCGATTCGAAAATCTTTGACCCACAGCAGAACGGCCATAAGGTGCCCGATGCAGCAATAGACACATGGAGACAAGTCGGCTGGAGGACGATGTATTGAATCGGGACGCAATTGTAGTGATCCATCGTCATTAGGTGGCCATGAATGTTTCAATTCACTATCTGTTTTTCGTCCCATTCGAAAATCTTTGACTCACAGCAGAACGGCCATAAGGTGCCCGAGGCAGCAATAGACCCATGGAGACAAGTCTGCTGGAGGACGATGTATTGAATCGGGACGCAATTTGAGTGATCTATCGTCATTAGGTGGCCCTGAACGTACAACTCACTATCAGTTTCTCGTCCGATTCAAAAATCTTTGACTCACAGCAGAACGGCCATAAGGTGCTCGAGGCAGCAATAGACCCATGGAGACAAGTCTGCTGGAGGACGATGTATTGAATCGGGACGCAATTTTAGTGATCCATCGTCATTAGGTGGCCCTGAACATTACAATTCACTATCAGTTTTTCGTCGCATTCGATAATCTAGACTCACAGCAGAACGGCCATAAGGTGCCCGAGGCAGCAATAGACCCATGGAGACAAGTCTGCTGGAGGACGATGTATTGAATCGGGACGCAATTTGAGTGATCCATCGTCATTAGGTGGCCCTGAACGTTACAATTCACTATCAGTTTTTCGTCCCATTCGATAATCTAGACTTACAGCAAAACGGCCATAAGGTGCCCGAGGCAGTAATAGACCCATGGTGTCAAGTCGGCTGGAGGACGATGTATTGAATCGTGACGCAATTTGTGTGGTCCATTCTCATTAGGTGGCCTTGAATGTTACAATTCACTATCAGTTTTTCGTCCGATTCGAAAATCTTTGACTCACAGCAGAACGGCCATAAGGTGCCCGAGGCAGCAATAGACCCATGGAGACAAGCCTGCTGGAGGACGATGTATTGAATCGGGACGCAATTTGAGTGATCCATCGTCATTAGGTGGCCCTGAACGTTACAATTCACTATCAGTTCTTCGTCCGATTCGAAAATCTTTGACTCACAGCAGAACGGCCATAAGGTGCCAGAGGCAGCAATAGACCCATGTAGACAAGTCGGCTGGAGGACGATGTATTGAATCGGGACGCAATTTGAGTGATCCATCGTCATTAGGTGGCCATGAATGTTACAATTCACTATCAGTTTTTCATCAGATTAGAAAATCTTTGAGTCACAGCAGAACGGCCATAAGGTGCCCGAGGCAGCAATAGCCCCATGGAAACAAGTCTGCTGGAGGACGATGTATTGAATCGGGACGCAATTTGAGTGATCCATCGTCATTAGGTGGCCCTGAACGTTACAATTCACTATCAGTTCTTCGTCCGATTCGAAAATCTTTGACTCACAGCAGAACGGCCATATGGTGCCCGAGGCAGCAATAGGCCCATGGAGACAAGTCTGCTGGAGGACGATGTATTGAATCGGGATGCAATTTGAGTGATCCATCGTCATTAGGTGGCCCTGAACGCTACAATTCACTATCAGTTTTTCGTCGCATTCGATAATCTAGATTCACAGCAGAACGGCCATAAGGTGCCCGAGGCAGCAATAGACCCATGGAGTCAAGTCGGCTGGAGGACGATGTATTGAATCGGGACGTAATTTGAGTGATCCATCGTCATTAGGTGGCCCTGAATGTTACAATTCACTATCAGTTTTTCGTCCGATTCGAAAATCTTTGACTCACAGCAGAACGGCCATAAGTTGTCCGAGGCAGCAATAGACCCATGGAGACAAGCCTGCTGGAGGACGATGTATTGAATCTGGACGCAATTTGAGTGATCCATCGTCATTAGGTGGCCCTGAACGTTACAATTCACTATCAGTTTTTCGTCCGATTCGAAAATCTTTGACTCACAGCAGAACGGCCATAAGGTGCCCGAGGCAGCAACAGACCCATGGAGACAAGTTGGCTGGTGGACGATGTATTGAATCGGGACGCAATTTGAGTGATCCATCGTCATTAGGAGGCCCTGAGTGTTAGAATTAACTATCAGTTTTTCGTCCCATTCGATAATCTAGACTCACGGGAGAACGACCATAAGGTGCCCGAGGCACCAATAGACCCATGGAGACAAGTCGGCTGGAGGACGATGTATTGAATCGGGACGCAATTTGTGTGATCCATCGTCATAAGGAGGCCCTGAACGTTACAATTCACTATCAGTTTTTCGTCCGATTCGAAAATCTTTGACTCACAGCAGAACGGCCATAATGTGCCCGAGGCAGCAATAGACCCATGGAGACTAGTCTGCTGGAGCACGAGGTATTGAATCGGGACGCAATTTGAGTGATCCATCGTCATTAGGAGGCCCTGAACGTTACAATTCACTATCAGTTTTTCGTCCGATTCGAAAATCTATGACTTACAACAGAACGCCCATAAGGTGCCCGAGGCAGCAATAGACCCATGGAGACAAGTCGGCTGGAGGACGATGTATTGAATCGGGACGCAATTTGAGTGATCCATCGTCATTAGGTGGCCCTGAAACTTACAATTCACTATCAGTTTTTCGACCGATTCGAAAATCTTTGACTCACAGCAGAACGGCAATAAGGTGCCCGAGGCAGCAATAGAGCCATGGAGACAAGTCTGCTGGAGGACGATGTATTGAATCGGGACGCAATTTGAGTGATCCATCGTCATTAGGTTGCCCTGAATGTTATAATTAACTATCAGTTTTTCGTCCGATTCGAAAATCTTTGACTCACAGCAGAACGGCCATAAGGTGCCCGACGCAGCAATAGACCCATGGAGACAAGTCAGCTGGAGGACGATGTATTGAATCGGGACGCAATTTGAGTGGTCCATCGTCATTAGGTGGCCCTGAACGTTACAATACACTATCAGTTCTTCGTCCGATTCGAAAATCTTTGACCCACAGCAGAACGGCCATAAGGTGCCCGATGCAGCAATAGACACATGGAGACAAGTCGGCTGGAGGACGATGTATTGAATCGGGACGCAATTTGAGTGATCCATCGTCATTAGGTGGCCATGAATGTTTCAATTCACTATCTGTTTTTCGTCCCATTCGAAAATCTTTGACTCACAGCAGAACGGCCATAAGGTGCCCGAGGCAGCAATAGACCCATGGAGACAAGTCTGCTGGAGGACGATGTATTGAATCGGGACGCAATTTGAGTGATCTATCGTCATTAGGTGGCCCTGAACGTACAACTCACTATCAGTTTCTCGTCCGATTCAAAAATCTTTGACTCACAGCAGAACGGCCATAAGGTGCTCGAGGCAGCAATAGACCCATGGAGACAAGTCTGCTGGAGGACGATGTATTGAATCGGGACGCAATTTTAGTGATCCGTCGTCATTAGGTGGCCCTGAACATTACAATTCACTATCAGTTTTTCGTCGCATTCGATAATCTAGACTCACAGCAGAACGGCCATAAGGTGCCCGAGGCAGCAATAGACCCATGGAGACAAGTCTGCTGGAGGACGATGTCTTGAATCGGGACGCAATTTGAGTGATCCATCGTCATTAGGTGGCCATGAATGTTACAATTCACTATCTGTTTTTCGTCCGATTCGAAAATCTTTGACTCACAGCAGAACGGCCATATGGTGCCCGAGGCAGCAATAGGCCCATGGAGACAAGTCTGCTGGAGGACGATGTATTGAATCGGGATGCAATTTGAGTGATCCATCGTCATTAGGTGGCCCTGAACGCTACAATTCACTATCAGTTTTTCGTCGCATTCGATAATCTAGATTCACAGCAGAACGGCCATAAGGTGCCCGAGGCAGCAATAGACCCATGGAGTCAAGTCGGCTGGAGGACGATGTATTGAATCGTGACGCAATTTGTGTGGTCCATTCTCATTAGGTGGCCTTGAATGTTACAATTCACTATCAGTTTTTCATCCGATTCGAAAATCTTTGACTCACAGCAGAACGGCCATAAGGTGCCCGAGGCAGCAATAGACCCATGGAGACAAGCCTGCTGGAGGACGATGTATTGAATCGGGACGCAATTTGAGTGATCCATCGTCATTAGGTGGCCCTGAACGTTACAATTCACTATCAGTTCTTCGTCCGATTCGAAAATCTTTGACTCACAGCAGAACGGCCATAAGGTGCCAGAGGCAGCAATAGACCCATGTAGACAAGTCGGCTGGAGGACGATGTATTGAATCGGGACGCAATTTGAGTGATCCATCGTCATTAGGTGGCCATGAATGTTACAATTCACTATCAGTTTTTCATCAGATTAGAAAATCTTTGAGTCACAGCAGAACGGCCATAAGGTGCCCGAGGCAGCAATAGACCCATGGAAACAAGTCTGCTGGAGGACGATGTATTGAATCGGGACGCAATTTGAGTGATCCATTGTCATTAGGTGGCAATGAACGTTACAATTCACTATCAGTTCTTCGTCCGATTCGAAAATCTTTGACCCACAGCAGAACAGCCATATGGTGCCCGAGCAGCAATAGACCCATGGAGACAAGTCGGCTGGAGGACGATGTATTGAATCGAGACGCAATTTGAGTGATCCATCGTCATTAGGTGGCCATGAATGTTACAATTCACTATCTGTTTTTCGTCCGATTCGAAAATCTTTGACTCACAGCAGAACGGCCATATGGTGCCCGAGGCAGCAATAGGCCCATGGAGACAAGTCTGCTGGAGGACGATGTATTGAATCGGGATGCAATTTGAGTGATCCATCGTCATTAGGTGGCCCTGAACGCTACAATTCACTATCAGTTTTTCGTCGCATTCGATAATCTAGATTCACAGCAGAACGGCCATAAGGTGCCCGAGGCAGCAATAGACCCATGGAGTCAAGTCGGCTGGAGGACGATGTATTGAATCGGGACGTAATTTGAGTGATCCATCGTCATTAGGTGGCCCTGAATGTTACAATTCACTATCAGTTTTTCGTCCGATTCGAAAATCTTTGACTCACAGCAGAACGGCCATAAGTTGTCCGAGGCAGCAATAGACCCATGGAGACAAGCCTGCTGGAGGACGATGTATTGAATCGGGACGCAATTTGAGTGATCCATCGTCATTAGGTGGCCCTGAACGTTACAATTCACTATCAGTTTTTCGTCCGATTCGAAAATCTTTGACTCACAGCAGAACGGCCATAAGGTGCCCGAGGCAGCAACAGACCCATGGAGACAAGTTGGCTGGTGGACGATGTATTGAATCGGGACGCAATTTGAGTGATCCATCGTCATTAGGAGGCCCTGAGTGTTAGAATTAACTATCAGTTTTTCGTCCCATTCGATAATCTAGACTCACGGGAGAACGACCATAAGGTGCCCGAGGCACCAATAGACCCATGGAGACAAGTCGGCTGGAGGACGATGTATTGAATCGGGACGCAATTTGTGTGATCCATCGTCATAAGGTGGCCCTGAACGTTACAATTCACTATCAGTTTTTCGTCCGATTCGAAAATCTTTGACTCACAGCAGAACGGCCATAATGTGCCCGAGGCAGCAATAGACCCATGGAGACTAGTCTGCTGGAGCACGAGGTATTGAATCGGGACGCAATTTGAGTGATCCATCGTCATTAGGAGGCCCTGAACGTTACAATTCACTATCAGTTTTTCGTCCGATTCGAAAATCTATGACTTACAACAGAACGCCCATAAGGTGCCCGAGGCAGCAATAGACCCATGGAGACAAGTCGGCTGGAGGACGATGTATTGAATCGGGACGCAATTTGAGTGATCCATCGTCATTAGGTGGCCCTGAAAGTTACAATTCACTATCAGTTTTTCGACCGATTCGAAAATCTTTGACTCACAGCAGAACGGCCATAAGGTGCCCGAGGCAGCAATAGAGCCATGGAGAAAAGTCTGCTGGAGGACGATGTATTGAATCGGGACGCAATTTGAGTGATCCATCGTCATTAGGTGGCCCTGAATGTTATAATTAACTATCAGTTTTTCGTTCGATTCGAAAATCTTTGACTCACAGCAGAACGGCCATAAGGTGCCCGACGCAGCAATAGACCCATGGAGACAAGTCGGCTGGAGGACGATGTATTGAATCGGGACGCAATTTGAGTGGTCCATCGTCATTAGGTGGCCCTGAACGTTACAATACACTATCAGTTCTTCGTCCGATTCGAAAATCTTTGACCCACAGCAGAACGGCCATAAGGTGCCCGATGCAGCAATAGACACATGGAGACAAGTCGGCTGGAGGACGATGTATTGAATCGGGACGCAATTTGAGTGATCCATCGTCATTAGGTGGCCATGAATGTTTCAATTCACTATCTGTTTTTCGTCCCATTCGAAAATCTTTGACTCACAGCAGAACGGCCATAAGGTGCCCGAGGCAGCAATAGACCCATGGAGACAAGTCTGCTGGAGGACGATGTATTGAATCGGGACGCAATTTGAGTGATCTATCGTCATTAGGTGGCCCTGAACGTACAATTCACTATCAGTTTTTCGTCCGATTCAAAAATCTTTGACTCACAGCAGAACAGCCATAAGGTGCTCGAGGCAGCAATAGACCCATGGAGACAAGTCTGCTGGAGGACGATGTATTGAATCGGGACGAAATTTTAGTGATCCATCGTCATTAGGTGGCCCTGAACATTACAATTCACTATCAGTTTTTCGTCGCATTCGATAATCTAGACTCACAGCAGAACGGCCATAAGGTGCCCAAGGCAGCAATAGACCCATGGAGACAAGTCTGCTGGAGGACGATGTATTGAATCGGGACGCAATTTGAGTGATCCATCGTCATTAGGTGGCCCTGAACGTTACAATTCACTATCAGTTTTTCGTCCCATTCGATAATCTAGACTCACAGCAAAACGGCCATAAGGTGCCCGAGGCAGTAATAGACCCATGGTGTCAAGTCGGCTGGAGGACGATGTATTGAATCGTGACGCAATTTGTGTGGTCCATTCTCATTAGGTGGCCTTGAATGTTACAATTCACTATCAGTTTTCGTCCGATTCGAAAATCTTTGACTCACAGCAGAACGGCCATAAGGTGCCCGAGGCAGCAATAGACCCATGGAGACAAGCCTGCTGGAGGACGATGTATTGAATCGGGACGCAATTTGAGTGATCCATCGTCATTAGGTGGCCCTGAACGTTACAATTCACTATCAGTTTTTCGTCCGATTCGAAAATCTTTGACTCACAGCAGAACGGCCATAAGGTGCCCGAGGCAGCAATAGACCCATGGAGACAAGTCGGCTGGAGGACGATGTATTGAATCGGGACGCAATTTGAGTGATCCATCGTCATTAGGTGGCCATGAATGTTACAATTCACTATCAGTTTTTCGTCAGATTAGAAAATCTTTGAGTCACAGCAGAACGGCCATAAGGTGCCCGAGGCAGCAATAGACCCATGGAAACAAGTCTGCTGGAGGACGATGTATTGAATCGGGATTCAATTTGAGTGATCCATCGTCATTAGGTGGCAATGAACGTTACAATTCACTATCAGTTCTTCGTCCGATTCGAAAATCTTTGACCCACAGCAGAACGGCCATATGGTGCCCGAGCAGCAATAGACCCATGGAGACAAGTCGGCTGGAGGACGATGTATTGAATCGGGACGCAATTTGAGTGATCCATCGTCATTAGGTTGCCCTGAAAGTTACAATTCACTATCAGTTTTTCGACCGATTCGAAAATCTTTGACTCACAGCAGAACGGCCATAAGGTGCCCGAGGCAGCAATAGAGCCATGGAGAAAAGTCTGCTGGAGGACGATGTATTGAATCGGGACGCAATTTGAGTGATCCATCGTCATTAGGTGGCCCTGAATGTTATAATTAACTATCAGTTTTTCGTCCGATTCGAAAATCTTTGACTCACAGCAGAACGGCCATAAGGTGCCCGACGCAGCAATAGACCCATGGAGACAAGTCGGCTGGAGGACGATGTATTGAATCGGGACGCAATTTGAGTGATCCATCGTCATTAGGTGGCCATGAATGTTTCAATTCACTATCTGTTTTTCGTCCCATTCGAAAATCTTTGACTCACAGCAGAACGGCCATAAGGTGCCCGAGGCAGCAATAGACCCATGGAGACAAGTCTGCTGGAGGACGATGTATTGAATCGGCATGCAATTTGAGTGATCTATCGTCATTAGGTGGCCCTGAACGTACAATTCACTATCAGTTTTTCGTCCGATTCAAAAATCTTTGACTCACAGCAGAACGGCCATAAGGTGCTCGAGGCAGCAATAGACCCATGGAGACAAGTCTGCTGGAGGACGATGTATTGAATCGGGACGAAATTTTAGTGATCCATCGTCATTAGGTGGCCCTGAACATTACAATTCACTATCAGTTTTTCGTCGCATTCGATAATCTAGACTCACAGCAGAACGGCCATAAGGTGCCCGAGGCAGCAATAGACCCATGGAGACAAGTCTGCTGGAGGACGATGTATTGAATCGGGACGCAATTTGAGTGATCCATCGTCATTAGGTGGCCCTGAACGTTACAATTCACTATCAGTTTTTCGTCCCATTCGATAATCTAGACTTACAGCAAAACGGCCATAAGGTGCCCGAGGCAGTAATAGACCCATGGTGTCAAGTCGGCTGGAGGACGATGTATTGAATCGTGACGCAATTTGTGTGGTCCATTCTCATTAGGTGGCCTTGAATGTTACAATTCACTATCAGTTTTTCGTCCGATTCGAAAATCTTTGACTCACAGCAGAACGGCCATAAGGTGCCCGAGGCAGCAATAGACCCATGGAGACAAGCCTGCTGGAGGACGATGTATTGAATCGGGACGCAATTTGAGTGATCCATCGTCATTAGGTGGCCCTGAACGTTACAATTCACTATCAGTTCTTCGTCCGATTCGAAAATCTTTGACTCACAGCAGAACGGCCATAAGGTGCCAGAGGCAGCAATAGACCCATGTAGACAAGTCGGCTGGAGGACGATGTATTGAATCGGGACGCAATTTGAGTGATCCATCGTCATTAGGTGGCCATGAATGTTACAATTCACTATCAGTTTTTCATCAGATTAGAAAATCTTTGAGTCACAGCAGAACGGCCATAAGGTGCCCGAGGCAGCAATAGACCCATGGAAACAAGTCTGCTGGAGGACGATGTATTGAATCGGGACGCAATTTGAGTGATCCATTGTCATTAGGTGGCAATGAACGTTACAATTCACTATCAGTTCTTCGTCCGATTCGAAAATCTTTGACCCACAGCAGAACAGCCATATGGTGCCCGAGCAGCAATAGACCCATGGAGACAAGTCGGCTGGAGGACGATGTATTGAATCGAGACGCAATTTGAGTGATCCATCGTCATTAGGTGGCCATGAATGTTACAATTCACTATCTGTTTTTCGTCCGATTCGAAAATCTTTGACTCACAGCAGAACGGCCATATGGTGCCCGAGGCAGCAATAGGCCCATGGAGACAAGTCTGCTGGAGGACGATGTATTGAATCGGGATGCAATTTGAGTGATCCATCGTCATTAGGTGGCCCTGAACGCTACAATTCACTATCAGTTTTTCGTCGCATTCGATAATCTAGATTCACAGCAGAACGGCCATAAGGTGCCCGAGGCAGCAATAGACCCATGGAGTCAAGTCGGCTGGAGGACGATGTATTGAATCGGGACGTAATTTGAGTGATCCATCGTCATTAGGTGGCCCTGAATGTTACAATTCACTATCAGTTTTTCGTCCGATTCGAAAATCTTTGACTCACAGCAGAACGGCCATAAGTTGTCCGAGGCAGCAATAGACCCATGGAGACAAGCCTGCTGGAGGACGATGTATTGAATCGGGACGCAATTTGAGTGATCCATCGTCATTAGGTGGCCCTGAACGTTACAATTCACTATCAGTTTTTCGTCCGATTCGAAAATCTTTGACTCACAGCAGAACGGCCATAAGGTGCCCGAGGCAGCAACAGACCCATGGAGACAAGTTGGCTGGTGGACGATGTATTGAATCGGGACGCAATTTGAGTGATCCATCGTCATTAGGAGGCCCTGAGTGTTAGAATTAACTATCAGTTTTTCGTCCCATTCGATAATCTAGACTCACGGGAGAACGACCATAAGGTGCCCGAGGCACCAATAGACCCATGGAGACAAGTCGGCTGGAGGACGATGTATTGAATCGGGACGCAATTTGAGTGATCCATCGTCATTAGGTGGCCCTGAAAGTTACAATTCACTATCAGTTTTTCGACCGATTCGAAAATCTTTGACTCACAGCAGAACGGCCATAAGGTGCCCGAGGCAGCAATAGAGCCATGGAGAAAAGTCTGCTGGAGGACGATGTATTGAATCGGGACGCAATTTGAGTGATCCATCGTCATTAGGTGGCCCTGAATGTTATAATTATTTATCAGTTTTTCGTTCGATTCGAAAATCTTTGACTCACAGCAGAACGGCCATAAGGTGCCCGACGCAGCAATAGACCCATGGAGACAAGTCGGCTGGAGGACGATGTATTGAATCGGGACGCAATTTGAGTGGTCCATCGTCATTAGGTGGCCCTGAACGTTACAATACACTATCAGTTCTTCGTCCGATTCGAAAATCTTTGACCCACAGCAGAACGGCCATAAGGTGCCCGATGCAGCAATAGACACATGGAGACAAGTCGGCTGGAGGACGATGTATTGAATCGGGACGCAATTTGAGTGATCCATCGTCATTAGGTGGCCATGAATGTTTCAATTCACTATCTGTTTTTCGTCCCATTCGAAAATCTTTGACTCACAGCAGAACGGCCATAAGGTGCCCGAGGCAGCAATAGACCCATGGAGACAAGTCTGCTGGAGGACGATGTATTGAATCGGGACGCAATTTGAGTGATCTATCGTCATTAGGTGGCCCTGAACGTACAATTCACTATCAGTTTTTCGTCCGATTCAAAAATCTTTGACACACAGCAGAACAGCCATAAGGTGCTCGAGGCAGCAATAGACCCATGGAGACAAGTCTGCTGGAGGACGATGTATTGAATCGGGACGAAATTTTAGTGATCCATCGTCATTAGGTGGCCCTGAACATTACAATTCACTATCAGTTTTTCGTCGCATTCGATAATCTAGACTCACAGCAGAACGGCCATAAGGTGCCCAAGGCAGCAATAGACCCATGGAGACAAGTCTGCTGGAGGACGATGTATTGAATCGGGACGCAATTTGAGTGATCCATCGTCATTAGGTGGCCCTGAACGTTACAATTCACTATCAGTTTTTCGTCCCATTCGATAATCTAGACTCACAGCAAAACGGCCATAAGGTGCCCGAGGCAGTAATAGACCCATGGTGTCAAGTCGGCTGGAGGACGATGTATTGAATCATGACGCAATTTGTGTGGTCCATTCTCATTAGGTGGCCTTGAATGTTACAATTCACTATCAGTTTTTCGTCCGATTCGAAAATCTTTGACTCACAGCAGAACGCCCATAAGGTGCCCGAGGCAGCAATAGACCCATGGAGACAAGCCTGCTGGAGGACGATGTATTGAATCGGGACGCAATTTGAGTGATCCATCGTCATTAGGTGGCCCTGAACGTTACAATTCACTATCAGTTTTTCGTCCGATTCGAAAATCTTTGACTCACAGCAGAACGGCCATAAGGTGCCCGAGGCAGCAATAGACCCATGGAGACAAGTCGGCTGGAGGACGATGTATTGAATCGGGACGCAATTTGAGTGATCCATCGTCATTAGGTGGCCATGAATGTTACAATTCACTATCAGTTTTTCGTCAGATTAGAAAATCTTTGAGTCACAGCAGATCGGCCATAAGGTGCCCGAGGCAGCAATAGACCCATGGAAACAAGTCTGCTGGAGGACGATGTATTGAATCGGGACGCAATTTGAGTGATCCATCGTCATTAGGTGGCAATGAACGTTACAATTCACTATCAGTTCTTCGTCCGATTCGAAAATCTTTGACCCACAGCAGAACGGCCATATGGTGCCCGAGCAGCAATAGACCCATGGAGACAAGTCGGCTGGAGGACGATGTATTGAATCGGGACGCAATTTGAGTGATCCATCGTCATTAGGTGGCCCTGAAAGTTACAATTCACTATCAGTTTTTCGACCGATTCGAAAATCTTTGACTCACAGCAGAACGGCCATAAGGTGCCCGAGGCAGCAATAGAGCCATGGAGAAAAGTCTGCTGGAGGACGATGTATTGAATCGGGACGCAATTTGAGTGATCCATCGTCATTAGGTGGCCCTGAATGTTATAATTAACTATCAGTTTTTCGTCCGATTCGAAAATCTTTGACTCACAGCAGAACGGCCATAAGGTGCCCGACGCAGCAATAGACCCATGGAGACAAGTCGGCTGGAGGACGATGTATTGAATCGGGACGCAATTTGAGTGATCCATCGTCATTAGGTGGCCATGAATGTTTCAATTCACTATCTGTTTTTCGTCCCATTCGAAAATCTTTGACTCACAGCAGAACGGCCATAAGGTGCCCGAGGCAGCAATAGACCCATGGAGACAAGTCTGCTGGAGGACGATGTATTGAATCGGGATGCAATTTGAGTGATCTATCGTCATTAGGTGGCCCTGAACGTACAATTCACTATCAGTTTTTCGTCCGATTCAAAAATCTTTGACTCACAGCAGAACGGCCATAAGGTGCTCGAGGCAGCAATAGACCCATGGAGACAAGTCTGCTGGAGGACGATGTATTGAATCGGGACGAAATTTTAGTGATCCATCGTCATTAGGTGGCCCTGAACATTACAATTCACTATCAGTTTTTCGTCGCATTCGATAATTTAGACTCACAGCAGAACGGCCATAAGGTGCCCGAGGCAGCAATAGACCCATGGAGACAAGTCTGCTGGAGGACGATGTATTGAATCGGGACGCAATTTGAGTGATCCATCGTCATTAGGTGGCCCTGAACGTTACAATTCACTATCAGTTTTTCGTCCCATTCGATAATCTAGACTCACAGCAAAACGGCCATAAGGTGCCCGAGGCAGTAATAGACCCATGGTGTCAAGTCGGCTGGAGGACGATGTATTGAATCGTGACGCAATTTGTGTGGTCCATCCTCATTAGGTGGCCCTGAATGTTACAATTCACTATCAGTTTCTCGTCCGATTCGAAAATCTTTGACTCACAGCAGAACGGCCATATGGTGCCCGAGGCAGCAATAGGCCCATGGAGACAAGTCTGCTGGAGGACGATGTATTGAATCGGGATGCAATTTGAGTGATCCATCGTCATTAGGTGGCCCTGAACGCTACAATTCACTATCAGTTTTTCGTCGCATTCGATAATCTAGATTCACAGCAGAACGGCCATAAGGTGCCCGAGGCAGCAATAGACCCATGGAGTCAAGTCGGCTGGAGGACGATGTATTGAATCGGGACGTAATTTGAGTGATCCATCGTCATTAGGTGGCCCTGAATGTTACAATTCACTATCAGTTTTTCGTCCGATTCGAAAATCTTTGACTCACAGCAGAACGGCCATAAGTTGTCCGAGGCAGCAATAGACCCATGGAGACAAGCCTGCTGGAGGACGATGTATTGAATCGGGACGGAATTTGAGTGATCCATCGTCATTAGGTGGCCCTGAACGTTACAATTCACTATCAGTTTTTCGTCCGATTCGAAAATCTTTGACTCACAGCAGAACGGCCATAAGGTGCCCGAGGCAGCAATAGACCCATGGAGACAAGTCGGCTGGAGGACGATGTATTGAATCGGGACGCAATTTGAGTGATCCATCGTCATTAGGTGGCCATGAATGTTACAATTCACTATCAGTTTTTCGTCAGATTAGAAAATCTTTGAGTCACAGCAGATCGGCCATAAGGTGCCCGAGGCAGCAATAGACCCATGGAAACAAGTCTGCTGGAGGACGATGTATTGAATCGGGACGCAATTTGAGTGATCCATCGTCATTAGGTGGCAATGAACGTTACAATTCACTATCAGTTCTTCGTCCGATTCGAAAATCTTTGACCCACAGCAGAACGGCCATATGGTGCCCGAGCAGCAATAGACCCATGGAGACAAGTCGGCTGGAGGACGATGTATTGAATCGGGACGCAATTTGAGTGATCCATCGTCATTAGGTGGCCCTGAAAGTTACAATTCACTATCAGTTTTTCGACCGATTCGAAAATCTTTGACTCACAGCAGAACGGCCATAAGGTGCCCGAGGCAGCAATAGAGCCATGGAGAAAAGTCTGCTGGAGGACGATGTATTGAATCGGGACGCAATTTGAGTGATCCATCGTCATTAGGTGGCCCTGAATGTTATAATTAACTATCAGTTTTTCGTCCGATTCGAAAATCTTTGACTCACAGCAGAACGGCCATAAGGTGCCCGACGCAGCAATAGACCCATGGAGACAAGTCGGCTGGAGGACGATGTATTGAATCGGGACGCAATTTGAGTGATCCATCGTCATTAGGTGGCCATGAATGTTTCAATTCACTATCTGTTTTTCGTCCCATTCGAAAATCTTTGACTCACAGCAGAACGGCCATAAGGTGCCCGAGGCAGCAATAGACCCATGGAGACAAGTCTGCTGGAGGACGATGTATTGAATCGGGATGCAATTTGAGTGATCTATCGTCATTAGGTGGCCCTGAACGTACAATTCACTATCAGTTTTTCGTCCGATTCAAAAATCTTTGACTCACAGCAGAACGGCCATAAGGTGCTCGAGGCAGCAATAGACCCATGGAGACAAGTCTGCTGGAGGACGATGTATTGAATCGGGACGAAATTTTAGTGATCCATCGTCATTAGGTGGCCCTGAACATTACAATTCACTATCAGTTTTTCGTCGCATTCGATAATTTAGACTCACAGCAGAACGGCCATAAGGTGCCCGAGGCAGCAATAGACCCATGGAGACAAGTCTGCTGGAGGACGATGTATTGAATCGGGACGCAATTTGAGTGATCCATCGTCATTAGGTGGCCCTGAACGTTACAATTCACTATCAGTTTTTCGTCCCATTCGATAATCTAGACTCACAGCAAAACGGCCATAAGGTGCCCGAGGCAGTAATAGACCCATGGTGTCAAGTCGGCTGGAGGACGATGTATTGAATCGTGACGCAATTTGTGTGGTCCATCCTCATTAGGTGGCCCTGAATGTTACAATTCACTATCAGTTTCTCGTCCGATTCGAAAATCTTTGACTCACAGCAGAACGGCCATATGGTGCCCGAGGCAGCAATAGGCCCATGGAGACAAGTCTGCTGGAGGACGATGTATTGAATCGGGATGCAATTTGAGTGATCCATCGTCATTAGGTGGCCCTGAACGCTACAATTCACTATCAGTTTTTCGTCGCATTCGATAATCTAGATTCACAGCAGAACGGCCATAAGGTGCCCGAGGCAGCAATAGACCCATGGAGTCAAGTCGGCTGGAGGACGATGTATTGAATCGGGACGTAATTTGAGTGATCCATCGTCATTAGGTGGCCCTGAATGTTACAATTCACTATCAGTTTTTCGTCCGATTCGAAAATCTTTGACTCACAGCAGAACGGCCATAAGTTGTCCGAGGCAGCAATAGACCCATGGAGACAAGCCTGCTGGAGGACGATGTATTGAATCGGGACGCAATTTGAGTGATCCATCGTCATTAGGTGGCCCTGAACGTTACAATTCACTATCAGTTTTTCGTCCGATTCGAAAATCTTTGACTGACAGCAGAACGGCCATAAGGTGCCCGAGGCAGCAATAGACCCATGGAGACAAGTTGGCTGGTGGACGATGTATTGAATCGGGACGCAATTTGAGTGATCCATCGTCATTAGGAGGCCCTGAGTGTTAGAATTAACTATCAGTTTTTCGTCCCATTCGATAATCTAGACTCACGGGAGAACGACCATAAGGTGCCCGAGGCACCAATAGACCCATGGAGACAAGTCGGCTGGAGGACGATGTATTGAATCGGGACGCAATTTGTGTGATCCATCGTCATAAGGTGGCCCTGAACGTTACAATTCACTATCAGTTTTTCGTCCCATTCGAAAATCTTTGACTCACAGCAGAACGGCCATAATGTGCCCGAGGAAGCAATAGACCCATGGAGACTAGTCTGCTGGAGCACGAGGTATTGAATCGGGACGCAATTTGAGTGATCCATCGTCATTAGGAGGCCCTGAACGTTACAATTCACTATCAGTTTTTCGTCCGATTCGAAAATCTATGACTTACAACAGAACGCCCATAAGGTGCCCGAGGCAGCAATAGACCCATGGAGACAAGTCGGCTGGAGGACGATGTATTGAATCGGGACGCAATTTGAGTGGTCCATCGTCATTAGGTGGCCCTGAAAGTTACAATTCACTATCAGTTTTTCGACCGATTCGAAAATCTTTGACTCACAGCAGAACGGCCATAAGGTGCCCGAGGCAGCAATAGAGCCATGGAGAAAAGTCTGCTGGAGGACGATGTATTGAATCGGGACGCAATTTGAGTGATCCATCGTCATTAGGAGGCCCTGAATGTTATAATTAACTATCAGTTTTTCGTCCGATTCGAAAATCTTTGACTCACAGCAGAACGGCCATAAGGTGCCCGACGCAGCAATAGACCCATGGAGACAAGTCGGCTGGAGGACGATGTATTGAATCGGGACGCAATTTGAGTGGTCCATCGTCATTAGATGGCCCTGAACGTTACAATACACTATAAGTTCTTCGTCCGATTCGAAAATCTTTGACCCACAGCAGAACGGCCATAAGGTGCCCGATGCAGCAATAGACACATGGAGACAAGTCGGCTGGAGGACGATGTATTGAATCGGGACGCAATTTGAGTGATCCATCGTCATTAGGTGGCCATGAATGTTTCAATTCACTATCTGTTTTTCGTCCCATTCGAAAATCTTTGACTCACAGCAGAACGGCCATAAGGTGCCCGAGGCAGCAATAGACCCATGGAGACAAGTCTGCTGGAGGACGATGTATTGAATCGGGACGCAATTTGAGTGATCTATCGTCATTAGGTGGCTCTGAACGTACAATTCACTATCAGTTTTTCGTCCGATTCAAAAATCTTTGACTCACAGCAGAACGGCCATTAGGTGCTCGAGGCAGCAATAGACCCATGGAGACAAGTCTGCTGGAGGACGATGTATTGAATCGGGACGAAATTTTAGTGATCCATCGTCATTAGGTGGCCCTGAACATTACAATTCACTATCAGTTTTTCGTCGCATTCGATAATCTAGACTCACAGCAGAACGGCCATAAGGTGCCCGAGGCAGCAATAGACCCATGGAGACAAGTCTGCTGGAGGACGATGTATTGAATCGGGACGCAATTTCAGTGATCCATCGTCATTAGGTGGCCCTGAACGTTACAATTCACTATCAGTTTTTCGTCCCATTCGATAATCTAGACTCACAGCAAAACGGCCATAAGGTGCCCGAGGCAGTAATAGACCCATGGTGTCAAGTCGGCTGGAGGACGATGTATTGAATCGTGACGCAATTTGTGCGGTCCATTCTCATTAGGTGGCCTTGAATGTTACAATTCACTATCAGTTTTTCGTCCGATTCGAAAATCTTTGACTCACAGCAGAACGGCCATAAGGTGCCCGAGGCAGCAATAGACCCATGGAGACAAGCCTGCTGGAGGACGATGTATTGAATCGGGACGCAATTTGAGTGATCCATCGTCATTAGGTGGCCCTGAACGTTACAATTCACTATCAGTTTTTCGTCCGATTCGAAAATCTTTGACTCACAGCAGAACGGCCATAAGGTGCCCGAGGCAGCAATAGACCCATGTAGACAAGTCGGCTGGAGGACGATGTATTGAATCGGGACGCAATTTGAGTGATCCATCGTCATTAGGTGGCCATGAATGTTACAATTCACTATCTATTTTCGACCGATTCGAAAATCTTTGACTCACAGCAGAACGGCCATATGGTGCCCGAGGCAGCAATAGGCCCATGGAGACAAGTCTGCTGGAGGACGATGTATTGAATCGGGATGCAATTTGAGTGATCCATCGTCATTAGGTGGCCCTGAACGCTACAATTCACTATCAGTTTTTCGTCGCATTCGATAATCTAGATTCACAGCAGAACGGCCATAAGGTGCCCGAGGCAGCAATAGACCCATGGAGTCAAGTCGGCTGGAGGACGATGTATTGAATCGGGACGTAATTTGAGTGATCCATCGTCATTAGGTGGCCCTGAATGTTACAATTCACTATCAGTTTTTCGTCCGATTCGAAAATCTTTGACTCACAGCAGAACGGCCATAAGGTGCTCGAGGCAGCAATAGACCCATGGGGACAAGTCTGCAGGATGACGATGTATTGAATCGCGACGCAATTTGAGTGTTCCATCGTCATTAGGAGGCCCTGAATGTTAGAATTAACTATCAGTTTTTCGTCCCATTCGATAATCTAGACTCACGGGAGAACGAACATAAGGTGCCCGAGGCAGCAATAGACCCATGGAGACAAGTTTGCTGGATGACGATGTATTGAATCGGGACGCAACATGAGTGATCCATCGGCATTAGGTGGCCCTGAACGTTACAATTCACTATCAGTTTTTCGTCCCATTCGATAATCTAGACTCACAGCAAAACGGCCATAAGGTGCCCGAGGCAGTAATAGACCCATGGTGTAAAGTCGGCTGGAGGACGATGTATTGAATCGTGACGCAATTTGTGTGGTCCATCCTCATTAGGTGGCCCTGAATGTTACAATTCACTATCAGTCTCTCGTCCGATTCGAAAATCTTTGACTCACAGCAGAACGGCCATAAGGTGCCCGAGGCAGCAATAGACCCATGGAGACAAGCCTGCTGGAGGACGATGTATTGAATCGGGACGCAATTTGAGTGATCCATCGTCATTAGGTGGCCCTGAACGTTACAATTCACTATCAGTTTTTCGTCCGATTCGAAAATCTTTGACTCACAACAGAACGGCCATAAGGTGCCCGAGGCAGCAATAGACCCATGGAGACAAGTCGGCTGGAGGACGATGTATTGAATCGGGACGCAATTTGAGTGATCCATCGTCATTAGGTGGCCATGAATGTTACAATTCACTATCAGTTTTTCGTCAGATTCGAAAATCTTTGGGTCACAGCAGAACGGCCGTAAGGTGCCCGTGGCAGCAATAGACCCATGGAGACAAGTCTGTTGGAGGACGATGTATTGAATCGGGACGCATTTTGAGTGATCCATCGTCATTAGGTGGCCCTGAACGTTACAATTCACTATCAGTTTTTCGTCGCATTCGATAATCTAGATTCACGGCAGAACGGCCATAAGGTGCCCGAGGCAGCAATAGACCCATGGAGTCAAGTCGGCTGGAGGACGATGTATTGAATCGGGACGAAATTTGAGTGATCCATCGTCATTAGGTGGCCCTGAATGTTACAATTCACTATCAGTTTTTCGTCCGATTCGAAAATCTTTGACTCACAGCAGAACGGCCATAAGGTGCCCGAGGCAGCAATAGACCCATGGAGACAAGCCTGCTGGAGGACGATGTATTGAATCGGGACGCAATTTGAGTGATCCATCGTCATTAGGTGGCCCTGAACGTTACAATTCACTATCAGTTTTTCGTCCGATTCGAAAATCTTTGACTCACAACAGAACGGCCATAAGGTGCCCGAGGCAGCAATAGACCCATGGAGACAAGCCTGCTGGAGGACGATGTATTGAATCGGGACGCAATTTGAGTGATCCATCGTCATTAGGTGGCCCTGAACGTTACAATTCACTATCAGTTCTTCGTCCGATTCGAAAATCTTTGACCCACAGCAGAACGGCCATAAGGTGCCCGAGGCAGCAATAGACCCATGGAGACAAGTCGGCTGGAGGACGATGTATTGAATCGGGACGCAATTTGAGTGATCCATCGTCATTAGGTGGCCCTGAAAGTTACAATTCACTATCAGTTTTTCGTCCGATTCTAAAATCTTTGACTCACAGCAGAACGGCCATAAGGTGCCCGAGGCAGCAATAGACCCATGGAGACAAGTCTGCTAGAGGACGATGTATTGAATCGGGACGCAATTTGAGTGATCCATCGTCATTAGGTGGCCCTGAAAGTTACAATTCACTATCAGTTTTTTCCGATTCAAAAATCTTTGACTCACAGCAGAACGGCCATAAGGTGCTCGAGGCAGCAATAGACCCATGGAGACAAGTCTGCTGGAGGACGATGTATTGAATCGGGACGCAATTTTAGTGATCCATCGTCATTAGGTGGCCCTGAACGTTACAATTCACTATCAGTTTTTCGTCGCATTCGATAATCTAGACTCACAGCAGAACGGCCATAAGGTGCCCGAGGCAGCAATAGACCCATGGAGACAAGTCGGCTGGAGGACGATGTATTGAATCGGGACGCAATTTGAGTGATCTATCGTCATTAGGTGGCCCTGAAAGTTACAATTCACTATCAGTTTTTCGACCGATTCGAAAATCTTTGACTCACAGCAGAACGGCCATAAGGTGCCCGAGGCAGCAATAGACCCATGGAGACAAGTCTGCTGGAGGACGATGTATTGAATCGGGACGCAATTTGAGTGATCCATCGTCATTAGGTGGCCCTGAACGTTACAATTCACTATCAGTTTTTCGTCCCATTCGATAATCTAGACTCACAGCAAAACGGCCATAAGGTGCCCGAGGCAGTAATAGACCCATGGTGTCAAGTCGGCTGGAGGACGATGTATTGAATCGTGACGCAATTTGCGTGGTCCTTCCTCATTAGGTGGCCCTGAATGTTAGAATTAACTATCAGTTTTTCGTCCGATTCTAAAATCTTTGACTCACAGCAGAACGGCCATAAGGTGCCCGAGGCAGCAATAGACCGATGGAGACAAGCCTGCTGGAGGACGATGTATTGAATCGGGACGCAATTTGAGTGATCCATCGTCATTAGGTGGCCCTGAACGTTACAATTCACTATCAGTTTTTCGGCCGATTCGAAAATCTTTGACTCACAGCAGATCGGCCATAAGGTGCCCGAGGCAGCAATAGACCCATGTAGACAAGTCGGCTGGAGGGCGATGTATTGAATCGGAACGCAATTTGAGTGATCCATCGTCATTAGGTGGCCATGAATGTTACAATTCACTATCAGTTTTTCGTCAGATTTGAAAATCTTTGAGTCACAGCAGAACGGCCAGAAGGTGCCCGAGGCAGCAGTAGACCCATTTAGACAAGTCTGCTGGAGGACGATGTATTGAATCGTGACGCAATTTGTGTGGTCCATCCTCATTAAGTGGCCCTGAATGTTACAATTCACTATCAGTTTTTCGTCCGATTCGAAAATCTTTGACTCACAGCAGAACGGCCATAAAGTGCCCGAGGCAGCAATAGACCCATGGAGACAAGTCTGCTGGAGGACGATGTATTGAATCGGGACGCATTTTGAGTGATCCATCGTCATTAGGTGGCCCTGAGCGTTACAATTCACTATCAGTTCTTCGTCCGATTCGAAAATCTTTGACCCACAGCAGAACGGCCATAAGGTGCCCGAGGCAGCAATAGACCCATGGAGACAAGTTGGCTGGAGGACGATGTTTTGAATCGGGACGCAATTTGAGTGATCCATCGTCATTAGGTGGCCCTGAATGTTAGAATTAACTATCAGTTTTTCGCCCCATTCGATAATCTAGACTCACGGGAGTACGACCATAAGGTGCCCGAGGCAGCAATAGACCCATGGAGACAAGTCTGCAGGATGACGATGTATTGTATCGCGACGCAATTTGAGTGTTCCATCGTCATTAGGAGGCCCTGAATGTTAGAATTAACTATCAGTTTTTCGTCCCATTCGATAATCTAGACTCACGGGAGAACGACCATAAGGTGCCCGAGGCAGCAATAGACCCATGGAGACAAGTCTGCTGGATGACGATGTATTGAATCGGGACGCAACATGAGTGATCCATCGTCATTAGGTGGCCCTGAACGTTACAATTCACTATCAGTTTTTCGTCCCATTCGATAATCTAGACTCACAGCAAAACGGCCATAAGGTGCCCGAGGCAGTAATAGACCCATGGTGTCAAGTCGGCTGGAGGACGATGTATTGAATCGTGACGCAATTTGTGTGGTCCATCCTCATTAGGTGGCCCTGAATGTTACAATTCACTATCAGTTTTTCGTCCGATTCGAAAATCTTTGACTCACAGCAGAACGGCCATAAGGTGCCCGAGGCAGCCATAGACCCATGGAGACAAGCCTGCTGGAGGACGATGTATTGAATCGGGACGCAATTTGAGTGATCCATTGTCATTAGGTGGCCCTGAACGTTACAATTCACTATCAGTTTTTCGTCCGATTCGAAAATCTTTCACTCACAACAGAACGGCCATAAGGTGCCCGAGGCAGCAATAGACCCATGGAGACAAGTCGGCTGGAGGACGATGTATTGAATCGGGACGCAATTTGAGTGATCCATCGTCATTAGGTGGCCATGAAGGTTACAATTCACTATCAGTTTTTCGTCAGATTCGAAAATCTTTGAGTCACAGCAGAACGGCCATAAGGTGCCCGTGGCAGCAATAGACCCATGGAGACAAGTCTGCTGGAGGACGATGTATTGAATCGGGACGCATTTTGAGTGATCCATCGTCATTAGGTGGCCCTGAACGTTACAATTCACTATCAGTTCTTCGTCCGATTCGAAAATCTTTGACCCACAGCAGAACGGCCATAAGGTGCCCGAGGCAGCAATAGACCCATGGAGACAAGTCGGCTGGAGGACGATGTATTGAATCGGGACGCAATTTGAGTGATCCATCGTCATTAGGTGGCCCTGAAAGTTACAATTCACTATCAGTTCTTCGTCCGATTCGAAAATCTTTGACTCACAGCAGAACGGCCATAAGGTGCCCGAGGCAGCAATAGACCCATGGAGACAAGTCTGCTGGAGGACGATGTATTGAATCGGGACGCAATTTGAGTGATCCATCGTCATTAGGTGGCCCTGAACGTTACAATTCACTATCAGTTTTTCGTCCGATTCGAAAATCTTTGACTCACAGCAGAACGGCCATAAGGTGCCCGAGGCAGCAATAGACCCATGTAGACAAGTCGGCTGGAGGACGATGTATTGAATCGGGACGCAATTTGAGTGATGCATCGTCATTAGGTGGCCATGAATGTTACAATTCACTATCTATTTTCGACCGATTCGAAAATCTTTGACTCACAGCAGAACGGCCATATGGTGCCCGAGGCAGCAATAGGCCCATGGAGACAAGTCTGCTGGGGGACGATGTATTGAATCGGGATGCAATTTGAGTGATCCATCGTCATTAGGTGGCCCTGAACGCTACAATTCACTATCAGTTTTTCGTCGCATTCGATAATCTAGATTCACAGCAGAACGGCCATAAGGTGCCCGAGGCAGCAATAGACCCATGGAGTCAAGTCGGCTGGAGGACGATGTATTGAATCGGGACGTAATTTGAGTGATCCATCGTCATTAGGTGGCCCTGAATGTTACAATTCACTATCAGTTTTTCGTCCGATTCGAAAATCTTTGACTCACAGCAGAACGGCCATAAGGTGCTCGAGGCAGCAATAGACCCATGGGGACAAGTCTGCAGGATGACGATGTATTGAATCGCGACGCAATTTGAGTGTTCCATCGTCATTAGGAGGCCCTGAATGTTAGAATTAACTATCAGTTTTTCGTCCCATTCGATAATCTAGACTCACGGGAGAACGAACATAAGGTGCCCGAGGCAGCAATAGACCCATGGAGACAAGCCTGCTGGAGGACGATGTATTGAATCGGGACGCAATTTGAGTGATCCATCGTCATTAGGTGGCCCTGAACGTTACAATTCACTATCAGTTTTTCGTCCGATTCGAAAATCTTTGACTCACAACAGAACGGCCATAAGGTGCCCGAGGCAGCAATAGACCCATGGAGACAAGTCGGCTGGAGGACGATGTATTGAATCGGGACGCAATTTGAGTGATCCATCGTCATTAGGTGGCCATGAATGTTACAATTCACTATCAGTTTTTCGTCAGATTCGAAAATCTTTGGGTCACAGCAGAACGGCCGTAAGGTGCCCGTGGCAGCAATAGACCCATGGAGACAAGTCTGTTGGAGGACGATGTATTGAATCGGGACGCATTTTGAGTGATCCATCGTCATTAGGTGGCCCTGAACGTTACAATTCACTATCAGTTTTTCGTCGCATTCGATAATCTAGATTCACGGCAGAACGGCCATAAGGTGCCCGAGGCAGCAATAGACCCATGGAGTCAAGTCGGCTGGAGGACGATGTATTGAATCGGGACGAAATTTGAGTGATCCATCGTCATTAGGTGGCCCTGAATGTTACAATTCACTATCAGTTTTTCGTCCGATTCGAAAATCTTTGACTCACAGCAGAACGGCCATAAGGTGCCCGAGGCAGCAATAGACCCATGGAGACAAGCCTGCTGGAGGACGATGTATTGAATCGGGACGCAATTTGAGTGATCCATCGTCATTAGGTGGCCCTGAACGTTACAATTCACTATCAGTTTTTCGTCCGATTCGAAAATCTTTGACTCACAACAGAACGGCCATAAGGTGCCCGAGGCAGCAATAGACCCATGGAGACAAGTCGGCTGGAGGACGATGTATTGAATCGGGACGCAATTTGAGTGATCCATCGTCATTAGGTGGCCATGAATGTTACAATTCACTATCAGTTTTTCGTCAGATTCGAAAATCTTTGAGTCACAGCAGAACGGCCATAAGGTGCCCGTGGCGGCAATAGACCCATGGGGACAAGTCTGCTGGAGGACGATGTATTGAATCGGGACGCATTTTGAGTGATCCATCGTCATTAGGTGGCCCTGAACGTTACAATTCACTATCAGTTCTTCGTCCGATTCGAAAATCTTTGACCCACAGCAGAACGGCCATAAGGTGCCCGAGGCAGCAATAGACCCATGGAGACAAGTCGGCTGGAGGACGATGTATTGAATCGGGACGCAATTTGAGTGATCCATCGTCATTAGGTGGCCCTGAAAGTTACAATTCACTATCAGTTTTTCGTCCGATTCTAAAATCTTTGACTCACAGCAGAACGGCCATAAGGTGCCCGAGGCAGCAATAGACCCATGGAGACAAGTCTGCTAGAGGACGATGTATTGAATCGGGACGCAATTTGAGTGATCCATCGTCATTAGGTGGCCCTGAAAGTTACAATTCACTATCAGTTTTTCGTCCGATTCAAAAATCTTTGACTCACAGCAGAACGGCCATAAGGTGCTCGAGGCAGCAATAGACCCATGGAGACAAGTCTGCTGGAGGACGATGTATTGAATCGGGACGCAATTTTAGTGATCCATCGTCATTAGGTGGCCCTGAACGTTACAATTCACTATCAGTTTTTCGTCGCATTCGATAATCTAGACTCACAGCAGAACGGCCATAAGGTGCCCGAGGCAGCAATAGACCCATGGAGACAAGTCGGCTGGAGGACGATGTATTGAATCGGGACGCAATTTGAGTGATCTATCGTCATTAGGTGGCCCTGAAAGTTACAATTCACTATCAGTTTTTCGACCGATTCGAAAATCTTTGACTCACAGCAGAACGGCCATAAGGTGCCCGAGGCAGCAATAGACCCATGGAGACAAGTCTGCTGGAGGACGATGTATTGAATCGGGACGCAATTTGAGTGATCCATCGTCATTAGGTGGCCCTGAACGTTACAATTCACTATCAGTTTTTCGTCCCATTCGATAATCTAGACTCACAGCAAAACGGCCATAAGGTGCCCGAGGCAGTAATAGACCCATGGTGTCAAGTCGGCTGGAGGACGATGTATTGAATCGTGACGCAATTTGCGTGGTCCTTCCTCATTAGGTGGCCCTGAATGTTAGAATTAACTATCAGTTTTTCGTCCGATTCTAAAATCTTTGACTCACAGCAGAACGGCCATAAGGTGCGCGAGGCAGCAATAGACCGATGGAGACAAGCCTGCTGGAGGACGATGTATTGAATCGGGACGCAATTTGAGTGATCCATCGTCATTAGGTGGCCCTGAACGTTACAATTCACTATCAGTTTTTCGGCCGATTCGAAAATCTTTGACTCACAGCAGATCGGCCATAAGGTGCCCGAGGCAGCAATAGACCCATGTAGACAAGTCGGCTGGAGGGCGATGTATTGAATCGGAACGCAATTTGAGTGATCCATCGTCATTAGGTGGCCATGAATGTTACAATTCACTATCAGTTTTTCGTCAGATTTGAAAATCTTTGAGTCACAGCAGAACGGCCAGAAGGTGCCCGAGGCAGCAGTAGACCCATGGAGACAAGTCTGCTGGAGGACGATGTATTGAATCGTGACGCAATTTGTGTGGTCCATCCTCATTAAGTGGCCCTGAATGTTACAATTCACTATCAGTTTTTCGTCCGATTCGAAAATCTTTGACTCACAGCAGAACGGCCATAAAGTGCCCGAGGCAGCAATAGACCCATGGAGACAAGTCTGCTGGAGGACGATGTATTGAATCGGGACGTATTTTGAGTGATCCATCGTCATTAGGTGGCCCTGAGCGTTACAATTCACTATCAGTTCTTCGTCCGATTCGAAAATCTTTGACCCACAGCAGAACGGCCATAAGGTGCCCGAGGCAGCAATAGACCCATGGAGACAAGTTGGCTGGAGGACGATGTATTGAATCGGGACGCAATTTGAGTGATCCATCGTCATTAGGTGGCCCTGAACGTTACAATTCACTATCAGTTTTTCGTCCGATTCGAAAATCTTTGACTCACAACAGAACGGCCATAAGGTGCCCGAGGCAGCAATAGACCCATGGAGACAAGTCGGCTGGAGGACGATGTATTGAATCGGGACGCAATTTGAGTGATCCATCGTCATTAGGTGGCCATGAATGTTACAATTCACTATCAGTTTTTCGTCAGATTCGAAAATCTTTGGGTCACAGCAGAACGGCCGTAAGGTGCCCGTGGCAGCAATAGACCCATGGAGACAAGTCTGTTGGAGGACGATGTATTGAATCGGGACGCATTTTGAGTGATCCATCGTCATTAGGTGGCCCTGAACGTTACAATTCACTATCAGTTTTTCGTCGCATTCGATAATCTAGATTCACGGCAGAACGGCCATAAGGTGCCCGAGGCAGCAATAGACCCATGGAGTCAAGTCGGCTGGAGGACGATGTATTGAATCGGGACGAAATTTGAGTGATCCATCGTCATTAGGTGGCCCTGAATGTTACAATTCACTATCAGTTTTTCGTCCGATTCGAAAATCTTTGACTCACAGCAGAACGGCCATAAGGTGCCCGAGGCAGCAATAGACCCATGGAGACAAGCCTGCTGGAGGACGATGTATTGAATCGGGACGCAATTTGAGTGATCCATCGTCATTAGGTGGCCCTGAACGTTACAATTCACTATCAGTTTTTCGTCCGATTCGAAAATCTTTGACTCACAACAGAACGGCCATAAGGTGCCCGAGGCAGCAATAGACCCATGGAGACAAGTCGGCTGGAGGACGATGTATTGAATCGGGACGCAATTTGAGTGATCCATCGTCATTAGGTGGCCATGAATGTTACAATTCACTATCAGTTTTTCGTCAGATTCGAAAATCTTTGAGTCACAGCAGAACGGCCATAAGGTGCCCGTGGCAGCAATAGACCCATGGGGACAAGTCTGCTGGAGGACGATGTATTGAATCGGGACGCATTTTGAGTGATCCATCGTCATTAGGTGGCCCTGAACGTTACAATTCACTATCAGTTCTTCGTCCGATTCGAAAATCTTTGACCCACAGCAGAACGGCCATAAGGTGCCCGAGGCAGCAATAGACCCATGGAGACAAGTCGGCTGGAGGACGATGTATTGAATCGGGACGCAATTTGAGTGATCCATCGTCATTAGGTGGCCCTGAAAGTTACAATTCACTATCAGTTTTTCGTCCGATTCTAAAATCTTTGACTCACAGCAGAACGGCCATAAGGTGCCCGAGGCAGCAATAGACCCATGGAGACAAGTCTGCTAGAGGACGATGTATTGAATCGGGACGCAATTTGAGTGATCCATCGTCATTAGGTGGCCCTGAAAGTTACAATTCACTATCAGTTTTTCGTCCGATTCAAAAATCTTTGACTCACAGCAGAACGGCCATAAGGTGCTCGAGGCAGCAATAGACCCATGGAGACAAGTCTGCTGGAGGACGATGTATTGAATCGGGACGCAATTTTAGTGATCCATCGTCATTAGGTGGCCCTGAACGTTACAATTCACTATCAGTTTTTCGTCGCATTCGATAATCTAGACTCACAGCAGAACGGCCATAAGGTGCCCGAGGCAGCAATAGACCCATGGAGACAAGTCGGCTGGAGGACGATGTATTGAATCGGGACGCAATTTGAGTGATCTATCGTCATTAGGTGGCCCTGAAAGTTACAATTCACTATCAGTTTTTCGACCGATTCGAAAATCTTTGACTCACAGCAGAACGGCCATAAGGTGCCCGAGGCAGCAATAGACCCATGGAGACAAGTCTGCTGGAGGACGATGTATTGAATCGGGACGCAATTTGAGTGATCCATCGTCATTAGGTGGCCCTGAACGTTACAATTCACTATCAGTTTTTCGTCCCATTCGATAATCTAGACTCACAGCAAAACGGCCATAAGGTGCCCGAGGCAGTAATAGACCCATGGTGTCAAGTCGGCTGGAGGACGATGTATTGAATCGTGACGCAATTTGCGTGGTCCTTCCTCATTAGGTGGCCCTGAATGTTAGAATTAACTATCAGTTTTTCGTCCGATTCTAAAATCTTTGACTCACAGCAGAACGGCCATAAGGTGCGCGAGGCAGCAATAGACCGATGGAGACAAGCCTGCTGGAGGACGATGTATTGAATCGGGACGCAATTTGAGTGATCCATCGTCATTAGGTGGCCCTGAACGTTACAATTCACTATCAGTTTTTCGGCCGATTCGAAAATCTTTGACTCACAGCAGATCGGCCATAAGGTGCCCGAGGCAGCAATAGACCCATGTAGACAAGTCGGCTGGAGGGCGATGTATTGAATCGGAACGCAATTTGAGTGATCCATCGTCATTAGGTGGCCATGAATGTTACAATTCACTATCAGTTTTTCGTCAGATTTGAAAATCTTTGAGTCACAGCAGAACGGCCAGAAGGTGCCCGAGGCAGCAGTAGACCCATGGAGACAAGTCTGCTGGAGGACGATGTATTGAATCGTGACGCAATTTGTGTGGTCCATCCTCATTAAGTGGCCCTGAATGTTACAATTCACTATCAGTTTTTCGTCCGATTCGAAAATCTTTGACTCACAGCAGAACGGCCATAAAGTGCCCGAGGCAGCAATAGACCCATGGAGACAAGTCTGCTGGAGGACGATGTATTGAATCGGGACGCATTTTGAGTGATCCATCGTCATTAGGTGGCCCTGAGCGTTACAATTCACTATCAGTTCTTCGTCCGATTCGAAAATCTTTGACCCACAGCAGAACGGCCATAAGGTGCCCGAGGCAGCAATAGACCCATGGAGACAAGTTGGCTGGAGGACGATGTTTTGAATCGGGACGCAATTTGAGTGATCCATCGTCATTAGGTGGCCCTGAATGTTAGAATTAACTATCAGTTTTTCGTCCCATTCGATAATCTAGACTCACGGGAGTACGACCATAAGGTGCCCGAGGCAGCAATAGACCCATGGAGACAAGTCTGCAGGATGACGATGTATTGTATCGCGACGCAATTTGAGTGTTCCATCGTCATTAGGAGGCCCTGAATGTTAGAATTAACTATCAGTTTTTCGTCCCATTCGATAATCTAGACTCATGGGAGAACGACCATAAGGTGCCCGAGGCAGCAATAGACCCATGGAGACAAGTCTGCTGGATGACGATGTATTGAATCGGGACGCAACATGAGTGATCCATCGTCATTAGGTGGCCCTGAACGTTACAATTCACTATCAGTTTTTCGTCCCATTCGATAATCTAGACTCACAGCAAAACGGCCATAAGGTGCCCGAGGCAGCAATAGACCCATGGAGACAAGCCTGCTGGAGGACGATGTATTGAATCGGGACGTAATTTGAGTGATCCATTGTCATTAGGTGGCCCTGAACGTTACAATTCACTATCAGTTTTTCGTCCGATTCGAAAATCTTTCACTCACAACAGAACGGCCATAAGGTGCCCGAGGCAGCAATAGACCCATGGAGACAAGTCGGCTGGAGGACGATGTATTGAATCGGGACGCAATTTGAGTGATCCATCGTCATTAGGTGGCCATGAAGGTTACAATTCACTATCAGTTTTTCGTCAGATTCGAAAATCTTTGAGTCACAGCAGAACGGCCATAAGGTGCCCGTGGCAGCAATAGACCCATGGAGACAAGTCTGCTGGAGGACGATGTATTGAATCGGGACGCATTTTGAGTGATCCATCGTCATTAGGTGGCCCTGAACGTTACAATTCACTATCAGTTCTTCGTCCGATTCGAAAATCTTTGACCCACAGCAGAACGGCCATAAGGTGCCCGAGGCAGCAATAGACCCATGGAGACAAGTCGGCTGGAGGACGATGTATTGAATCGGGACGCAATTTGAGTGATCCATCGTCATTAGGTGGCCCTGAAAGTTACAATTCACTATCAGTTCTTCGTCCGATTCGAAAATCTTTGACTCACAGCAGAACGGCCATAAGGTGCCCGAGGCTGCAATAGACCCATGGAGACAAGTCTGCTGGAGGACGATGTATTGAATCGGGACGCAATTTGAGTGATCCATCGTCATTAGGTGGCCCTGAACGTTACAATTCACTATCAGTTTTTCGTCGCATTCGATAATCTAGATTCACAGCAGAACGGCCATAAGGTGCCCGAGGCAGCAATAGACCCCTGGAGTCAAGTCGGCTGGAGGACGATGTATTGAATCGGGACGCAATTTGAGTGATCCATCGTCATTAGGTGGCCCTGAATGTTACAATTCACTATCAGTTTTTCGTCCGATTCGAAAATCTTTGACTCACAGCAGAACGGCCATAAGGTGCCCGAGGCAGCAATAGACCCATGGAGACAAGTCTGCAGGATGACGATGTATTGAATCGCGACGCAATTTGAGTGTTCCATCGTCATTAGGAGGCCCTGAATGTTAGAATTAACTATCAGTTTTTCGTCCGATTCGAAAATCTTTGACTCACAGCAGAACGGCCATAAGGTGCCCGAGGCAGCAATAGACCCATGGAGACAAGTCGGCTGGAGGACGATGTATTGAATCGGGACGCAATTTGAGTGGTCCATCGTCAATAGGTGGCTCTGAACGTTACAATACACTATCAGTTCATCGTCCGATTCGAAAATCTTTGACCCACAGCAGAACGGCCATAAGGTGCCCGATGCAGCAATAGACACATGGAGACAAGTCGGCTGGAGGACGATGTATTGAATCGGGACGCAATTTGAGTGATCCATCGTCATTAGGTGGCCATGAATGTTTCAATTCACTATCTGTTTTTCGTCCGATTCGAAAATCTTTGACTCACAGCAGAACGGCCATAAGGTGCCCGAGGCAGCAATAGACCCATGGAGACAAGTCTGCTGGAGGACGATGTATTGAATCGGGACGCAATTTGAGTGATCCATCATCATTAGGTGGCCCTCAACGTTACAATTCATTATCAGTTTTTCGTCGCATTCGATAATCTAGATTCACAGCAGAACGGCCATAAGGTGCCCGAGGCAGCAATAGACCCCTGGAGTCAAGTCGGCTGGAGGACGATGTATTGAATCGGGACGCAATTTGAGTGATCCATCGTCATTAGGTGGCCATGAATGTTACAATTCACTATCAGTTTTTCGTCAGATTCGAAAATCTTTGAGTCACAGCAGAACGGCCATAAGGTGCCCGAGGCAGCAATAGACCCATGTAGACAAGTCTGCTGGAGGACGATGTATTGAATCGGGACGCATTTTGAGTGATCCATCGTCATTAGGTGGCCCTGAACGTTACAATTCACTATCAGTTCTTCGTCCGATTCGAAAATCTTTGACCCACAGCAGAACGGCCATAAGGTGCCCGAGGCAGCAATAGACCCATGGAGACAAGTCGGCTGGAGGACGATGTATTGAATCGGGACGCAATTTGAGTGATCCATCGTCATTAGGTGGCCCTGAAAGTTACAATTCACTATCAGTTTTTCGTCCGATTCGAAAATCTTTGACTCACAGCAGAACGGCCATAAGGTGCCCGAGGCAGCAATAGACCCATGGAGACAAGTCTGCTGGAGGACGATGTATTGAATCGGGACGCAATTTGAGTGATCCATCGTCATTAGGTGGCCCTGAACGTACAATTCACTATCAGTTTTTCGTCCGATTCAAAAATCTTTGACTCACAGCAGAACGGCCATAAGGTGCTCGAGGCAGCAATAGACCCATGGAGACAAGTCTGCTGGAGGACGATGTATTGAATCGAGACGCAATTTTAGTGATCCATCGTCATTAGGTGGCCCTGAACGTTACAATTCACTATCAGTTTTTCGTCGCATTCGATAATCTAGACTCACAGCAGAACGGCCATAAGATGCCCGAGGCAGCAATAGACCCATGGAGACAAGTCTGCTAGAGGACGATGTATTGAATCGGGACGCAATTTGAGTGATCCATCGTCATTAGGTGGCCCTCAACGTTACAATTCACTATCAGTTTTTCGTCGCATTCGATAATCTAGATTCACAGCAGAACGGCCATAAGGTGCCCGAGGCAGCAATAGACCCCTGGAGTCAAGTCGGCTGGAGGACGATGTATTGAATCGGGACGCAATTTGAGTGATCCATCGTCATTAGGTGGCCATGAATGTTACAATTCACTATCAGTTTTTCGTCAGATTCGAAAATCTTTGAGTCACAGCAGAACGGCCATAAGGTGCCCGAGGCAGCAATAGACCCATGTAGACAAGTCTGCTGGAGGACGATGTATTGAATCGGGACGCATTTTGAGTGATCCATCGTCATTAGGTGGCCCTGAACGTTACAATTCACTATCAGTTCTTCGTCCGATTCGAAAATCTTTGACCCACAGCAGAACGGCCATAAGGTGCCCGAGGCAGCAATAGACCCATGGAGACAAGTCGGCTGGAGGGCGATGTATTGAATCGGGACGCAATTTGAGTGATCCATCGTCATTAGGTGGCCCTGAAAGTTACAATTCACTATCAGTTTTTCGTCCGATTCGAAAATCTTTGACTCACAGCAGAACGGCCATAAGGTTCCCGAGGCAGAAATAGACCCATGGAGACAAGTCTGCTGGAGGACGATGTATTGAATCGGGACGCAATTTGAGTGATCCATCGTCATTAGGTGGCCCTGAACGTACAATTCACTATCAGTTTTTCGTCCGATTCAAAAATCTTTGACTCACAGCAGAACGGCCATAAGGTGCTCGAGGCAGCAATAGACCCATGGAGACAAGTCTGCTGGACGACGATGTATTGAATCGGGACGCAATTTTAGTGATCCATCGTCATTAGGTGGCCCTGAACGTTACAATTCACTATCAGTTTTTCGTCGCATTCGATAATCTAGACCCACAGCAGAACGGCCATAAGGTGCCCGAGGCAGCAATAGACCCATGGAGACAAGTCTGCTAGAGGACGATGTATTGAATCGGGACGCAATTTGAGTGATCCATCGTCATTAGGTGGCCCTGAACGTTACAATTCACTATCAGTTCTTCGTCCGATTCGAAAATCTTTGACCCACAGCAGAACGGCCGTAAGGTGCCCGAGGCAGCAATAGACCCCTGGAGTCAAGTCGGCTGGAGGACGATGTATTGAATCGGGACGCAATTTGAGTGATCCATCGTCATTAGGTGGCCATGAATGTTACAATTCACTATCAGTTTTTCGTCAGATTCGAAACTCTTTGAGTCACAGCAGAACGGCCATAAGGTGCCCGAGGCAGCAATAGACCCATGTAGACAAGTCTGCTGGAGGACGATGTACTGAATCGGGACGCATTTTGAGTGATCCATCGTCATTAGGTGGCCCTGAACGTTACAATTCACTATCAGTTCTTCGTGCGATTCGAAAATCTTTGACCCACAGCAGAACGGCCATAAGGTGCCCGAAGCAGCAATAGACCCATGGAGACAAGTCGGCTGGAGGACGATGTATTGAATCGGGACGCAATTTGAGTGATCCATCGTCATTAGGTGGCCCTGAAAGTTACAATTCACTATCAGTTTTTCGTCCGATTCGAAAATCTTTGACTCACAGCAGAACGGCCATAAGGTGCCCGAGGCAGCAATAGACCCATGGAGACAAGTCTGCTGGAGGACGATGTATTGAATCGGGACGCAATTTGAGTGATCCATCGTCATTAGGTGGCCCTGAACGTACAATTCACTATCAGTTTTTCGTCCGATTCAAAAATCTTTGACTCACAGCAGAACGGCCATAAGGTGCTCGAGGCAGCAATAGACCCATGGAGACAAGTCTGCTGGAGGACGATGTATTGAATCGGGACGCAATTTTAGTGATCCATCGTCATTAGGTGGCCCTGAACGTTACAATTCACTATCAGTTTTTCGTCGCATTCGATAATCTAGACTCACAGCAGAACGGCCATAAGGTGCCCGAGGCAGCAATAGACCCATGGAGACAAGTCGGCTGGAGGACGATGTATTGAATCGGGACGCAATTTGAGTGATCCATCGTCATTAGGTGGCCCTGAAAGTTACAATTCACTATCAGTTTTTCGACCGATTCGAAAATCTTTGACTCACAGCTGAACGGCCATAAGGTGCCCGAGGCAGCAATAGACCCATGGAGACAAGTCTGCTGGAGGACGATGTATTGAATCGGGACGCAATTTGAGTGATCCTTCGTCATTAGGTGGCCCTGAACGTTACAATTCACTATCAGTTTTTCGTCCCATTCGATAATCTAGACTCACAGCAAAACGGCCATAAGGTGCCCGAGGCAGTAATAGACCCATGGTGTCAAGTCGGCTGGAGGACGATGTATTGAATCGTGACGCAATTTGTGTGGTCCATCCTCATTAAGTGGCCCTGAATGTTACAATTCACTATCAGTTTTTCGTCCGATTCGAAAATCTTTGACTCACAGCAGAACGGCCATAAAGTGCCCGAGGCAGCAATAGACCCATGGAGACAAGTCTGCTGGAGGACGATGTATTGAATCGGGACGCATTTTGAGTGATCCATCGTCATTAGGTGGCCCTGAGCGTTACAATTCACTATCAGTTCTTCGTCCGATTCGAAAATCTTTGACCCACAGCAGAACGGCCATAAGGTGCCCGAGGCAGCAATAGACCCATGGAGACAAGTCGGCTGGAGGACGATGTTTTGAATCGGGACGCAATTTGAGTGATCCATCGTCATTAGGAGGCCCTGAATGTTAGAATTAACTATCAGTATTTCGTCCCATTCGATAATCTAGACTCACGGGAGAACGACCATAAGGTGCCCGAGGCAGCAATGGACCCATCGAGACAAGTCTGCTGGATGACGATGTATAGAATCGGGACGCAACATGAGTGATCCATCGTCATTAGGTGGCCCTGAACGTTACAATTCACTATCAGTTTTTCGTCCCATTCGATAATCTAGACTCACAGCAAAACGGCCATAAGGTGCCCGAGGCAGTAATAGACCCATGGTGTCATTTCGGCTGGAGGACGATGTATTGAATCGTGACGCAATTTGTGTGGTCCATCCTCATTAGGTGGCCCTGAATGTTACAATTCACTATCAGTTTTTCGTCCGATTCGAAAATCTTTGACTCACAGCAGAACGGCCATAAGGTGCCCGAGGCAGCAATAGACCCATGGAGACAAGCCTGCTGGAGGACGATGTATTGAATCGGGACGCAATTTGAGTGATCCATCGTCATTAGGTGGCCCTGAACGTTACAATTCACTATCAGTTTTTCGTCGCATTCGATAATCTAGATTCACAGCAGAACGGCCATAAGGTGCCCGAGGCAGCAATAGACCCCTGGAGTCAAGTCGGCTGGAGGACGATGTATTGAATCGGGACGCAATTTGAGTGATCCATCGTCATTAGGTGGCCCTGAATGTTCTAATTCACTATCAGTTTTTCGTCCGATTCGAAAATCTTTGACTCACAGCAGAACGGCCATAAGGTGCCCGAGGCAGCAATAGACCCATGGAGACAAGTCTGCAGGATGACGATGTATTGAATCGCGACGCAATTTGAGTGTTCCATCGTCATTAGGAGGCCCTGAATGTTAGAATTAACTATCAGTTTTTCGTCCGATTCGAAAATCTTTGACTCACAGCAGAACGGCCATAAGGTGCCCGAGGCAGCAATAGACCCATGGAGACAAGTCGGCTGGAGGACGATGTATTGAATCGGGACGCAATTTGAGTGGTCCATCGTCAATAGGTGGCTCTGAACGTTACAATACACTATCAGTTCATCGTCCGATTCGAAAATCTTTGACCCACAGCAGAACGGCCATAAGGTGCCCGATGCAGCAATAGACACATGGAGACAAGTCGGCTGGAGGACGATGTATTGAATCGGGACGCAATTTGAGTGATCCATCGTCATTAGGTGGCCATGAATGTTTCAATTCACTATCTGTTTTTCGTCCGATTCGAAAATCTTTGACTCACAGCAGAACGGCCATAAGGTGCCCGAGGCAGCAATAGACCCATGGAGACAAGTCTGCTGGAGGACGATGTATTGAATCGGGACGCAATTTGAGTGATCCATCGTCATTAGGTGGCCCTGAACGTACAATTCACTATCAGTTTTTCCTCCGATTCAAAAATCTTTGACTCACAGCAGAACGGCCATAAGGTGCTCGAGGCAGCAATAGACCCATGGAGACAAGTCTGCTGGAGGACGATGTATTGAATCGGGACGCAATTTTAGTGATCCATCGTCATTAGGTGGCCCTGAACGTTACAATTCACTATCAGTTTTTCGTCGCATTCGATAATCTAGACTCACAGCAGAACGGCCATAAGGTGCCCCAGGCAGCAATAGACCCATGAAGACAAGACGGCTGGAGGACGATGTATTGAATCGGGACGCAATTTGAGTGATCCATCGTCATTAGGTGGCCCTGAAAGTTACAATTCACTATCAGTTTTTCGACCGATTCGAAAATCTTTGACACACAGCAGAACGGCCATAAGGTGGCCGAGGCAGCAATAGACCCATGGAGACAAGTCTGCTGGAAGACGATGTATTGAATCGGGACGCAATTTGAGTGATCCATCGTCATTAGGTGGCCCTGAACGTTACAATTCACTATCAGTTTTTCGTCCCATTCGATAATCTAGTCTCACAGCAAAACGGCCATAAGGTGCCCGAGGCAATAATAGACCCATGGTGTCAAGTCGGCTGGAGGACGATGTATTGAATCGTGACGCAATTTGTGTGGTCCATCCTCATTAGGTGGCCCTGAATGTTACAATTCACTATCAGTTTCTCGTCCGATTCGAAAATCTTTGACTCAGCAGAACGGCCATAAGGTGCCCGAGGCAGCAATAGACCCATGGAGACAAGCCTGCTGGAGGACGATGTATTGAATCGGGACGAAATTTGAGTGATCCATCGTCATTACGTGGCCCTGAACGTTACAATTCACTATCAGTTTTTCGTCGCATTCGATAATCTAGATTCACAGCAGAACGGCCATAAGGTGCCCGAGGCAGCAATAGACCCCTGGAGTCAAGTCGGCTGGAGGACGATGTATTGAATCGGGACGCAATTTGAGTGATCCATCGTCATTAGGTGGCCCTGAATGTTACAATTCACTATCAGTTTTTCGTCCGATTCGAAAATCTTTGACTCACAGCAGAACGGCCATAAGGTGCCCGAGGCAGCAATAGACCCATGGAGACAAGTCTGCAGGATGACGATGTATTGAATCGCGACGCAATTTGAGTGTTCCATCGTCATTAGGAGGCCCTGAATGTTAGAATTAACTATCAGTTTTTCGTCCGATTCGAAAATCTTTGACTCACAGCAGAACGGCCATAAGGTGCCCGAGGCAGCAATAGACCCATGGAGACAAGTCGGCTGGAGGACGATGTATTGAATCGGGACGCAATTTGAGTGGTCCATCGTCAATAGGTGGCTCTGAACGTTACAATACACTATCAGTTCATCGTCCGATTCGAAAATCTTTGACCCACAGCAGAACGGCCATAAGGTGCCCGATGCAGCAATAGACACATGGAGACAAGTCGGCTGGAGGACGATGTATTGAATCGGGACGCAATTTGAGTGATCCATCGTCATTAGGTGGCCATGAATGTTTCAATTCACTATCTGTTTTTCGTCCGATTCGAAAATCTTTGACTCACAGCAGAACGGCCATAAGGTGCCCGAGGCAGCAATAGACCCATGGAGACAAGTCTGCTGGAGGACGATGTATTGAATCGGGACGCAATTTGAGTGATCCATCGTCATTAGGTGGCCCTGAACGTACAATTCACTATCAGTTTTTCGTCCGATTCAAAAATCTTTGACTCACAGCAGAACGGCCATAAGGTGCTCGAGGCAGCAATAGACCCATGGAGACAAGTCTGCTGGAGGACGATGTATTGAATCGGGACGCAATTTTAGTGATCCATCGTCATTAGGTGGCCCTGAACGTTACAATTCACTATCAGTTTTTCGTCGCATTCGATAATCTAGACTCACAGCAGAACGGCCATAAGGTGCCCCAGGCAGCAATAGACCCATGAAGACAAGACGGCTGGAGGACGATGTATTGAATCGGGACGCAATTTGAGTTATCCATCGTCATTAGGTGGCCCTGAAAGTTACAATTCACTATGAGTTTTTCGACCGATTCGAAAATCTTTGACTCACAGCAGAACGGCCATAAGGTGGCCGAGGCAGCAATAGACCCATGGAGACAAGTCTGCTGGAGGACGATGTATTGAATCGGGACGCAATTTGAGTGATCCATCGTCATTAGGTGGCCCTGAACGTTACAATTCACTATCAGTTTTTCGTCCCATTCGATAATCTAGTCTCACAGCAAAACGGCCATAAGGTGCCCGAGGCAATAATAGACCCATGGTGTCAAGTCGGCTGGAGGACGATGTATTGAATCGTGACGCAATTTGTGTGGTCCATCCTCATTAGGTGGCCCCGAATGTTACAATTCACTATCAGTTTCTCGTCCGATTCGAAAATCTTTGACTCAGCAGAACGGCCATAAGGTGCCCGAGGCAGCAATAGACCCATGGAGACAAGCCTGCTGGAGGACGATGTATTGAATCGGGACGCAATTTGAGTGATCCATCGTCATTAGGTGGCCCTGAATGTTACAATTCACTATCAGTTTTTCGTCCGATTCGAAAATCTTTCACTCACAACAGAACGGCCATAAGGTGCCCGAGGCAGCAATAGACCCATGGAGACAAGTCGGCTGGAGGACGATGTATTGAATCGGGACGCAATTTGAGTGATCCATCGTCATTAGGTGGCCATGAATGTTACAATTCACTATCAGTTTTTCGTCAGATTCGAAAATCTTTGAGTCACAGCACAACGGCCATAAGGTGCCCGTGGCAGCAATAGACCCATGGAGACAAGTTTGCTGGAGGACGATGTATTGAATCGGGACGCATTTTGAGTGATCCATCGTAATTAGGTGGCCCTGAACGTTACAATTCACTATCAGTTCTTCGTCCGATTCGAAAATCTTTGACCCACAGCAGAACGGCCATAAGGTGCCCGAGGCAGCAATAGACCCATGGAGACAAGTCGGCTGGAGGACGATGTATTGAATCGGGACGCAATTTGAGTGATCCATCGTCATTAGGTGGCCCTGAAAGTTACAATTCACTATCAGTTTTTCGTCCGATTCGAAAATCTTTGACTCAGCAGAACGGCCATAAGGTGCCCGAGGCAGCAATAGACCCATGGAGACAAGCCTGCTGGAGGACGATGTATTGAATCGGGACGCAATTTGAGTGATCCATCGTCATTAGGTGGCCCTGAACGTTACAATTCACTATCAGTTTTTCGTCCGATTCGAAAATCTTTGACTCACAGCAGAACGGCCATAACGTGCCCGAGGCAGCAATAGACCCATGTAGACAAGTCGGCTGGAGGACGATGTATTGAATCGGGACGCAATTTGAGTGATCCATCGTCATTAGGTGGCCATGAATGTTACAATTCACTATCAGTTTTTCGTCAGATTTGAAAATCTTTGAGTCACAGCAGAACGGCCATAAGGTGCCCGAGGCAGCAATAGACCCATGGAGACAAGTCTGCTGGAGGACGATGTATTGAATCGTCACGCAATTTGTATGGTCCATCCTCATTAGGTGGCCCTGAATGTTAGAATTAACTATCAGTTTTTCGTCCCATTCGATAATCTAGACTCACGGGAGGACGACCATAAGGTGCCCGAGGCAGCAATGGACCCATGGAGACAAGTCTGCTGGATGACGATGTATTGAATCGGGACGCAATTTGTGTGGTCCATCCTCATTAGGTGGCCCTGAATGTTACAATTCACTATCAGTTTTTCGTCCGATTCGAAAATCTTGCACTCACAACAGAACGGCCATAAGGTGCCCGAGGCAGCAATAGACCCATGGAGACAAGTCGGCTGGAGGACGATGTATTGAATCGGGACGCAATTTGAGTGATCCATCGTCATTAGGTGGCCATGAATGTTACAATTCACTATCAGTTTTTCGTCAGATTCGAAAATCTTTGAGTCACAGCAGAACGGCCATAAGGTGCCCGTGGCAGCAATAGACCCATGGAGACAAGTTTGCTGGAGGACGATGTATTGAATCGGGACGCATTTTGAGTGATCCATCGTAATTAGGTGGCCCTGAACGTTACAATTCACTATCAGTTCTTCGTCCGATTCGAAAATCTTTGACCCACAGCAGAACGGCCATAAGGTGCCCGAGGCAGCAATAGACCCATGGAGACAAGTCGGCTGGAGGACGATGTATTGAATCGGGACGCAATTTGAGTGATCCATCGTCATTAGGTGGCCCTGAAAGTTACAATTCACTATCAGTTTTTCGTCCGATTCGAAAATCTTTGACTCAGCAGAACGGCCATAAGGTGCCCGAGGCAGCAATAGACCCATGGAGACAAGCCTGCTGGAGGACGATGTATTGAATCGGGACGCAATTTGAGTGATCCATCGTCATTAGGTGGCCCTGAATGTTACAATTCACTATCAGTTTTTCGTCCGATTCGAAAATCTTGCACTCACAACAGAACGGCCATAAGGTGCCCGAGGCAGCAATAGACCCATGGAGACAAGTCGGCTGGAGGACGATGTATTGAATCGGGACGCAATTTGAGTGATCCATCGTCATTAGGTGGCCATGAATGTTACAATTCACTATCAGTTTTTCGTCAGATTCGAAAATCTTTGAGTCACAGCAGAACGGCCATAAGGTGCCCGAGGCAGCAATAGACCCATGGAGACAAGTCGGCTGGAGGACGATGTATTGAATCGGGACGCAATTTGAGTGATCCATCGTCATTAGGTGGCCCTGAAAGTTACAATTCACTATCAGTTTTTCGTCCGATTCGAAAATCTTTGACTCAGCAGAACGGCCATAAGGTGCCCGAGGCAGCAATAGACCCATGGAGACAAGCCTGCTGGAGGACGATGTATTGAATCGGGACGCAATTTGAGTGATCCATCGTCATTAGGTGGCCCTGAACGTTACAATTCACTATCAGTTTTTCGTCCGATTCGAAAATCTTTGACTCACAGCAGAACGGCCATAAGGTGCCCGAGGCAGCAATAGACCCATGTAGACAAGTCGGCTGGAGGACGATGTATTGAATCGGGACGCAATTTGAGTGATCCATCGTCATTAGGTGGCCATGAATGTTACAATTCACTATCAGTTTTTCGTCAGATTTGAAAATCTTTGAGTCACAGCAGAACGGCCATAAGGTGCCCGAGGCAGCAATAGACCCATGGAGACAAGTCTGCTGGAGGACGATGTATTGAATCGTGACGCAATTTGTATGGTCCATCCTCATTAGGTGGCCCTGAATGTTACAATTCACTATCAGTTTTTCGTCCGATTCGAAAATCTTTGACTCACAGCAGAACGGCCATAAGGTGCCCGAGGCAGCAATAGACCCATGGAGACAAGTCTGCAGGATGACGATGTATTGAATCGCGACGCAATTTGAGTGTTCCATCGTCATTAGGAGGCCCTGAATGTTAGAATTAACTATCAGTTTTTCGTCCCATTCGATAATCTAGACTCACGGGAGGACGACCATAAGGTGCCCGAGGCAGCAATGGACCCATGGAGACAAGTCTGCTGGATGACGATGTATTGAATCGGGACGCAATTTGTGTGGTCCATCCTCATTAGGTGGCCCTGAATGTTACAATTCACTATCAGTTTTTCGTCCGATTCGAAAATCTTTGACTCACAGCAGAACGGCCATAAGGTGCCCGAGGCAGCAATAGACCCATGGAGACAAGTCGGCTGGAGGACGATGTATGGAATCGGGACGCAATTTGAGTGATCCATCGTCATTAGGTGGCCATGAATGTTACAATTCACTATCAGTTTTTCGTCAGATTCGAAAATCTTTGAGTCACAGCAGAACGGTCATAAGGTGCCCGTGGCAGCAATAGACCCATGGAGACAAGTCTGCTGGAGGACGATGTATTGAATCGGGACGCAATTTGAGTGATCCATCGTCATTAGGTGGCCCTGAACGTTACAATTCACTATCAGTTCTTCGTCCGATTCGAAAATCTTTGACTCACAGGAGAACGGCCATAAGGTGCCCGATGCAGCAATAGACCCATGGAGACAAGTCGGCTGGAGGACGATGTATTGAATCGGGACGCAATTTGAGTGATCCATCGTCATTAGGTGGCCATGAATGTTACAATTCACCATCTGTTTTTCGTCCGATTCGAAAATCTTTGACTCACAGCAGAACGGCCATAAGGTGCCCGAGGCAGCCATAGGCCCATGGAGACAAGTCTGCTGGAGGACGATGTATTGAATCGGGATGCAATTTGAGTGATCCATCGTCATTAGGTGGCCCTGAACGTTACAATTCACTATCAGTTTTTCGTCGCATTCGATAATCTAGATACACAGCAGAACGGCCATAATGTGCCCGAGGCAGCAATAGACCCATGGAGTCAAGTCGGCTGGAGGACGATGTATTGAATCGGGACGCAATTTGAGTGATCCATCGTCATTAGGTGGCAATGAACGTTACAATTCACTATCAGTTTTTCGTCCGATTCGAAAATCTTTGACTCACAGCAGAACGGCCGTAAGGTGCCCGAGGCAGCAATAGACCCATGGAGACAAGTCTGCAGGATGACGATGTATTGAATCGCGACGCAATTTGAGTGTTCCATCGTCATTAGGAGGCCCTGAATGTTAGAATTAACTATCAGTTTTTCGTCCGATTCGAAAATCTTTGACTCACAGCAGAACGGCCATAAGGTGCCCGAGTCAGCAGTAGACCCATGGAGACAAGTCGGCTGGAGGACGATGTATTGAATCGGGACGCAATTTGAGTGGTCCATCGTCAATAGGTGGCTCTGAACGTTACAATACACTATCAGTTCATCGTCCGATTCGAAAATCTTTCACCCACAGCAGAACGGCCATAAGGTGCCCGATGCAGCAATAGACACATGGAGACAAGTCGGCTGGAGGACGATGTATTGAATCGGGACGCAATTTGAGTGATCCATCGTCATTAGGTGGCCATGAATGTTTCAATTCACTATCTGTTTTTCGTCCGATTCGAAAATCTTTGACTCACAGCAGAACGGCCATAAGGTGCCCGAGGCAGCAATAGACCCATGGAGACAAGTCTGCTGGAGGACGATGTATTGAATCGGGACGCAATTTCAGTGATCCATCGTCATTAGGTGGCCCTGAACGTACAATTCACTATCAGTTTTTCGTCCGATTCATAAATCTTTGACTCACAGCAGAACGGCCATAAGGTGCTCGAGGCAGCAATAGACCCATGGAGACAAGTCTGCTGGAGGACGATGTATTGAATCGGGACGCAATTTTAGTGATCCATCGTCATTAGGTGGCCCTGAACGTTACAATTCACTATCAGTTTTTCGTCGCATTCGATAATCTAGACTCACAGCAGAACGGCCATAAGGTGCCCCAGGCAGCAATAGACCCATGAAGACAAGACGGCTGGAGGACGATGTATTGAATCGGGACGCAATTTGAGTGATCCATCGTCATTAGGTGGCCCTGAAAGTTACAATTCACTATCAGTTTTTCGACCGATTCGAAAATCTTTGACTCACAGCAGAACGGCCATAAGGTGGCCGAGGCAGCAAAAGACCCATGGAGACAAGTCTGCTGGAGGACGATGTATTGAATCGGGACGCAATTTGAGTGATCCATCGTCATTAGGTGGCCCTGAACGTTACAATTCACTATCAGTTTTTCGTCCCATTCGATAATCTAGTCTCACAGCAAAACGGCCATAAGGTGCTCGAGGCAATAATAGACCCATGGTGTCAAGTCGGCTGGAGGACGATGTATTGAATCGTGACGCAATTAGTGTGGTCCATCCTCATTAGGTGGCCCTGAATGTTACAATTGACTATCAGTTTCTCGTCCGATTCGAAAATCTTTGACTCAGCAGAACGGCCATAAGGTGCCCGAGGCAGCAATAGACCCATGGAGACAAGCCTGCTGGAGGACGATGTATTGAATCGGGACGCAATTTGAGTGATCCATCGTCATTAGGTGGCCCTGAATGTTACAATTCACTATCAGTTTTTCGTCCGATTCGAAAATCTTTCACTCACAACAGAACGGCCATAAGGTGCCCGAGGCAGCAATAGACCCATGGAGACAAGTCGGCTGGAGGACGATGTATTGAATCGGGACGCAATTTGAGTGATCCATCGTCATTAGGTGGCCATGAATGTTACAATTCACTATCAGTTTTTCGTCAGATTCGAAAATCTTTGAGTCACAGCAGAACGGCCATAAGGTGCCCGTGGCAGCAATAGACCCATGGAGACAAGTTTGCTGGAGGACGATGTATTGAATCAGGACGCATTTTGAGTGATCCATCGTAATTAGGTGGCCCTGAACGTTACAATTCACTATCAGTTCTTCGTCCGATTCGAAAATCTTTGACCCACAGCAGAACGGCCATAAGGTGCCCGAGGCAGCAATAGACCCATGGAAACAAGTCGGCTGGAGGACGATGTATTGAATCGGGACGCAATTTGAGTGATCCATCGTCATTAGGTGGCCCTGAAAGTTACAATTCACTATCAGTTTTTCGTCCGATTCGAAAATCTTTGACTCAGCAGAACGGCCATAAGGTGCCCGAGGCAGCAATAGACCCATGGAGACAAGCCTGCTGGAGGACGATGTATTGAATCGGGACGCAATTTGAGTGATCCATCGTCATTAGGTGGCCCTGAACGTTACAATTCACTATCAGTTTTTCGTCCGATTCGAAAATCTTTGACTCACAGCAGAACGGCCATAAGGTGCCCGAGGCAGCAATAGACCCATGTAGACTAGTCGGCTGGAGGACGATGTATTGAATCGGGACGCAATTTGAGTGATCCATCGTCATTAGGTGGCCATGAATGTTACAATTCACTATCAGTTTTTCGTCAGATTTGAAAATCTTTGAGTCACAGCAGAACGGCCGTAAGGTGCCCGAGGCAGCAATAGACCCATGGAGACAAGTCTGCTGGAGGACGATGTATTGAATCGTGACGCAATTTGTATGGTCCATCCTCATTAGGTGGCCCTGAATGTTACAATTCACTATCAGTTTTTCGTCCGATTCGAAAATCTTTGACTCACAGCAGAACGGCCATAAGGTGCCCGAGGCAGCAATAGACCCATGGAGACAAGTCTGCAGGATGACGATGTATTGAATCGCGACGCAATTTGAGTGTTCCATCGTCATTAGGAGACCCTGAATGTTAGAATTAACTATCAGTTTTTCGTCCCATTCGATAATCTAGACTCACGGGAGGACGACCATAAGGTGCCCGAGGCAGCAATGGACCCATGGAGACAAGTCTGCTGGATGACGATGTATTGAATCGGGACGCAATTTGTGTGGTCCATCCTCATTAGGTGGCCCTGAATGTTACAATTCACTATCGGTTTTTCGTCCGATTCGAAAATCTTTGACTCACAGCAGAACGGCCATAAGGTGCCCGAGGCAGCAATAGACCCATGGAGACAAGTCGGCTGGAGGACGATGTATGGAATCGGGACGCAATTTGAGTGATCCATCGTCATTAGGTGGCCATGAATGTTACAATTCACTATCAGTTTTTCGTCAGATTCGAAAATCTTTGAGTCACAGCAGAACGGCCATAAGGTGCCCGTGGCAGCAATAGACCCATGGAGACAAGTCTGCTGGAGGACGATGTATTGAATCGGGACGCATTTTGAGTGATCCATCGTCATTAGGTGGCCCTGAACGTTACAATTCACTATCAGTTTCTCGTCCGATTCGAAAATCTTTGACTCAGCAGAACGGCCATAAGGTGCCCGAGGCAGCAATAGACCCATGGAGACAAGCCTGCTGGAGGACGATGTATTGAATCGGGACGCAATTTGAGTGATCCATCGTCATTAGGTGGCCCTGAATGTTACAATTCACTATCAGTTTTTCGTCCGAATCGAAAATCTTTCACTCACAACAGAACGGCCATAAGGTGCCCGAGGCAGCAATAGACCCATGGAGACAAGTCGGCTGGAGGACGATGTATTGAATCGGGACGCAATTTGAGTGATCCATCGTCATTAGGTGGCCATGAATGTTACAATTCACTATCAGTTTTTCGTCCGATTCGAAAATCTTTGACTCACAGCAGAACGGCCATAAGGTGCCCGAGGCAGCAATAGACCCATGGAGACAAGTCGGCTGGAGGACGATGTATTGAATCGGGACGCAATTTGAGTGGTCCATCGTCAATAGGTGGCTCTGAACGTTACAATACACTATCAGTTCATCGTCCGATTCGAAAATCTTTCACCCACAGCAGAACGGCCATAAGGTGCCCGATGCAGCAATAGACACATGGAGACAAGTCGGCTGGAGGACGATGTATTGAATCGGGACGCAATTTGAGTGATCCATCGTCATTAGGTGGCCATGAATGTTTCAATTCACTATCTGTTTTTCGTCCGATTCGAAAATCTTTGACTCACAGCAGAACGGCCATAAGGTGCCCGAGGCAGCAATAGACCCATGGAGACAAGTCTGCTGGAGGACGATGTATTGAATCGGGACGCAATTTCAGTGATCCATCGTCATTAGGTGGCCCTGAACGTACAATTCACTATCAGTTTTTCGTCCGATTCATAAATCTTTGACTCACAGCAGAACGGCCATAAGGTGCTCGAGGCAGCAATAGACCCATGGAGACAAGTCTGCTGGAGGACGATGTATTGAATCGGGACGCAATTTTAGTGATCCATCGTCATTAGGTGGCCCTGAACGTTACAATTCACTATCAGTTTTTCGTCGCATTCGATAATCTAGACTCACAGCAGAACGGCCATAAGGTGCCCCAGGCAGCAATAGACCCATGAAGACAAGACGGCTGGAGGACGATGTATTGAATCGGGACGCAATTTGAGTGATCCATCGTCATTAGGTGGCCCTGAAAGTTACAATTCACTATCAGTTTTTCGACCGATTCGAAAATCTTTGACTCACAGCAGAACGGCCATAAGGTGGCCGAGGCAGCAAAAGACCCATGGAGACAAGTCTGCTGGAGGACGATGTATTGAATCGGGACGCAATTTGAGTGATCCATCGTCATTAGGTGGCCCTGAACGTTACAATTCACTATCAGTTTTTCGTCCCATTCGATAATCTAGTCTCACAGCAAAACGGCCATAAGGTGCTCGAGGCAATAATAGACCCATGGTGTCAAGTCGGCTGGAGGACGATGTATTGAATCGTGACGCAATTAGTGTGGTCCATCCTCATTAGGTGGCCCTGAATGTTACAATTGACTATCAGTTTCTCGTCCGATTCGAAAATCTTTGACTCAGCAGAACGGCCATAAGGTGCCCGAGGCAGCAATAGACCCATGGAGACAAGCCTGCTGGAGGACGATGTATTGAATCGGGACGCAATTTGAGTGATCCATCGTCATTAGGTGGCCCTGAATGTTACAATTCACTATCAGTTTTTCGTCCGATTCGAAAATCTTTCACTCACAACAGAACGGCCATAAGGTGCCCGAGGCAGCAATAGACCCATGGAGACAAGTCGGCTGGAGGACGATGTATTGAATCGGGACGCAATTTGAGTGATCCATCGTCATTAGGTGGCCATGAATGTTACAATTCACTATCAGTTTTTCGTCAGATTCGAAAATCTTTGAGTCACAGCAGAACGGCCATAAGGTGCCCGTGGCAGCAATAGACCCATGGAGACAAGTTTGCTGGAGGACGATGTATTGAATCAGGACGCATTTTGAGTGATCCATCGTAATTAGGTGGCCCTGAACGTTACAATTCACTATCAGTTCTTCGTCCGATTCGAAAATCTTTGACCCACAGCAGAACGGCCATAAGGTGCCCGAGGCAGCAATAGACCCATGGAAACAAGTCGGCTGGAGGACGATGTATTGAATCGGGACGCAATTTGAGTGATCCATCGTCATTAGGTGGCCCTGAAAGTTACAATTCACTATCAGTTTTTCGTCCGATTCGAAAATCTTTGACTCAGCAGAACGGCCATAAGGTGCCCGAGGCAGCAATAGACCCATGGAGACAAGCCTGCTGGAGGACGATGTATTGAATCGGGACGCAATTTGAGTGATCCATCGTCATTAGGTGGCCCTGAACGTTACAATTCACTATCAGTTTTTCGTCCGATTCGAAAATCTTTGACTCACAGCAGAACGGCCATAAGGTGCCCGAGGCAGCAATAGACCCATGTAGACTAGTCGGCTGGAGGACGATGTATTGAATCGGGACGCAATTTGAGTGATCCATCGTCATTAGGTGGCCATGAATGTTACAATTCACTATCAGTTTTTCGTCAGATTTGAAAATCTTTGAGTCACAGCAGAACGGCCGTAAGGTGCCCGAGGCAGCAATAGACCCATGGAGACAAGTCTGCTGGAGGACGATGTATTGAATCGTGACGCAATTTGTATGGTCCATCCTCATTAGGTGGCCCTGAATGTTACAATTCACTATCAGTTTTTCGTCCGATTCGAAAATCTTTGACTCACAGCAGAACGGCCATAAGGTGCCCGAGGCAGCAATAGACCCATGGAGACAAGTCTGCAGGATGACGATGTATTGAATCGCGACGCAATTTGAGTGTTCCATCGTCATTAGGAGACCCTGAATGTTAGAATTAACTATCAGTTTTTCGTCCCATTCGATAATCTAGACTCACGGGAGGACGACCATAAGGTGCCCGAGGCAGCAATGGACCCATGGAGACAAGTCTGCTGGATGACGATGTATTGAATCGGGACGCAATTTGTGTGGTCCATCCTCATTAGGTGGCCCTGAATGTTACAATTCACTATCGGTTTTTCGTCCGATTCGAAAATCTTTGACTCACAGCAGAACGGCCATAAGGTGCCCGAGGCAGCAATAGACCCATGGAGACAAGTCGGCTGGAGGACGATGTATGGAATCGGGACGCAATTTGAGTGATCCATCGTCATTAGGTGGCCATGAATGTTACAATTCACTATCAGTTTTTCGTCAGATTCGAAAATCTTTGAGTCACAGCAGAACGGCCATAAGGTGCCCGTGGCAGCAATAGACCCATGGAGACAAGTCTGCTGGAGGACGATGTATTGAATCGGGACGCATTTTGAGTGATCCATCGTCATTAGGTGGCCCTGAACGTTACAATTCACTATCAGTTTCTCGTCCGATTCGAAAATCTTTGACTCAGCAGAACGGCCATAAGGTGCCCGAGGCAGCAATAGACCCATGGAGACAAGCCTGCTGGAGGACGATGTATTGAATCGGGACGCAATTTGAGTGATCCATCGTCATTAGGTGGCCCTGAATGTTACAATTCACTATCAGTTTTTCGTCCGAATCGAAAATCTTTCACTCACAACAGAACGGCCATAAGGTGCCCGAGGCAGCAATAGACCCATGGAGACAAGTCGGCTGGAGGACGATGTATTGAATCGGGACGCAATTTGAGTGATCCATCGTCATTAGGTGGCCATGAATGTTACAATTCACTATCAGTTTTTCGTCAGATTCGAAAATCTTTGAGTCACAGCAGAACGGCCATAAGGTGCCCGTGGCAGCAATAGACCCATGGAGACAAGTTTGCTGGAGGACGATGTATTGAATCGGGACGCATTTTGAGTGATCCATCGTAATTAGGTGGCCCTGAACGTTACAATTCACTATCAGTTCTTCGTCCGATTCGAAAATCTTTGACCCACAGCAGAACGGCCATAAGGTGCCCGAGGCAGCAATAGACCCATGGAGACAAGTCGGCTGGAGGACGATGTATTGAATCGGGACGCAATTTGAGTGATCCATCGTCATTAGGTGGCCCTGAAAGTTACAATTCACTACCAGTTTTTCGTCCCATTCGAAAATCTTTGACTCAGCAGAACGGCCATAAGGTGCCCGAGGCAGCAATAGACCCATGGAGACAAGCCTGCTGGAGGACGATGTATTGAATCGGGACGCAATTTGAGTGATCCATCGTCATTAGGTGGCCCTGAACGTTACAATTCACTATCAGTTTTTCGTCCGATTCGAAAATCTTTGACTCACAGCAGAACGGCCATAAGGTGCCCGAGGCAGCAATAGACCCATGTAGACAAGTCGGCTGGAGGACGATGTATTGAATCGGGACGCAATTTGAGTGATCCATCGTCATTAGGTGGCCATGAATGTTACAATTCACTATCAGTTTTTCGTCAGATTTGAAAATCTTTGAGTCACAGCAGAACGGCCATAAGGTGCCCGAGGCAGCAATAGACCCATGGAGACAAGTCTGCTGGAGGACGATGTATTGAATCGTGACGCAATTTGTATGGTCCATCCTCATTAGGTGGCCCTGAATGTTACAATTCACTATCAGTTTTTCGTCCGATTCGAAAATCTTTGACTCACAGCAGAACGGCCATAAGGTGCCCGAGGCAGCAATAGACCCATGGAGACAAGTCTGCAGGATGACGATGTATTGGATCGCGACGCAATTTGAGTGTTCCATCGTCATTAGGAGGCCCTGAATGTTAGAGTTAACTATCAGTTTTTCGTCCCATTCGATAATCTAGACTCACGGGAGGACGACCATAAGGTGCCCGAGGCAGCAATGGACCCATGGAGACAAGTCTGCTGGATGACGATGTATTGAATCGGGACGCAATTTGTGTGGTCCATCCTCATTAGGTGGCCCTGAATGTTACAATTCACTATCAGTTTTTCGTCCGATTCGAAAATCTTTGACTCACAGTAGAACGGCCATAAGGTGCCCGAGGCAGCAATAGACCCATGGAGACAAGTCGGCTGGAGGACGATGTATGGAATCGGGACGCAATTTGAGTGATCCATCGTCATTAGGTGGCCATGAATGTTACAATTCACTATCAGTTTTTCGTCAGATTCGAAAATCTTTGAGTCACAGCAGAACGGCCATAAGGTGCCCGTGGCAGCAATAGACCCATGGAGACAAGTCTGCTGGAGGACGATGTATTGAATCGGGACGCATTTTGAGTGATCCATCGTCATTAGGTGGCCCTGAACGTTACAATTCACTATCAGTTCTTCGTCCGATTCGAAAATCTTTGACTCACAGGAGAACGGCCATAAGGTGCCCGATGCAGCAATAGACCCATGGAGACAAGTCGGCTGGAGGACGATGTATTGAATCGGGACGCAATTTGAGTGATCCATCGTCATTAGGTGGCCATGAATGTTACAATTCACCATCTGTTTTTTGTCCGATTCGAAAATCTTTGACTCACAGCAGAACGGCCATAAGGTGCCCGAGGCAGCCATAGGCCCATGGAGACAAGTCTGCTGGAGGACGATGTATTGAATCGGGATGCAATTTGAGTGATCCATCGTCATTAGGTGGCCCTGAACGTTACAATTCACTATCAGTTTTTCGTCGCATTCGATAATCTAGATACACAGCAGAACGGCCATAATGTGCCCGAGGCAGCAATAGACCCCTGGAGTCAAGTCGGCTGGAGGACGATGTATTGAATCGGGACGCAATTTGAGTGATCCATCGTCATTAGGTGGCAATGAACGTTACAATTCACTATCAGTTTTTCGTCCGATTCGAAAATCTTTGACTCACAGCAGAACGGCCGTAAGGTGCCCGAGGCAGCAATAGACCCATGGAGACAAGTCTGCAGGATGACGATGTATTGAATCGCGACGCAATTTGAGTGTTCCATCGTCATTAGGAGGCCCAGAATGTTAGAATTAACTATCAGTTTTTCGTCCGATTCGAAAATCTTTGACTCACAGCAGAACGGCCATAAGGTGCCCGAGGCAGCAATAGACCCATGGAGACAAGTCGGCTGGAGGACGATGTATTGAATCGGGACGCAATTTGAGTGGTCCATCGTCAATAGGTGGCTCTGAACGTTACAATACACTATCAGTTCATCGTCCGATTCGAAAATCTTTGACCCACAGCAGAACGGCCATAAGGTGCCCGATGCAGCAATAGACACATGGAGACAAGTCGGCTGGAGGACGATGTATTGAATCGGGACGCAATTTGAGTGATCCATCGTCATTAGGTGGCCATGAATGTTTCAATTCACTATCTGTTTTTCGTCCGATTCGAAAATCTTTGACTCACAGCAGAACGGCCATAAGGTGCCCGAGGCAGCAATAGACCCATGGAGACAAGTCTGCTGGAGGACGATGTATTGAATCGGGACGCAATTTGAGTGATCCATCGTCATTAGGTGGCCCTGAACGTACAATTCACTATCAGTTTTTCGTCCGATTCAAAAATCTTTGACTCACAGCAGAACGGCCATAAGGTGCTCGAGGCAGCAATAGACCCATGGAGACAAGTCTGCTGGAGGACGATGTATTGAATCGGGACGCAATTTTAGTGATCCATCGTCATTAGGTGGCCCTGAACGTTACAATTCACTATCAGTTTTTCGTCGCATTCGATAATCTAGACTCACAGCAGAACGGCCATAAGGTGCCCCAGGCAGCAATAGACCCATGAAGACAAGACGGGTGGAGGACGATGTATTGAATCGGGACGCAATTTGAGTGATCCATCGTCATTAGGTGGCCCTGAAAGTTACAATTCACTATCAGTTTTTCGACCGATTCGAAAATCTTTGACTCACAGCAGAACGGCCATAAGGGGGCCGAGGCAGCAATAGACCCATGGAGACAAGTCTGCTGGAGGACGATGTATTGAATCGGGACGCAATTTGAGTGATCCATCGTCATTAGGTGGCCCTGAACGTTACAATTCACTATCAGTTTTTCGTCCCATTCGATAATCTAGTCTCACAGCAAAATGGCCATAAGGTGCCCGAGGCAATATTAGACCCATGGTGTCAAGTCGGCTGGAGGACGATGTATTGAATCGTGACGCAATTTGTGTGGTCCATCCTCATTAGGTGGCCCTGAATGTTACAATTCACTATCAGTTTCTCGTCCGATTCGAAAATCTTTGACTCAGCAGAACGGCCATAAGGTGCCCGAGGCAGCAATAGACCCATGGAGACAAGCCTGCTGGAGGACGATGTATTGAATCGGGACGCAATTTGAGTGATCCATCGTCATTAGGTGGCCCTGATTGTTACAATTCACTATCAGTTTTTCGTCCGATTCGAAAATCTTTCACTCGCAACAGAACGGCCATAAGGTGCCCGAGGCAGCAATAGACCCATGGAGACAAGTCGGCTGGAGGACGATGTATTGAATCGGGACGCAATTTGAGTGATCCATCGTCATTAGGTGGCCATGAATGTTACAATTCACTATCAGTTTTTCGTCAGATTCGAAAATCTTTGAGTCACAGCAGAACGGCCATAAGGTGCCCGTGGCAGCAATAGACCCATGGAGACAAGTTTGCTGGAGGACGATGTATTGAATCGGGACGCATTTTGAGTGATCCATCGTCATTAGGTGGCCCTGAACGTTACAATTCACTATCAGTTCTTCGTCCGATTCGAAAATCTTTGACCCACAGCAGAACGGCCATAAGGTGCCCGAGGCAGCAATAGACCCATGGAGACAAGTCGGCTGGAGGACGATGTATTGAATCGGGACGCAATTTGAGTGATCCATCGTCATTAGGTGGCCCTGAAAATTACAATTCACTATCAGTTTTTCGTCCGATTCGAAAATCTTTGACTCAGCAGAACGGCCATAAGGTGCCCGAGGCAGCAATAGACCCATGGAGACAAGCCTGCTGGAGGACGATGTATTGAATCGGGACGCAATTTGAGTGATCCATCGTCATTAGGTGGCCCTGAACGTTACAATTCACTATCAGTTTTTCGTCCGATTCGAAAATCTTTGACTCACAGCAGAACGGCCATAAGGTGCCCGAGGCAGCAATAGACCCATGTAGACAAGTCTGCTGGAGGACGATGTATTGAATCGGGACGCAATTTGAGTGATCCATCGTCATTAGGTGGCCATGAATGTTACAATTCACTATCAGTTTTTCGTCAGATTTGAAAATCTTTGAGTCACAGCAGAACGGCCATAAGGTGCCCGAGGCAGCAATAGACCCATGGAGACAAGTCTGCAGGATGACGATGTATTGAATCGCGACGCAATTTGAGTGTTCCATCGTCATTAGGAGACCCTGAATGTTAGAATTAACTATCAGTTTTTCGTCCCATTCGATAATCTAGACTCACGGGAGGACGACCATAAGGTGCCCGAGGCAGCAATGGACCCATGGAGACAAGTCTGCTGGATGACGATGTATTGAATCGGGACGCAATTTGTGTGGTCCATCCTCATTAGGTGGCCCTGAATGTTACAATTCACTATCAGTTTTTCGTCCGATTCGAAAATCTTTGACTCACAGCAGAACGGCCATAAGGTGCCCGAGGCAGCAATAGACCCATGGAGACAAGTCGGCTGGAGGACGATGTATGGAATCGGGACGCAATTTGAGTGATCCATCGTCATTAGGTGGCCATGAATGTTACAATTCACTATCAGTTTTTCGTCAGATTCGAAAATCTTTGAGTCACAGCAGAACGGCCATAATGTGCCCGTGGCAGCAATAGACCCATGGAGACAAGTCTGCTGGAGGACGATGTATTGAATCGGGACGCATTTTGAGTGATCCATCGTCATTAGGTGGCCCTGAACGTTACAATTCACTATCAGTTCTTCGTCCGATTCGAAAATCTTTGACTCACAGGAGAACGGCCATAAGGTGCCCGATGCAGCAATAGACCCATGGAGACAAGTCGGCTGGAGGACGATGTATTGAATCGGGACGCAATTTGAGTGATCCATCGTCATTAGGTGGCCATGAATGTTACAATTCACCATCTGTTTTTCGTCCGATTCGAAAATCTTTGACTCACAGCAGAACGGCCATAAGGTGCCCGAGGCAGCCATAGGCCCATGGAGACAAGTCTGCTGGAGGACGATGTATTGAATCGGGATGCAATTTGAGTGATCCATCGTCATTAGGTGGCCCTGAACGTTACAATTCACTATCAGTTTTTCGTCGCATTCGATAATCTAGATACACAGCAGAACGGCCATAATGTGCCCGAGGCAGCAATAGACCCCTGGAGTCAAGTCGGCTGGAGGACGATGTATTGAATCGGGACGCAATTTGAGTGATCCATCGTCATTAGGTGGCAATGAACGTTACAATTCACTATCAGTTTTTCGTCCGATTCGAAAATCTTTGACTCACAGCAGAACGGCCGTAAGGTGCCCGAGGCAGCAATAGACCCATGGAGACAAGTCTGCAGGATGACGATGTATTGAATCGCGACGCAATTTGAGTGTTCCATCGTCATTAGGAGGCCCTGAATGTTACAATTCACTATCAGTTTTTCGTCCGATTCGATAATCTAGATTCACGGGAGAACGACCATAAGGTGACCGAGGGAGCAATAGACCCATGGAGACAAGTCGGCTGGAGGACGATGTATTGAATCGGGACGCAATTTGAGTGATCCATCGTCATTAGGTGGCCATGAATGTTTCAATTCACTATCTGTTTTTCGTCCGATTCGAAAATCTTTGACTCACAGCAGAACGGCCATAAGGTGCCCGAGGCAGCAATAGACCCATGGAGACAAGTCTCCTGGAGGACGATGTATTGAATCGGGACGCAATTTTAGTGATCCATCGTCATTAGGTGGCCCTGAACGTTACAATTCACTATCAGTTTTTCGTCGCATTCGATAATCTAGACTCACAGCAGAACGGCCATAAGGTGCCCGAGGCAGCAATAGACCCATGGAGACAAGTCGGCTGGAGGACGATGTATTGAATCGGGACGCAATTTGAGTGATCCATCGTCATTAGGTGGCCCTGAAAGTTACAATTCACTATCAGTTTTTCGACCGATTCGAATATCTTTGACTCACAGCAGAACGGCCATAAGGTGCCCGAGGCAGCATTAGACCCATGGAGACAAGTCTGCTGGAGGACGATGTATTGAATCGGGACGCTATTTGAGTGATCCATCGTCATTAGGTGGCCATGAATGTTACAATTCACTATCAGTTTTTCGTCAGATTTGAAAATCTTTAAGTCACAGCAGAACGGCCATAAGGTGCCCGAGGCAGCAATAGACCCATGGAGACAAGTCTGCTGGAGGACGATGTATTGAATCGTGACGCAATTTGTGTGGTCCATCTTCATTAGGTGGCCCTGAATGTTACAATTCACTATCAGTTTTTCGTCCGATTCGAAAATCTTTGACTCACAGCAGAACGGCCATAAGGTGCCCGAGGCAGCAATAGACCCATGGAGACAAGTCTGCAGGATGACGATGTATTGAATCGCGACGCAATTTGAGTGTTCCATCGTCATTAGGAGGCCCTGAATGTTAGAATTAACTAACAGTTTTTCGTCCCATTCGATAATCTAGACTCACGGGAGAACGACCATAAGGTGCCCGAGGCTGCAATAGACCCATGGAGACAAGTCTGCTGGATGAGGATGTATAGAATCGGGACGCAATTTGTGTGGTCCATCCTCATTAGGTGGCCCTGAATGTTACAATTCACTATCTGTTTTTCGTCCGACTCGAAAATCTTTGACTCACAGCAGAACGGCCATAAGGTGCCCGAGGCAGCAATAGACCCATGGAGACAAGTCGGCTGGAGGACGATGTATGGAATCGGGACGCAATTTGAGTGATCCATCGTCATTAGGAGGCCATGAATGTTACAATTCACTATCAGTTTTTCGTCAGATTCGAAAATCTTTGAGTCACAGCAGAACGGCCATAAGGTGCCCGTGGCAGCAATAGACCCATGGAGACAAGTCTGCTGGAGGACGATGTATTGAATCGGGACGCATTTTGAGTGATCCATCGTCATTAGGTGGCCCTGAACGTTACAATTCACTATCAGTTCTTCGTCCGATTCGAAAATCTTTGACTCACAGGAGAACGGCCATAAGGTGCCCGATGCAGCAATAGACCCATTGAGACAAGTCGGCTGGAGGACGATGTATTGAATCGGGACGCAATTTGAGTGATCCATCGTCATTAGGTGGCCATGAATGTTACAATTCACCATCTGTTTTTCGTCCGATTCGAAAATCTTTGACTCACAGCAGAACGGCCATAAGGTGCCCGAGGCAGCCATAGGCCCATGGAGACAAGTCTGCTGGAGGACGATGTATTGAATCGGGATGCAATTTGAGTGATCCATCGTCATTAGGTGGCCCTGAACGTTACAATTCACTATCAGTTTTTCGTCGCATTCGATAATCTAGATACACAGCAGAACGGCCATAATGTGCCCGAGGCAGCAATAGACCCCTGGAGTCAAGTCGGCTGGAGGACGATGTATTGAATCGGGACGCAATTTGAGTGATCCATCGTCATTAGGTGGCAATGAACGTTACAATTCACTATCAGTTTTTCGTCCGATTCGAAAATCTTTGACTCACAGCAGAACGGCTGTAAGGTGCCCGAGGCAGCAATACACCCATGGAGACAAGTCTGCAGGATGACGATGTATTGAATCGCGACGCAATTTGAGTGTTCCATCGTCATTAGGAGGCCCTGAATGTTACAATTCACTATCAGTTTTTCGTCCGATTCGATAATCTAGATTCACGGGAGAACGACCATAAGGTGACCGAGGCAGCAATAGACCCATGGAGACAAGTCGGCTGGAGGACGATGTATTGAATCGGGACGCAATTTGAGTGATCCATCGTCATTAGGTGGCCATGAATGTTTCAATTCACTATCTGTTTTTCGTCCGATTCGAAAATCTTTGACTCACAGCAGAACGGCCATAAGGTGCCCGAGGCAGCAATAGACCCATGGAGACAAGTCTCCTGGAGGACGATGTATTGAATCGGGACGCAATTTTAGTGATCCATCGTCATTAGGTGGCCCTGAACGTTACAATTCACTATCAGTTTTTCGTCGCATTCGATAATCTAGACTCACAGCAGAACGGCCATAAGGTGCCCGAGGCAGCAATAGACCCATGGAGACAAGTCGGCTGGAGGACGATGTATTGAATCGGGACGCAATTTGAGTGATCCATCGTCATTAGGTGGCCCTGAAAGTTACAATTCACTATCAGTTTTTCGACCGATTCGAATATCTTTGACTCACAGCAGAACGGCCATAAGGTGCCCGAGGCAGCATTAGACCCATGGAGACAAGTCTGCTGGAGGACGATGTATTGAATCGGGACGCAATTTGAGAGATCCATCGTCATTAGGTGGCCCTGAACGTTACAATTCACCATCAGTTTTTCGTCCGATTCGAAAATCTTTGACTCACAGCAGAACGGCCATAAGGTGCCCGAGGCAGCAATAGACCCATGGAGACAAGTCGGCTGGAGGACGATGTATTGAATCGGGACGCTATTTGAGTGATCCATCGTCATTAGGTGGCCATGAATGTTACAATTCACTATCAGTTTTTCGTCAGATTTGAAAATCTTTAAGTCACAGCAGAACGGCCATAAGGTGCCCGAGGCAGCAATAGACCCATGGAGACAAGTCTGCTGGAGGACGATGTATTGAATCGTGACGCAATTTGTGTGGTCCATCTTCATTAGGTGGCCCTGAATGTTACAATTCACTATCAGTTTTTCGTCCGATTCGAAAATCTTTGACTCACAGCAGAACGGCCATAAGGTGCCCGAGGCAGCAATAGACCCATGGAGACAAGTCTGCAGGATGACGATGTATTGAATCGCGACGCAATTTGAGTGTTCCATCGTCATTAGGAGGCCCTGAATGTTAGAATTAACTAACAGTTTTTCGTCCCATTCGATAATCTAGACTCACGGGAGAACGACCATAAGGTGCCCGAGGCAGCAATAGACCCATGGAGACAAGTCTGCTGGATGAGGATGTATAGAATCGGGACGCAATTTGTGTGGTCCATCCTCATTAGGTGGCCCTGAATGTTACAATTCACTATCAGTTTTTCGTCCAATTCGAAAACCTTTGACTCACAGCAGAACGGCCATAAGGTGCCCGAGGCAGCAATAGACCCATGGAGACAAGTCGGCTGGAGGACGATGTATGGAATCGGGACGCAATTTGAGTGATCCATCGTCATTAGGAGGCCATGAATGTTACAATTCACTATCAGTTTTTCGTCAGATTCGAAAATCTTTGAGTCACAGCAGAACGGCCATAAGGTGCCCGTGGCAGCAATAGACCCATGGAGACAAGTCTGCTGGAGGACGATGTATTGAATCGGGACGCATTTTGAGTGATCCATCGTCATTAGGTGGCCCTGAACGTTACAATTCACTATCAGTTCTTCGTCCGATTCGAAAATCTTTGACCCACAACAGAACGGCCATAAGGTGCCCGAGGCAGCAATAGACCCATGGAGACAAGTCGGCTGGAGGACGATGTATTGAATCGGGACGCAATTTGAGTGATCCATCGTCATTAGGTGGCCCTGAAAATTACAATTCACTATCAGTTTTTCGTCCGATTCGAAATTCTTTGACTCACAGGAGAACGGCCATAAGGTGCCCGATGCAGCAATAGACCCATGGAGACAAGTCGGCTGGAGGACGATGTATTGAATCGGGACGCAATTTGAGTGATCCATCGTCATTAGGTGGCCATGAATGTTACAATTCACTATCTGTTTTTCGTCCGATTCGAAAATCTTTGACTCACAGCAGAACGGCCATAAGGTGCCCGAGGCAGCAATAGGCCCATGGAGGCAAGTCTGCTGGAGGACGATGTATTGAATCGGGATGCAATTTGAGTGATCCATCGTCATTAGGTGGCCCTGAACGTTACAATTCACTATCAGTATTTCGTCCGATTCGAAAGTCTCTGACTCACAGCAGAACGGCCATAAGGTGCCCGTGGCAGCAATAGACGCATGGAGACAAGTCTGCTGGACGACGATGTATTGAATCGGGACGCAATTTGAGTGATCCATCGTCATTAGGTGACCCTGAACGTTACAATTCACTATCAGTTTTTCGTCGCATTCGATAATCTAGATTCACAGCAGAACGGCCATAAGGTGCCCGAGGCAGCAATAGACCCCTGGAGTCAAGTCGGCTGGAGGACGATGTATTGAATCTGGACGCAATTTGAGTGACCCATCGTCATTAGGTGGCCCTGAATGTTACAATTCACTATCAGTTTTTCGTCCGATTCGATAATCAAGACTCACGGGAGAACGACCATAAGGTGACCGAGGCAGCAATAGACCCATGGAGACAAGTCGGCTGAAGGACGATGTATTGAATCGGGACGCAATTTTAGTGATCCATCGTCATTAGGTGGCCCTGAACGTTACAATTCACTATCAGTTTTTCGTCGCATTCGATAATCTAGACTCACAGCAGAACGGCCATAAGGTGCCCGAGGCAGCAATAGATCCTTGGGGACAAGTCGGCTGGAGGACGATGTATTGAAGCGGGACGCAATTTGAGTGATCCATCGTCATTAGGTGGCCCTGAAAGTTACAATTCACTATCAGTTTTTCGACCGATTCGAAAATCTTTGACTCACAGCAGAACGGCCATAAGGTGCCCGAGGCAGCAATAGACCCATGGAGACAAGTCTGCTGGAGGACGATGTATTGAATCGGGACGCAATTTGAGTGATCCATCGTCATTAGGTGGCCCTGAACGTTACAATTCACTATAAGTTTTTCGTCCCATTCGATAATCTAGACTCACAGCAAAACGGCCATAAGGTGCCCGAGGCAGCAATAGACCCATGGTGTCAAGTCGGCTGGAGGACGATGTATTGAATCGGGACGCAATTTGTGTGGTCCATCCTCATTTGGTGGCCCTGAATGTTACAATTCACTATCAGTTTTTCGTCCGATTCGAAAATCTTTGACTCACAGCAGAACGGCCATAAGGTGCCCGTGGCAGCAATAGCCACATGGAGACAAGCCTGCTGGAGGACGATGTATTGAATCGGGACGCAATTTGAGTGATCCATCGTCATTAGGAGGCCCTGAACGTTACAATTCACTATCAATTTATCGTCCGATTCGAAAATCTTTGACTCACAGCAGAACGGCCATAAGGTGCCCGAGGCAGCAATAGACCCATGGAGACAAGTCGGCTGGAGGACGATGTATTGAATCGGGACGCAATTTGAGTGATCCATCGTCATTAGGTGGCCATGAATGTTACAATTCACTATCTGTTTTTCGTCCGATTCGAAAATCTTTGACTCACAGCAGAACGGCCATAAGGTGCCCGAGGCAGCAATAGGCCCATGGAGACAAGTGTGCTGGAGGACGATGTATTGAATCGGGATGCAATTTGAGTGATCCTTCGTCATTAGGTGGCCCTGAAAGTTACTATTCACTATCAGTTTTTCGTCCGACTCAAAAATCTTTGACTCACAGCAGAACTGCCATAAGGTGCCCGAGGCAGCAATAGGCCCATGCAGACAAATCTGCTGGAGGACGATGTATTGAATCGGGACGCAATTTGAGTGATCCTTCATCAATAGGTGGCCCTGAACGTTACAATTCACTATCAATTTTTCGTCGCATTCGATAATCTAGATTAACAGCAGAACGGCCATCAGGTGCCCGAGGCAGCAATAGACCCATGGAGTCAAGTCGGCTGGAGGACGATGTATTGAATCGGGACGCAATTTGAGTGATCCATCGTCATTAGGTGGCCCTGAAAGTTACAATTCACTATCAGTTTTTCGACCGATTCGAATATCTTTGACTCACAGCAGAACGGCCATAAGGTGCCCGAGGCAGCATTAGACCCATGGAGACAAGTCTGCTGGAGGACGATGTATTGAATCGGGACGCAATTTGAGAGATCCATCGTCATTAGGTGGCCCTGAACGTTACAATTCACCATCAGTTTTTCGTCCGATTCGAAAATCTTTGACTCACAGCAGAACGGCCATAAGGTGCCCGAGGCAGCAATAGACCCATGGAGACAAGTCGGCTGGAGGACGATGTATTGAATCGGGACGCTATTTGAGTGATCCATCGTCATTAGGTGGCCATGAATGTTACAATTCACTATCAGTTTTTCGTCAGATTTGAAAATCTTTAAGTCACAGCAGAACGGCCATAAGGTGCCCGAGGCAGCAATAGACCCATGGAGACAAGTCTGCTGGAGGACGATGTATTGAATCGTGACGCAATTTGTGTGGTCCATCTTCATTAGGTGGCCCTGAATGTTACAATTCACTATCAGTTTTTCGTCCGATTCGAAAATCTTTGACTCACAGCAGAACGGCCATAAGGTGCCCGAGGCAGCAATAGACCCATGGAGACAAGTCTGCAGGATGACGATGTATTGAATCGCGACGCAATTTGAGTGTTCCATCGTCATTAGGAGGCCCTGAATGTTAGAATTAACTAACAGTTTTTCGTCCCATTCGATAATCTAGACTCACGGGAGAACGACCATAAGGTGCCCGAGGCAGCAATAGACCCATGGAGACAAGTCTGCTGGATGAGGATGTATAGAATCGGGACGCAATTTGTGTGGTCCATCCTCATTAGGTGGCCCTGAATGTTACAATTCACTATCAGTTTTTCGTCCAATTCGAAAACCTTTGACTCACAGCAGAACGGCCATAAGGTGCCCGAGGCAGCAATAGACCCATGGAGACAAGTCGGCTGGAGGACGATGTATGGAATCGGGACGCAATTTGAGTGATCCATCGTCATTAGGAGGCCATGAATGTTACAATTCACTATCAGTTTTTCGTCAGATTCGAAAATCTTTGAGTCACAGCAGAACGGCCATAAGGTGCCCGTGGCAGCAATAGACCCATGGAGACAAGTCTGCTGGAGGACGATGTATTGAATCGGGACGCATTTTGAGTGATCCATCGTCATTAGGTGGCCCTGAACGTTACAATTCACTATCAGTTCTTCGTCCGATTCGAAAATCTTTGACCCACAACAGAACGGCCATAAGGTGCCCGAGGCAGCAATAGACCCATGGAGACAAGTCGGCTGGAGGACGATGTATTGAATCGGGACGCAATTTGAGTGATCCATCGTCATTAGGTGGCCCTGAAAATTACAATTCACTATCAGTTTTTCGTCCGATTCGAAATTCTTTGACTCACAGGAGAACGGCCATAAGGTGCCCGATGCAGCAATAGACCCATGGAGACAAGTCGGCTGGAGGACGATGTATTGAATCGGGACGCAATTTGAGTGATCCATCGTCATTAGGTGGCCATGAATGTTACAATTCACTATCTGTTTTTCGTCCGATTCGAAAATCTTTGACTCACAGCAGAACGGCCATAAGGTGCCCGAGGCAGCAATAGGCCCATGGAGGCAAGTCTGCTGGAGGACGATGTATTGAATCGGGATGCAATTTGAGTGATCCATCGTCATTAGGTGGCCCTGAACGTTACAATTCACTATCAGTATTTCGTCCGATTCGAAAGTCTCTGACTCACAGCAGAACGGCCATAAGGTGCCCGTGGCAGCAATAGACGCATGGAGACAAGTCTGCTGGACGACGATGTATTGAATCGGGACGCAATTTGAGTGATCCATCGTCATTAGGTGACCCTGAACGTTACAATTCACTATCAGTTTTTCGTCGCATTCGATAATCTAGATTCACAGCAGAACGGCCATAAGGTGCCCGAGGCAGCAATAGACCCCTGGAGTCAAGTCGGCTGGAGGACGATGTATTGAATCTGGACGCAATTTGAGTGACCCATCGTCATTAGGTGGCCCTGAATGTTACAATTCACTATCAGTTTTTCGTCCGATTCGATAATCAAGACTCACGGGAGAACGACCATAAGGTGACCGAGGCAGCAATAGACCCATGGAGACAAGTCGGCTGAAGGACGATGTATTGAATCGGGACGCAATTTTAGTGATCCATCGTCATTAGGTGGCCCTGAACGTTACAATTCACTATCAGTTTTTCGTCGCATTCGATAATCTAGACTCACAGCAGAACGGCCATAAGGTGCCCGAGGCAGCAATAGATCCTTGGGGACAAGTCGGCTGGAGGACGATGTATTGAAGCGGGACGCAATTTGAGTGATCCATCGTCATTAGGTGGCCCTGAAAGTTACAATTCACTATCAGTTTTTCGACCGATTCGAAAATCTTTGACTCACAGCAGAACGGCCATAAGGTGCCCGAGGCAGCAATAGACCCATGGAGACAAGTCTGCTGGAGGACGATGTATTGAATCGGGACGCAATTTGAGTGATCCATCGTCATTAGGTGGCCCTGAACGTTACAATTCACTATAAGTTTTTCGTCCCATTCGATAATCTAGACTCACAGCAAAACGGCCATAAGGTGCCCGAGGCAGCAATAGACCCATGGTGTCAAGTCGGCTGGAGGACGATGTATTGAATCGGGACGCAATTTGTGTGGTCCATCCTCATTTGGTGGCCCTGAATGTTACAATTCACTATCAGTTTTTCGTCCGATTCGAAAATCTTTGACTCACAGCAGAACGGCCATAAGGTGCCCGTGGCAGCAATAGCCACATGGAGACAAGCCTGCTGGAGGACGATGTATTGAATCGGGACGCAATTTGAGTGATCCATCGTCATTAGGAGGCCCTGAACGTTACAATTCACTATCAATTTATCGTCCGATTCGAAAATCTTTGACTCACAGCAGAACGGCCATAAGGTGCCCGAGGCAGCAATAGACCCATGGAGACAAGTCGGCTGGAGGACGATGTATTGAATCGGGACGCAATTTGAGTGATCCATCGTCATTAGGTGGCCATGAATGTTACAATTCACTATCTGTTTTTCGTCCGATTCGAAAATCTTTGACTCACAGCAGAACGGCCATAAGGTGCCCGAGGCAGCAATAGGCCCATGGAGACAAGTGTGCTGGAGGACGATGTATTGAATCGGGATGCAATTTGAGTGATCCTTCGTCATTAGGTGGCCCTGAAAGTTACTATTCACTATCAGTTTTTCGTCCGACTCAATAATCTTTGACTCACAGCAGAACTGCCATAAGGTGCCCGAGGCAGCAATAGGCCCATGCAGACAAATCTGCTGGAGGACGATGTATTGAATCGGGACGCAATTTGAGTGATCCTTCATCAATAGGTGGCCCTGAACGTTACAATTCACTATCAATTTTTCGTCGCATTCGATAATCTAGATTAACAGCAGAACGGCCATCAGGTGCCCGAGGCAGCAATAGACCCATGGAGTCAAGTCGGCTGGAGGACGATGTATTGAATCGGGACGCAATTTGAGTGATCCATCGTCATTAGGTGGCCCTGAATGTTACAATTCACTATCAGTTTTTCGTCCGATTCGAAAATCTTTGACTTACAGCAGAACGGCCATAAGGTGCCCGAGGCAGCAATGGACCCATGGAGACAAGTCTGCAGGATGACGATGTATTGAATCGCGACGCAATTTGAGTGTTCCATCGTCATTAGGAGGCCCTGAATGTTAGAATTAACTATCAGTTTTTCGTCCCATTCGATAATCTAGACTCACGGGAGAACGACCATAAGGTGCCCGAGGAAGCAATAGACCCATGGAGACAAGTCTGCTGGATGACGATGTATTGAATCGGGACGCAATTTGTGTGGTCCATCCTCATTAGGTGGCTTTGAATGTTACAATTCACTATCAGTTTTTCGTCCGATTCGAAAATCTTTGACTCACAGCAGAACAGCCGTAAGGTGCCCGAGGCAGCAATAGACCCATGGAGACAAGTCTGCTGGAGGACGATGTATTGAATTGGGACGCAATTTTAGTGATCCATCGTCATTAGGTGGCCCTGAACGTTACAATTCACTATCAGTTTTTCGTTGCATTCGATAATCTAGACTCACAGCAGAACGGCCATAAGGTGCCCGAGGCAGCAATAGACCCATGGAGACAAGTCGGCTGGAGGACGATGTTTTGAATCGGGACGCAATTTGAGTGATCCATCGTCATTAGGTGGCCCTGAACGTTACAATTCACTATCAGTTCTTCATCCGATTCGAAAATCTTTGACCCACAGCAGAACGGCCATAAGGTGCCCGAGGCAGCAATAGACCCATGGAGACAAGTCGGCTGGTGGACGATGTATTGAATCGGGACGCAATTTGAGTTATCCATCGTCATTAGGTGGCCCTGAAAGTTACAATTAATTCAGTATCGGTTTTTCGTCCGATTCGTAAATCTTTGACTCACAGCAGAACGGCCATAAGGTGCCCGAGGTAGCAATAGACCCATGGAGACAAGTCGGCTGGAGGACGATGTATTGAATCGGGACGTAATTTGAGTGATCCATCGTCATTAGGTGGCCCTGAATGTTACAATTCACTATCTGTTTTTCGTCCGATTCGAAAATCTTTGACTCACAGCAGATCGGCCATAAGCTGCCCGAGGCAGCAATAGACCCATGGAGACAAGTCTGCTGGAGGACGATGTATTGAATCGGGACGCAATTTGAGTGATCCATCGTCATTAGGTGGCCCTGAAAGTAACAATTCACTATCAGTTTTTCGTCCGATTCGAAATTCATTGACTCACAGCAGAACGGCCATAAGGTGCCCGAGGCAGCAATAGACCCATGGAGACAAGTCTGCTGGATGACGATGTATAGAATCGCGACGCAATTTGAGTGTTCCATCGTCATTAGGAGGCCCTGAATGTTAGAATTAACTATCAGTTTTTCGTCCCATTCGATAATCTAGACTCACGGGAGAACGACCATAAGGTGCCCGAGGCAGCAATAGACCCATGGAGACAGGTCTGCTGGATGACGATGTATTGAATCGGGACGCAATTTGAGTTATCCATCGTCATTAGGTGGCCCTGAACGTTACAATTCACTATCAGTACTTCGTCCGATTCGAAAATCTTTGACCCACAGCAGAACGGCCATAAGCTGCCCGAGGCAGCAATAGACCCATGGAGACAAGTCTGCTGGAGGACGATGTATTGAATCGGGACGCAATTTGAGTGATCCATCGTCATTAGGTGGCCCTGAACGTTACAATTCACTATCAGTTCTTCGTGCGATTCGAAAACCTTTGACCCACAGCAGAAAGTCCATAAGGTGCCCGAGGCAGCATTAGACCCATGGAGACAAGTCGGCTGGAGGGCGATGTATGAATCGGGACGCAATTTGAGTGATCCATCGTCATTAGGTGGCCCTGAATGTTACAATTCACTATCAGTATATCGTCAGATTGGAAAATCTTTGAGTCACAGCAGAACGGCCATAAGGTGCCCGAGGCAGCAATAGACCCATGGAGACAAGTCTGCTGGAGGACGATGTATTGAATCGGGACGCAATTTGAGTGATCCATCGTCATTAGGTGGCCCTGAACGTTACAATTCACTATCAGTTCTTCGTCCGATTCGAAAACCTTTGACCCACAGCAGAACGGCCATAAGGTGCCCGTGGCAGCAATAGACCCATGGAGACAAGTCTGCTGGACGACGATGTATTGAATCGGGACGCAATTTGAATGATCCATCGTCATTAGGTGGCCCTGAACGTTACAATTCACTATCAGTTTTTCGTCGCATTCGATAATCTAGATTCACAGCAGAACGGCCATCAGGTGCCCGAGGCAGCAATAGACCCATGGAGTCAAGTCGGCTGGAGGACGATGTATTGAATCGCGACGCAATTTGAGTGTTCCATCGTCATTAGGAGGCCCTGAATGTTAGAATTAACTAACAGTTTTTCGTCCCATTCGATAATCTAGACTCACGGGAGAACGACCATAAGGTGCCCGAGGCAGCAATAGACCCATGGAGACAAGTCTGCTGGATGACGATGTATAGAATCGCGACGCAATTTGAGTGTTCCATCGTCATTAGGAGGCCCTGAATGTTAGAATTAACTATCAGTTTTTCGTCCCATTCGATAATCTAGACTCACGGGAGAACGACCATAAGGTGCCCGAGGCAGCAATAGACCCATGGAGACAAGTCTGCTGGATGACGATGTATTGAATCGGGACGCAATTTGTGTGGTCCATCCTCATTAGGTGGCCCTGAATGTTACAATTCACTATCAGTTTTTCGTCAGATTTGAAAATCTTTGAGTCACAGCAGAACGGCCATAAGGTGCCCGAGGCAGCAATAGACCCATGGAGACAAGTCTGCTGGAGGACGATGTATTGAATCGGGACGCAATTTGAGTTATCCATCGTCATTAGGTGGCCCTGAACGTTACAATTCACTATCAGTTCTTCGTCCGATTCGAAAATCTTTGACCCACAGCAGAACGGCCATAAGGTGCCCGAAGCAGCAATAGAACCATGAAGACAAGTCGGCTGGAGGACGATGTATTGAATCGGGACGCAATTTGAGTTATCCATCGTCAATAGGTGGCCCTGAAAGTTACAATTAATTCACTATCAGTTTTTCGTCCGATTCGAAAATCTTTGACTCACAGCAGAACGGCCATAAGGTGCCCGAGGCAGCAATAGACCCATGGAGACAAGTCGGCTGGAGGACGATGTATTGAATCGGGACGTAATTTGAGAGATCCATCGTCATTAGGTGGCCCTGAATGTTACAATTCACTATCTGTTTTTCGTCCGATTCGAAAATCTTTGACTCACAGCAGAACGGCCATAAGCTGCCCGAGGCAGCAATAGACCCATGGAGACAAGTCTGCTGGAGGACGATGTATTGAATCGGGACGCAATTTGAGTGATCCATCGTCATTAGGTGGCCCTGAACGTTACAATTAACTATCAGTTCTTCGTCCGATTCGAAAACCTTTGACCCACAGCAGAACGGCCATAAGGTGCCCGAGGCAGCATTAGACCCATGGAGACAAGTCGGCTGGAGGTCGATGTATTGAATGGGGACGATATTTGAGTGATCCATCGTCATTAGGTGGCCCTGAAAGTTACAATTCACTATCAGTTTTTCGTCCGATTCGAAAATCTTTGACTCACAGCAGAACGGCCATAAGGTGCCCGAGGCAGCAATATACCCATGGAGACAAGTCGGCTGGAGGACGATGTATTGAATCGGGACGCAATTTGAGTGATCCATCGTCATTAGGTGGCCATGAATGTTACAATTCACTATCAGTTTTTCGTCAGATTTGAAAATCTTTGAGTCACAGCAGAACGGCCATAAGGTGCCCGAGGCAGCAATAGACCCATGGAGACAAGTCGGCTGGAGGACGATGTATTGAATCGGGACGTAATTTGAGTGATCCATCGTCATTAGGTGGCCCCGAACGTTACAATTCGCTATCAGTATTTCGTCCGATTCGAAAGTCTTTGACTCACAGCAGAAAGGCCATAAGGTGCCCGTGGCAGCAATAGACCCATGGAGACAAGTCTGCTGGACGACGATGTATTGAATCGGGACGCAATTTGAGTGATCCATCGTCATTAGGTGGCCCTGAACGTTACAATTCACTATCAGTTTTTCGTCGCATTCGATAATCTAGATTCACAGCAGAACGGCCATAAGGTGCCCGAGGCAGCAATAGACCCCTGGAGTCAAGTCGGCTGGAGGACGATGTATTGAATCTGGACGCAATTTGAGTGACCCATCGTCATTAGGTGGCCCTGAATGTTACAATTCACTATCAGTTTTTCGTCCGATTCGAAAATCTTTGACTCACAGCAGAACGGCCGTAAGGTGCCCGAGGCAGCAATAGACCCATGGAGACAAGTCTGCAGGATGACGATGTATTGAATCGCGACGCAATTTGAGTGTTCCATCGTCATTAGGAGGCCCTGAATGTTACAATTCACTATCAGTTTTTCGTCCGATTCTATAATCTAGACTCACGGGAGAACGACCATAAGGTGACCGAGGCAGCAATAGACTCATGGAGACAAGTCGGCTGGAGGACGATGTATTGAATCGGGACGCAATTTGAGTGATCCATCGTCATTAGGTGGCCCTGAATGTTACAATTCACTATCAGTTTTTCGTCCGATTCGAAAATCTTTGACTCACAGCAGAACGGCCATAAGGTGCCCGAGGCAGCAATAGACCCATGGAGACAAATCTGCAGGATGACGATGTATTGAATCGCGACGCAATTTGAGTGTTCCATCGTCATTAGGAGGCCCTGAATGTTAGAATTAACTATTAGTTTTTCGTCCCATTCGATAATCTAGACTCACGGGAGAACGACCATAAGGTGACCGAGGCAGCAATAGACCCATGGGGACAAGTCTGCTGGATGACGATGTATTGAATCGGGACGCAATTTGAGTGATCCATCGTCATTAGGTGGCCCTGAATGTTACAATTCACTATCAGTTTTTCGTCCGATTCGAAAATCTTTGACTCACAGCAGAACGGCCATAAGGTGCCCGAGGCAGCAATAGACCCATGGAGACAAGTCGGCTGGAGGACGATGTATTGAATCGGGACGCAATTTGAGTGATCCATCGTCATTAGGTGGCCATGAATGTTTCAATTCACTATCTGTTTTTCGTCCGATTCGAAAATCTTTGACTCACAGCAGAACGGCCATAAGGTGCCCGAGGCAGCAATAGACCCATGGAGACAAGTAGGCTGGAGGACGATGTATTGAATCGGGACGCAATTTGAGTGATCCATCGTCATTAGATGGCCCTGAAAGTTACAATTCCCTATCAGTTTTTCGACCGATTCGAAAATCTTTGACTCACAGCAGAACGGCCATAAGGTGCCCGAGGCAGCAATAGACCCATGGAGACAAGTCTGCTGGAGGACGATGTATTGAATCGGGACGCAGTTTGAGTGATCCATCGTCATTAGGTGGCCCTGAACGATACAATTCACTATCAGTTTTTCGTCCCATTCGATAATCTAGACTCACAGCAAAACGGCCATAAGGTGCCCGAGGCAGCAATAGACCCATGGTGTCAAGTCGGCTGGAGGACGATGTATTGAATCGGGACGCAATTTCTGTGGTCCATCCTCATTAGGTGGCCCTGAATGTTACAATTCACTATCAGTTTTTCGTCCGATTCGAAAATCTTTGACTCACAACAGAACGGCCATAAGGTGCCCGAGGCAGCAATAGCCACATGGAGACAAGCCTGCTGGAGGACGATGTATTGAATCGGGACGCAATTTGAGTGATCCATCGTCATTAGGAGGCCCTGAGCGTTACAATTCACTATCAGTTTTTCGTCCGATTCAAAAATCTTTGACTCACAGCAGAACGGCCATAAGGTGCCCGAGGCAGCAATAGACCCATGGAGACAAGTCTGCTGGAGGACGATGTATTGAATCGGGACGCAATTTTAGTGATCCATCGTCATTAGGTGGCCCTGAACGTTACAATTCACTATCAGTTTTTCGTCGCATTCGATAATCTAGACTCACAGCAGAACGGCCATAAGGTGCCCGAGGCAGCAATAGACCCTTGGTGACAAGTCGGCTGGAGGACGATGTATTGAATCGGGACGCAATTTGAGTGATCCATCGTCATTAGGTGGCCCTGAAAGTTACAATTCACTATCAGTTTTTCGACCGATTCGAAAATCTTTGACTCACAGCAGAACGGCCATAAGGTGCCCGAGGCAGCAATAGACCTATGGAGACAAGTCTGCTGGAGGACGATGTATTGAATCGGGACGCAATTTGAGTGATCCATCGTCATTAGGTGGCCCTGAACGTTACAATTCACTATGAGTTTTTCGTCCCATTCGATAATCTAGACTCACAGCAAAACGGCCATAAGGTGCCCGAGGCAGCAATAGACCCATGGTGTCAAGTCGGCTGGAGGACGATGTATTGAATCGGGACGCAATTTGTGTGGTCCATCCTCATTTGGTGGCCCTGAATGTTACAATTCACTATCAGTTTATCGTCCGATTCGAAAATCTTTGACTCACAGCAGAACGGCCATAAGGTGCCCGAGGCAGCAATAGACCCATGGAGACAAGTCGGCTGGAGGACGATGTATTGAATCGGGACGCAATTTGAGTGATCCATCGTCATTAGGTGGCCATGAATGTTACAATTCACTATCTGTTTTTCGTCCGATTCGAAAATCTTTGACTCACAGCTGAACGGCCATAAGGTGCCCGAGGCAGCAATAGGCCCATGGAGACAAGTGTGCTGGAGGACGATGAATCGGGATGCAATTTGAGTGATCCATCGTCATTAGGTGGCCCTGAACGTTACTATTCACTATCAGTTTTTCGTCCGATTCGAAAATCTTTGACTCACAGCAGAACGGCCATAAGGTGCCCGAGGCAGCAATAGGCCCATGCAGACAAGTCTACTGGAGGACGATGTATTGAATCGGGACGCAATTTGAGTGATCCATCATCATTAGGTGGCCCTGAACGTTACAATTCACTATCAGTTTTTCGTCGCATTCGATAATCTAGATTCACAGCAGAACGGCCATCAGGTGCCCGAGGCAGCAATAGACCCATGGAGTCAAGTCGGCTGGAGGACGATGTATTGCATCGGGACGCAATTTGAGTGATCCATCGTCATTAGGTGGCCCTGAATGTTACAATTCACTATCAGTTTTTCGTCCGATTCGAAAATCTTTGACTTACAGCAGAACGGCCATAAGGTGCCCGAGGCAGCAATAGACCCATGGAGACAAGTCTGCAGGATGACGATGTATTGAATCGCGACGCAATTTGAGTGTTCCATCGTCATTAGGAGGCCCTGAATGTTAGAATTAACTATCAGTTTTTCGTCCCATTCGATAATCTAGACTCACGGGAGAACGACCATAAGGTGCCCGAGGAAGCAATAGACCCATGGAGACAAGTCTGCTGGATGACGATTTATTGAATCGGGACGCAATTTGTGTGGTCAATCCTCATTAGGTGGCTTTGAATGTTACAATTCACTATCAGTTTTTCGTCCGATTCGAAAATCTTTGACTCACAGCAGAACGGCCGTAAGGTGCCCGAGGCAGCAATAGACCCATGGAGACAAGTCTGCTGGAGGACGATGTATTGAATCGGGACGCAATTTGAGTGATCCATCGTCATTAGGTGGCCCTGAACGTTACAATTCACTATCAGTTTTTCGTCGCATTCGATAATCTAGATTCACAGCAGAACGGCCATAAGGTGCCCGAGGCAGCAGTAGACCCCTGGAATCAAGTCGGCTGGAGGACGATGAATTGAATCGGGACGCAATTTGAGTGATCCATCGTCATTAGGTGGCCCTGAACGTACAATTCACTATCAGTTTTTCGTCCGATTCAAAAATGTTTGACTCACAGCAGAACGGCCATAAGGTGCCCGAGGCAGCAATAGACCCATGGAGACAAGTCTGCTGGAGGACGATGTATTGAATCGGGACGCAATTTTAGTGATCCATCGTCATTAGGTGGCCCTGAACGTTACAATTCACTATCAGTTTTTCGTCGCATTCGATAATCTAGACTCACAGCAGAACGGCCATAAGGTGCCCGAGGCAGCAATAGACCCATGGAGACAAGTCTGCTGGAGGACGATGTTTTGAATCGGGACGCAATTTGAGTGATCCATCGTCATTAGGTGGCCCTGAACGTTACAATTCACTATCAGTTCTTCGTCCGATTCGAAAATCTTTGACCCACAGCAGAACGGCCATAAGGTGCCCGAGGCAGCAATAGACCCATGGAGACAAGTCGGCTGGAGGACGATGTATTGAATCGGGACGAAATTTGAGTTATCCATCGTCATTAGGTGGCCCTGAAAGTTACAATTAATTCAGTATCGGTTTTTCGTCCGATTCGTAAATCTTTGACTCACAGCAGAACGGCCATAAGGTGCCCGAGGTAGCAATAGACCCATGGAGACAAGTCGGCTGGAGGACGATGTATTGAATCGGGACGTAATTTGAGTGATCCATCGTCATTAGGTGGCCCTGAATGTTACAATTCACTATCTGTTTTTCGTCCGATTCGAAAATTTTTGACTCACAGCAGATCGGCCATAAGCTGCCCGAGGCAGCAATAGACCCATGGAGACAAGTCTGCTGGAGGACGATGTATTGAATCGCGACGCAATTTGAGTGTTCCATCGTCATTAGGAGACCCTGAATGTTAGAATTAACTATCAGTTTTTCGTCCCATTCGATAATCTAGACTCACGGGAGTACGACCATTAGGTGCCCGAGGCAGCAATAGACCCATGGAGACAAGTCTGCTGGATGACGATGTATAGAATCGCGACGCAATTTGAGTGTTCCATCGTCATTAGGAGGCCCTGAATGTTAGAATTAACTATCAGTTTTTCGTCCCATTCGATAATCTAGACTCACGGGAGAACGACCATAAGGTGCCCGAAGCAGCAATAGACCCATGGAGACAAGTCTGCTGGATGACGATGTATTGAATCGGGACGCAATTTGTGTGGTCCATCCTCATTAGGTGGCCCTGAATGTTACAATTCACTATCAGTTTTTCGTCAGATTTGAAAATCTTTGAGTCACAGCAGAACGGCCGTAAGGTGCCCTAGGCAGCAATAGACCCATGGAGACAAGTCTGCTGGAGGACGATGTATTGAATCGGGACGCAATTTGAGTTATCCATCGTCATTAGGTGGCCCTGAACGTTTCTATTCACTATCAGTTTTTCGTCCGATTCGAAAATCTTTGACTCACAGCAGAACGGCCATAAGGTGCCCGAGGCAGCAATAGGCCCATGCAGACAAGTCTACTGGAGGACGATGTATTGAATCGGGACGCAATCTGAGTGATCCATCATCATTAGGTGGCCCTGAACGTTACAATTCACTATCAGTTTTTCGTCGCATTCGATAATCTAGATTCACAGCAGAACGGCCATCAGGTGCCCGAGGCAGCAATAGACCCATGGAGACAAGTCTGCTGGAGGACGATGTATTGAATTGGGACGCAATTTGAGTTATCCATCGTCATTAGGTGGCGCTGAACGTTACAATTCACTATCAGTTCTTCGTCCGATTCGAAAACCTTTGACCCACAGCAGAACGTCCATAAGATGCCCGAGGCAGCATTAGACCCATGGAGACAAGTCGGCTGGAGGGCGTTGTATGAATCGGGACGCAATTTGAGTGATCCATCGTCATTAGGTGGCCCTGAATGTTACAATTCACTATCAGTATTTCGTCAGATTTGAAAATCTTTGAGTCACAGCAGAACGGCCATAAGGTGCCCGAGGCAGCAATAGACCCATGGAGACAAGTCTGCTGGAGGACGATGTATTGAATTGGGACGCAATTTGAGTTATCCATCGTCATTAGGTGGCCCTGAACGTTACAATTCACTATCAGTTCTTCGTCCGATTCGAAAATCTTTGACCGACAGCAGAACGGCCATAAGGTGCCCGAGGCAGCAATAGACCCATGGAGACAAGTCGGCTGGAGGACGATGTATTGAAGCGGGACGCAATTTGAGTTATCCATCGTCATTAGGTGGCCCTGAAACTTACAATTAATTCACTATCAGTTTTTCGTCCGATTCGAAAATCTTTGACTCACAGTAGAACGGCCATAAGGTGCCCGAAGCAGCAATAGACCCATGGAGACAAGTCGGCTGGAGGACGATGTATTGAATCGGGACGTAATTTGAGTGATCCATCGTCATTAGGTGGCCCTGAATGTTACAATTCACTATCTGTTTTTCGTCCGATTCGAAAATCTTTGACTCACAGCAGAACGGCCATAAGGTGCCCGAGGCAGCAATAGACCCATGGAGACAAGTCTGCTGGAGGACGATGTATTGAATCGGGACGCAATTTGAGTGATCCATCGTCATTAGGTGGCCCTGAACGTTACAATTCACTATCAGTTCTTCGTCCGATTCGAAAACCTTTGACCCACAGCAGAACGGCCATAAGGTGCCCGAGGCAGCAATAGACCCATGGAGACAAGTCTGCTGGAGGGCGATGTATTGAATCGGGACGCAATTTGAGTTATCCATCGTCATTAGGTGGCCCTGAACGTTACAATTCACTAACAGTTCTTCGTCCGATTCGAAAATCTTTGACCCACAGCAGAACGGCCATAAGGTGCCCGAGGCAGCAATAGACCCATGGAGACAAGTCGGCTGGAGGACGATGTATTGAATCGGGACGTAATTTGAGTGATCCATCGTCATTAGGTGGCCCTGAATGTTACAATTCACTATCTGTTTTTCGTCCGATTCGAAAATCTTTGACTCACAGCAGAACGGCCGTATGCTGCCCGAGGCAGCAATAGACCCATGGAGACAAGTCTGCTGGAGGACGATGTATTGAATCGGGACGCAATTTGAGTGATCCATCGTCATTAGGTGGCCCTGAACGTTACAATTCACTATCAGTTCTTCGTCCGATTCGAAAACCTTTGACCCACAGCAGAACGTCCATAAGGTGCCCGAGGCAGCATTAGACCCATGGAGACAAGTCGGCTGGAGGGCGATGTATGAATCGGGACGCAATTTCAGTGATCCATCGTCATTAGGTGGCCTTGAATGTTACAATTCACTATCAGTATTTCGTCAGATTTGAAAATCTTTGAGTCACAGCAGAACGGCCGTAAGGTGCCCGAGGCAGCAATAGACCCATGGAGACAAGTCTGCTGGAGGACGATGTATTGAATCGGGACGCAATTTGAGTTATCCATCGTCATTAGGTGGCCCTGAACGTTACAATTCACTATCAGTTCTTCGACCGATTCAAAAATTTTTGACCCACAGCAGAACGGCCATAAGGTGCCCGAGGCAGCAATAGACCCATGGAGACAAGTCGGCTGGAGGACGATGTATTGAAGCGGGACGCAATTTGAGTTATCCATCGTCATTAGGTGGCCCTGAAACTTACAATTAATTCACTATCAGTTTTTCGTCCGATTCGAAAATCTTTGACTCACAGTAGAACGGCCATAAGGTCCCCGAAGCAGCAATAGACCCATGGAGACAAGTCTGCTGGAGGACGATGTATTGAATCGGGACGCAATTTGAGTGATCCATCGTCATTAGGTGGCCCTGAACGTTACAATTCACTATCAGTTCTTCGTCCGATTCGAAAACCTTTGACCCACAGCAGAACGGCCATAAGGTGCCCGAGGCAGCAATAGGCCCATGGAGACAAGTCTGCTGGAGGGCGATGTATTGAATCGGGACGCAGTTTGAGTTATCCATCGTCATTAGGTGGCCCTGAAAGTTACAATTCACTATCAGTTCTTCGTCCGATTCGAAAATCTTTGACCCACAGCAGAACGGCCATAAGGTGCCCGAGGCAGCAATAGACCCATGGAGACAAGTCGGCTGGAGGACGTTGTATTGAAGCGGGACGCAATTTGAGTTATCCATCGTCATTAGGTGGCCCTGAAACTTACAATTAATTCACTATCAGTTTTTCGTCCGATTCGAAAATCTTTGACTCACAGTAGAACGGCCATAAGGTGCCCGAGGCAGCAATAGACCCATGGAGGCAAGTCGGCTGGAGGACGATGTATTGAATCGGGACGTAATTTGGGTGATCCTGATCCATCGTCATTAGGTGGCCCTGAATGTTACAATTCACTATCTGTTTTTCGTCCGATTCGAAAATCTTTGACTCACAGCAGAACGGCCATAAGGTGCCCGACGCAGCAATAGACCCATGGAGACAAGGCTGCTGGAGGACGATGTATTGAATCGGGACGCAAATTGAGTGATCCATCGTCATTAGGTGGCCCTGAACGTTACAATTCACTATCAGTTCTTCGTCCGATACGAAAACCTTTGACCCACAGCAGAACGGCCATAAGGTGCCCGAGGCAGCATTAGACCCATGTAGACAAGTCGGCTGGAGGGCGATGTATTGAATCGGGACGATATTTGAGTGATCAATCGTCATTAGGTGGCCCTGAAAGTTACAATTCACTATCAGTTTTTCGTCCGATTCGAAAATCTTTGACTCACAGCAGAACGGCCATAAGGTGCCCGAGGCAGCAATAGACCCATGGAGACAAGTCGGCTGGAGGACGATGTATTGAATCGGGACGCAATTTGAGTGATCCATCGTCATTAGGTGGCCCTGAACGTTACAATTCACTATCAGTTCTTCGTCCGATTCGAAAATCTATGACCCACAGCAGAACGGCCATAAGGTGCCCGAGGCAGCAATAGACCCATGGAGACAAGTCGGCTGGAGGGCGATGTATGAATCGGGACACAATTTGAGTGATCCATCGTCATTAGGTGGCCCTGAATGTTACAATTCACTATCAGTATTTCGTCAGATTTGAAAATCTTTGAGTCACAGCAGAACGGCCATAAGGTGCCCGAGGCAGCAATAGACCCATGGAGACAAGTCTGCTGGAGGACGATGTATTGAATCGGGTCGCAATTTGAGTTATCCATCGTCATTAGGTGGCCCTGAACGTTACAATTCACTATCAGTTCTTCGTCCGATTAGAAAATCTTTGACCCACAGCAGAACGGCCAGAAGGTGCCCGAGGCAGCAATAGACCCATGGAGACAAGTCGGCTGGAGGACGATGTATTGAAGCGGGACGCAATTTGAGTTATCCATCGTCATTAGGTGGCCCTGAAACTTACAATTAATTCACTATCAGTTTTTCGTCCGATTTGAAAATCCTTGACTCACAGTAGAACGGCCATAAGGTGCCCGAAGCAGCAATAGACCCATGGAGACAAGTCGGCTGGAGGACGATGTATTGAATCGGGACGTAATTTGAGTGATCCATCGTCATTAGGTGGCCCTGAATGTTACAATTCACTAAATGTTTTTCGTCCGATTCGAAAATCTTTGACTCACAGCAGAACGGCCATAAGGTGCCCGAGGCAGCAATAGACCCATGGTGACAAGTCTGCTGGAGGACGATGTATTGAATCGGGACGCAATTTGAGTGATCCATCGTCATTAGGTGGCCCTGAATGTTACAATTCACTATCTGTTTTTCGTCCGATTCGAAAATCTTTGACTCACAGCAGAACGGCCATAAGGTGCCCGAGGCAGCAATAGACCCATGGAGACAAGGCTGCTGGAGGACGATGTATTGAATCGGGACGCAATTTGAGTGATCCATCGTCATTAGGTGGCCCTGAACGTTACAATTCACTATCAGTTCTTCGTCCGATTCGAAATCCTTTGACCCACAGCAGAACGGCCATAAGGTGCCCGAGGCAGCATTAGACCCATGTAGACAAGTCGGCTGGAGAGCGATGTATTGAATCGGGACGATGTTTGAGTGATCCATCGTCATTAGGTGGCCCTGAAAGTTACAATTCACTATCAGTTTTTCGTCCGATTCGATAATCTTTGACTCACAGCAGAACGGCCATAAGGTGCCCGAGGCAGCAATAGACCCATGGAGACAAGTCGGCTGGAGGACGATGTATTGAATCGGGACGCAATTTGAGTGATCCATCGTCATTAGGTGGCCCTGAAAGTTACAATTCACTATCAGTTTTTCGTCGCATTCGATAATCTAGATTCACAGGAGAACGGCCATAAGGTGCCCGAGGCAGCAATAGACGCATGGAGTCAAGTCGGCTGGAGGACGATGTATTGAATCGGGACGCAATTTGAGTGATCCATCGTCATTAGGTGGCCCTGAAAGTAACAATTCACTATCAGTTTTTCGTCCGATTCGAAATTCATTGACTCACAGCAGAACGGCCATAAGGTGCCCGAGGCAGCAATAGACCCATGGAGACAAGTCTGCTGGATGACGATGTATAGAATCGCGACGCAATTTGAGTGTTCCATCGTCATTAGGAGGCCCTATATGTTAGAATTAACTATCAGTTTTTCGTCCCATTCGATAATCTAGACTCACAGGAGAACGACCATAAGGTGCCCGAGGCAGCAATAGACACATGGAGACAAGTCTGCTGGATGACGATGTATTGAATCGGGACGCAATTTGTGTGGTCCATCCTCATTAGGTGGCCCTGAATGTTACAATTCACTATCAGTTTTTCGTCAGATTTGAAAATCTTTGAGTCACAGCAGAACGGCCATAAGGTGCCCGAGGCTGCAATAGACCCATGGAGACAAGTCTGCTGGAGGACGATGTATTGAATCGGGACGCAATTTGAGTTATCCATCGTCATTAGGTGGCCCTGAACGTAACAATTCACTATCAGTTCTTCGTCCGATTCGAAAATCTATGACCCACAGCAGAACGGCCATAAGGTGCCCGAGGCAGCAATACACCCATGGAGACAAGTCGGCTGGAGGGCGATGTATGAATCGCGACCCAATTTGAGTGATCCATCGTCATTAGGTGGCCCTGAATGTTACAATTCACTATCAGTATTTCGTCAGATTTGAAAATCTTTGAGTCACAGCAGAACGGCCATAAGGTGCCCGAGGCTGCAATAGACCCATGGAGACAAGTCTGCTGGAGGACGATGTATTGAATCGGGACGCAATTTGAGTTATCCATCGTCATTAGGTGGCCCTGAACGTTACAATTCACTATCAGTTCTTCGTCCGATTCGAAAATCTTTGACCCACAGCAGAACGGCCATAAGGTGCCCGAGGCAGCAATAGACCCATGGAGACAAGTCGGCTGGAGGACGATGTATTGAAGCGGGACGCAATTTGAGTTATCCATCGTCATTAGGTGGCCCTGAAACTTACAATTAATTCACTATCAGTTTTTTGTCCGATTCGAAAATCTTTGACTCACAGTAGAACGGCCATAAGGTGCCCGAAGCAGCAATAGACCCATGGAGACAAGTCGGCTGGAGGACGATGTATTGAATCGGGACGTAATTTGAGTGATCCATCGTCATTAGGTGGCCCTGATTGTTACAATTCACTATCTGTTTTTCGTCCGATTCGAAAATCTTTGACTCACAGCAGAACGGCCATAAGGTGCCCGAGGCAGCAATGGACCCATGGAGACAAGTCTGCTGGAGGACGATGTATTGAATCGGGACGCAATTTGAGTGATCCATCGTCATTAGGTGGCCCTGAACGTTACAATTCACTATCAGTTCTTCGTCCGATTCGAAAACCTTTGACCCACAGCAGAACGGCCATAAGGTGCCCGAGGCAGCATTAGACCCATGTAGACAAGTCGGCTGGAGGGCGATGTATTGAATCGGGACGATATTTGAGTGATCCATCGTCATTAGGTGGCCCTGAAAGTTACAATTCACTATCAGTTTTTCGTCCGATTCGAAAATCTTTGACTCACAGCAGAACGGCCATAAGGTGCCCGAGGCAGCAATAGACCCATGGAGACAAGTCGGCTGGAGGACGATGTATTGAATCGGGACGCAATTTGAGTGATCCATCGTCATTAGGTGGCCCTGAAAGTTACAATTCACTATCAGTTTTTCGTCGCATTCGATAATCTAGATTCACAGGAGAACGGCCATAAGGTGCCCGAGGCAGCAATAGACGCATGGAGTCAAGTCGGCTGGAGGACGATGTCTTGAATCGGGACGCAATTTGAGTGATCCATCGTCATTAGGTGGCCCTGAAAGTAACAATTCACTATCAGTTTTTCGTCCGATTCGAAATTCATTGACTCACAGCAGAACGGCCATAAGGTGCCCGAGGCAGCAATAGACCCATGGAGACAAGTCTTCTGGATGACGATGTATAGAATCGCGACGCAATTTGAGTGTTCCATCGTCATTAGGAGGCCCTGAATGTTAGAATTAACTATCAGTTTTTCGTCCCATTCGATAATCTAGACTCACGGGAGAACGACCATAAGGTGCCCGAGGCAGCAATAGACCCATGGAGACAAGTCTGCTGGATGACGATGTATTGAATCGGGACGCAATTTGTGTGGTTCATCCTCATTAGGTGGCCCTGAATGTTACAATTCACTATCAGTTTTTCGTCAGATTTGAAAATCTTTGAGTCACAGCAGAACGGCCATAAGGTGCCCGAGGCAGCAATAGACCCATGGAGGCAAGTCTGCTGGAGGACGATGTATTGAATCGGGACGCAATATGAGTTATCCATCGTCATTAGGTGGCCTTGAACGTTACAATTCACTATCAGTTCTTCGTCCGATTCGAAAATCTTTGACCCACAGCAGAACGGCCATAAGGTGCCCGAGGCAGCAATAGAACCATGAAGACAAGTCGGCTGGAGGACGATGTATTGAATCGGGACGCAATTTGAGTTATCCATCGTCAATAGGTGGCCCTGAAAGTTACAATTAATTCACTATCAGTTTTTCGTCCGATTCGAAAATCTTTGACTCACAGCAGAACGGCCATAAGGTGCCCGAGGCAGCAATAGACCCATGGAGACAAGTCGGCTGGAGGACGATGTATTGAATCGGGACGTAATTTGAGTGATCCATCGTCATTAGGTGGCCCTGAATGTTACAATTCACTATCTGTTTTTCGTCCGATTCGAAAATCTTTAACTCACAGCAGAACGGCCATAAGCTGCCCGAGGCAGCAATAGACCCATGGAGACAAGTCTGCTGGAGGACGATGTATTGAATCGGGACGCAATTTGAGTGATCCATCGTCATTAGGTGGCCCTGAACGTTACAATTCACTATCAGTTCTTCGTCCGATTCGAAAACCTTTGACCCACAGCAGAACGGCCATAAGGTGCCCGAGGCAGCATTAGACCCATGGAGACAAGTCGGCTTGAGGGCGATGTATTGAATCGGGACGATATTTGAGTGATCCATCGTCATTAGGTGGCCCTGAAAGTTACAATTCACTATCAGTTTTTCGTCCGATTCGAAAATCTTTGACACACAGCAGAACGGCCATAAGGTGCCCGAGGCAGCAATATACCCATGGAGACAAGTCGGCTGGAGGACGATGTATTGAATCGGGACGCATTTTGAGTGATCCATCGTCATTAGGTGGCCATGAATGTTACAATTCACTATCAGTTTTTCGTCAGATTTGAAAATCTTTGAGTCACAGCAGAACGGCCATAAGGTGCCCGAGGCAGCAATAGACCCATGGAGACAAGTCGGCTGGAGGACGATGTATGAATCGGGACGCAATTTGAGTGATCCATCGTCATTAGGTGGCCCTGAACGTTACAATTCACTATCAGTTTTTCGTCCGATTCGAAAATATTTGACTCACAGCAGAACGGCCATAAGAATCCCGAGGCAGCAATAGACCCATGGAGACAAGTCTGCTGGATGACGATGTATAGAATCGCGACGCAATTTGAGTGTTCCATCGTCATTAGGAGGCCCTGAATGTTAGAATTAACCATCAGTTTTTCGTCCCATTCGTTAATCTAGACTCACGGGAGAACGACCATAAGGTGCCCGAGGCAGCAATAGACCCATGGAGACAAGTCTGCTGGATGACGATGTATTGAATCGGGACGCAACTTGTGTGGTCCATCCTCATTAGGTGGCCCTGAATGTTACAATTCACTATCAGTTTTTCGTCAGATTTGAAAATCTTTGAGTCACAGCAGAACGGCCATAAGGTGCCCGAGGCAGCAATAGACCCATGGAGACAAGTCTGCTGGAGGACGATGTATTGAATCGGGACGCAATTTGAGTTATCCATCGTCATTAGGTGGCCCTGAACGTTACAATTCACTATCAGTTCTTCGTCCGATTCGAAAATCTTTGACCCACAGCAGAACGGCCATTAGGTGCCCGAGGCAGCATTAGACACATGGAGACAAGTCGGCTGGAGGGCGATGTATTGAATCGGGACGATATTTGAGTGATCCATCGTCATTAGGTGGCCCTGAAAGTTACAATTCACTATCAGTTTTTCGTCCGATTCGAAAATCTTTGACTCACAGCAGAACGGCCATAAGGTGCCCGAGGCAGCAATATACCCATGGAGACAAGTCGGCTGGAGGACGATGTATTGAATCGGGACGCAATTTGAGTGATCCATCGTCATTAGGTGGCCATGAATGTTACAATTCACTATCAGTTTTTCGTCAGATTTGAAAATCTTTGAGTCACAGCAGAACGGCCATAAGGTGCCCGAGGCAGCAATAGAACCATGAAGACAAGTCGGCTGGAGGACGATGTATTGAATCGGGACGCAATTTGAGTTATCCATCGTCAATAGGTGGCCCTGAAAGTTACAATTAATTCACTATCAGTTTTTCGTCCGATTCGAAAATCTTTGACTCACAGCAGAACGGCCATAAGGTGCCCGAGGCAGCAATAGACCCATGGAGACAAGTCGGCTGGAGGACGATGTATTGAATCGGGACGTAATTTGAGTGATCCATCGTCATTAGGTGGCCCTGAATGTTACAATTCACTATCTGTTTTTCGTCCGATTCGAAAATCTTTAACTCACAGCAGAACGGCCATAAGCTGCCCGAGGCAGCAATAGACCCATGGAGACAAGTCTGCTGGAGGACGATGTATTGAATCGGGACGCAATTTGAGTGATCCATCGTCATTAGGTGGCCCTGAACGTTACAATTCACTATCAGTTCTTCGTCCGATTCGAAAACCTTTGACCCACAGCAGAACGGCCATAAGGTGCCCGAGGCAGCATTAGACCCATGGAGACAAGTCGGCTTGAGGGCGATGTATTGAATCGGGACGATATTTGAGTGATCCATCGTCATTAGGTGGCCCTGAAAGTTACAATTCACTATCAGTTTTTCGTCCGATTCGAAAATCTTTGACTCACAGCAGAACGGCCATAAGGTGCCCGAGGCAGCAATATACCCATGGAGACAAGTCGGCTGGAGGACGATGTATTGAATCGGGACGCATTTTGAGTGATCCATCGTCATTAGGTGGCCATGAATGTTACAATTCACTATCAGTTTTTCGTCAGATTTGAAAATCTTTGAGTCACAGCAGAACGGCCATAAGGTGCCCGAGGCAGCAATAGACCCATGGAGACAAGTCGGCTGGAGGACGATGTATGAATCGGGACGCAATTTGAGTGATCCATCGTCATTAGGTGGCCCTGAACGTTACAATTCACTATCAGTTTTTCGTCCGATTCGAAAATATTTGACTCACAGCAGAACGGCCATAAGAATCCCGAGGCAGCAATAGACCCATGGAGACAAGTCTGCTGGATGACGATGTATAGAATCGCGACGCAATTTGAGTGTTCCATCGTCATTAGGAGGCCCTGAATGTTAGAATTAACCATCAGTTTTTCGTCCCATTCGTTAATCTAGACTCACGGGAGAACGACCATAAGGTGCCCGAGGCAGCAATAGACCCATGGAGACAAGTCTGCTGGATGACGATGTATTGAATCGGGACGCAACTTGTGTGGTCCATCCTCATTAGGTGGCCCTGAATGTTACAATTCACTATCAGTTTTTCGTCAGATTTGAAAATCTTTGAGTCACAGCAGAACGGCCATAAGGTGCCCGAGGCAGCAATAGACCCATGGAGACAAGTCTGCTGGAGGACGATGTATTGAATCGGGACGCAATTTGAGTTATCCATCGTCATTAGGTGGCCCTGAACGTTACAATTCACTATCAGTTCTTCGTCCGATTCGAAAATCTTTGACCCACAGCAGAACGGCCATTAGGTGCCCGAGGCAGCATTAGACACATGGAGACAAGTCGGCTGGAGGGCGATGTATTGAATCGGGACGATATTTGAGTGATCCATCGTCATTAGGTGGCCCTGAAAGTTACAATTCACTATCAGTTTTTCGTCCGATTCGAAAATCTTTGACTCACAGCAGAACGGCCATAAGGTGCCCGAGGCAGCAATATACCCATGGAGACAAGTCGGCTGGAGGACGATGTATTGAATCGGGACGCAATTTGAGTGATCCATCGTCATTAGGTGGCCATGAATGTTACAATTCACTATCAGTTTTTCGTCAGATTTGAAAATCTTTGAGTCACAGCAGAACGGCCATAAGGTGCCCGAGGCAGCAATAGACCCATGGAGACAAGTCGGCTGGAGGACGATGTATGAATCGGGACGCAATTTGAGTGATCCATCGTCATTAGGTGGCCCTGAATGTTACAATTCACTATCAGTATTTCGTCAGATTTGAAAATATTTGAGTCACAGCAGAACGGCCATAAGGTGCCCGAGGCAGCAATAGACCCATGGAGACAAGTCTGCTGGAGGACGATGTATTGAATCGGGACGCAATTTGAGTTATCCATCGTCATTAGGTGGCCCTGAACGTTACAATTCACTATCAGTTCTTCGTCCGATTCGAAAATCTTTGACCCACAGCAGAACGGCCATAAGGTGCCCGAGGCAGCAATAGACCCATGGAGACAAGTCGGCTGGAGGACGATGTATTGTAGCGGGACGCAATTTGAGTTATCCATCGTCATTAGGTGGCCCTGAAACTTACAATTAATTCACTATCAGTTTTTCGTCCGATTCGAAAACCTTTGACTCACAGTAGAACGGCCATAAGGTGCCCGAGGCAGCAATAGACCCAATGAGACAAGTCGGCTGGAGGACGATGTATTGAATCGGGACGTAATTTGAGTGATCCATCGTCATTAGGTGGTCCTGAATGTTACAATTCACTATCTGTTTTTCGTCCGATTCGAAAATCTTTGACTCACAGCAGAACGGCCATAAGGTGCCCGAGGCAGCAATAGACCCATGGAGACAAGTCGGCTGGAGGACGATGTATGAATCGGGACGCAATTTGAGTGATCCATCGTCATTAGGTGGCCCTGAATGTTACAATTCACTATCAGTATTTCGTCAGATTTGAAAATCTTTGAGTCACAGCAGAACGGCCATAAGGTGCCCGAGGCAGCAATAGACCCATGGAGACAAGTCTGCTGGAGGACGATGTATTGAATCGGGACGCAATTTGAGTTATCCATCGTCATTAGGTGGCCCTGAACGTTACAATTCACTATCAGTTCTTCGTCCGATTCGAAAATCTTTGACCCACAGCAGAACGGCCATAAGGTGCCCGAGGCAGCAATAGACCCATGGAGACAAGTCGGCTGGAGGACGATGTATTGAATCGGGACGCAATTTGAGTGATCCATCGTCATTAGGTGGCCCTGAATGTTACAATTCGCTATCAGTTTTTCGTCGCATTCGATAATCTAGATTCACAGGAGAACGGCCATAAGGTGCCCGAGGCAGCAATAGACGCATGGAGTCAAGTCGGCTGGAGGACGATGTATTGAATCGGGACGCAATTTGAGTGATCCATCGTCATTAGGTGGCCCTGAATGTTACAATTCGCTATCAGTTTTTCGTCCGATTCGAAAATCTTTGACCCACAGCAGAACGTCCATAAGGTGCCCGAGGCAGCATTAGACCCATGGAGACAAGTCGGCTGGAGGACGATGTATTGAATCGGGACGCAATTTGAGTTATCCATCGTCATTAGGTGGCCCTGAAAGTTACAATTAATTCACTATCAGTTTTTCGTCCGATTCGAAAATCTTTGACTCACAGCAGAACGGCCATAAGGTGCCCGAGGCAGCAATAGACCCATGGAGACAAGTCGGCTGGAGGGCGATGTATTGAATCGGGACGTAATTTGAGTGATCCATCGTCATTAGGTGGCCCTGAATGTTACAATTCACTATCTGTTTTTCGTTCGATTCGAAAATCTTTGACTCACAGCAGAACGGCCATAAGGTGCCCGAGGCAGCAATAGACCCATGGAGACAAGTCGGCTGGAGGACGATGTATTGAATCGGGACGCAATTTGAGTGATCCATCGTCATTAGGTGGCCATGAATGTTACAATTCACTATCAGTTTTTCGTCAGATTTGAAAATCTTTGAGTCACAGCAGAACGGCCATAAAGAGCCCGAGGCAGCAATAGACCCATGGAGACAAGTCGGCTGGAGGACGATGTATGAATCGGGACGCAATTTGAGTGATCCATCGTCATTAGGTGGCCCTGAATGTTACAATTCACTATTAGTTTTTCGTCAGATTTGAAAATCTTTGAGTCACAGCAGAACGGCCATAAGGTGCCCGAGGCAGCAATAGACCCATGGAGACAAGTCTGCTGGAGGACGATGTATTGAATCGGGACGCAATTTGAGTTATCCATCGTCATTAGGTGGCCCTGAACGTTACAATTCACTATCAGTTCTTCGTCCGATTCGAAAATCTTTGACCCACAGCAGAACGGCCATAAGGTGCCCGAGGCAGCAATAGACCCATGGAGACAAGTCGGCTGGAGGACGATGTATTGAGTCGGGACGCAATTTGAGTTATCCATCGTCATTAGGTGGCCCTGAAAGTTACAATTAATTCCCTATCAGTTTTTCGTCCGATTCGAAAATCTTTGACTCACAGCAGAACGGCCATAAGGTGCCCGAGGCAGCAATAGACCCATGGAGACAAGTCGGCTGGAGGACGATGTATTGAATCGGGACGTAATTTGAGTGATCCATCGTCATTAGGTGGCCCTGAATGTTACAATTCACTATCTGTTTTTCGTCCGATTCGAAAATCTTTGCCTCACAGCAGAACGGCCATAAGGTGCCCGAGGCAGCAATAGACCCATGGAGACAAGTCGGCTGGAGGGCGATGTATTGAATCGGGACGATATTTGAGTGATCCATCGTCATTAGGTGGCCCTGAAAGTTACAATTCACTATAAGTCTTTCGTCCGATTCGAAAATCTTTGACTCACAGCAGAACGGCCATAAGGTGCCCGAGGCAGCAATATACCCATGGAGACAAGTCGGCTGGAGGACGATGTATTGAATCGGGACGCAGTTTGAGTGATCCATCGTCATTAGGTGGCCATGAATGTTACAATTCACTATCAGTTTTGCGTCAGATTCGAAAATCTTTGACTCACAGCAGAACGGCCATAAGGTGCCCGAGGCAGCAATATACCCATGCAGACAAGTCGGCTGGAGGACGATGTATGAATCGGGACGAAATTTGAGTGATCCATCGCCATTAGGTGGCCCTGAATGTTACACTTCACTATCAGTTTTTCGTCCGATTCGAAAATCTTTGACTCACAGCAGAACGGCCATAAGGTGCCCGAGGCAGCAATAGACCCATGGAGACAAGTCTGCTGGATGACGATGTATTGAATCGGGACGCAATTTGTGTGGTCCATCCTCATTAGGTGGCCCTGAATGTAACAATTCACTATCAGTTTTTCGTCCGATTCGAAAATCTTTGAGTCACAGCAGAACGGCCATAAGGTGCCCGAGGCAGCAATAGACCCATGGAGATAAGCCTGCTGGAGGTCGATGTATTGAATCGGGACGCAATTTGAGTGATCCATCGTCATTAGGTGGCCCTGAACGTTACAATTCACTATCAGGTTTTCGTCTGATTCGAAAATCTTTGACTCACAGCAGAACGGCCGTAAGGTGCCCGAGGCAGCAATAGACCCATGGAGACAAGTCGGCTGGAGGACGATGTATTGAATCTTGACGCAATTTGAGTTATCCATCGTCATTAGGTGGCCCTGAAAGTTACAATTAATTCACTATCAGTTTTTCGTCCGATTCGAAAATCTTTGACTCACAGCACAACGGCCATAAGGTGCCCGAGGCAGCAATAGACCCATGGAGACAAGTCTGCAGGATGACGATGTATTGAATCGCGACGCAATTTGAGTGTTCCATCGTCATTAGGAGGCCCTGAATGTTAGAATTAACTATCAGTTTTTCGTCCCATTCGATAATCTAGACTCACGGGAGAACGAACATAAGGTGCCCGCGGCAGCAATAGACGCATGGAGTCAAGTCGGCTGGAGGACGATGTATTGAATCGGGACGCAATTTGAGTGATCCATCGTCATTAGGTGGCCCTGAATGTTACACTTCACTATCAGTTTTTCGTCCGATTCGAAAATCTTTGACTCACAGCAGAACGGCCATAAGGTGCCCGAGGCAGCAATAGACCCATGGAGACAAGTCTGCAGGATGACGATGTATTGAATCGCGACGCAATTTGAGTGTTCCATCGTCATTAGGAGGCCCTGAATGTTAGAATTAACTAACAGTTTTTCGTCCCATTCGATAATCTAGACTCACGGGAGAACGACCATAAGGTGCCCGAGGCAGCAATAGACCCATGGAGACAAGTCTCCTGGATGACGATGTATTGAATCGGGACGCAATTTGTGTGGTCCATCCTCATTAGGTGGCCCTGAATGTAACAATTCACTATCAGTTTTTCGTCCGATTCGAAAATCTTTGACTCACAGCAGAACGGCCATAAGGTGCCCGACGCAGCAATAGACCCATGGAGACAAGCCTGCTGGAGGACGATGTATTGAATCGGGACGCAATTTGAGTGATCCATCGTCATTAGGTGGCCCTGAACGTTACAATTCACTATCAGGTTTTCGTCTGATTCGAAAATCTTTGACTCACAGCAGAACGGCCGTAAGGTGCCCGAGGCAGCAATAGACCCATGGAGACAAGTCGGCTGGAGGACGATGTATTGAATCGGGACGCAATTTGAGTTATCCATCGTCATTAGGTGGAGCTGAAAGTTACAATTAATTCGCTATCAGTTTTTCGTCCGATTCGAAAATCTTTGACTCACAGCAGAACGGCCATAAGGTGCCCGAGGCAGCAATAGACCCATGGAGACAAGTCGGCTGGAGGACGATGTATTGAATCGGGAGGTAATTTGAGTGATCCATCGTCATTAGGTGGCCCTGAATGTTACAATTCACTATCTGTTTTTCGTCCGATTCGAAAATCTTTGACTCACAGCAGAACGGCCATAAGCTGCCCGAGGCAGCAATAGACCCATGGAGACAAGTCTGCTGGAGGACGATGTATTGAATCGGGATGCAATTTGAGTGATCCATCGTCATTAGGTGGCCCTGAACGTTACAATTCACTATCAGTTCTTTGTCCGATTCGAAAACGTTTGACCCACAGCAGAACGGCCATAATGTGCCCGAGGCAGCATTTGACCCATGGAGACAAGTCGGCTGGAGGGCGATGTATTGAATCGGGACGATATTTGAGTGATCCATCGTCATTAGGTGGCCCTGAAAGTTACAATTCACTATCAGTTTTTCGTCCGATTCGAAAATCTTTGACTCACAGCAGAACGGCCACAAGGTGCCCGAGGCAGCAATAGACCCATGGAGACAAGTCGGCTGGAGGACGATGTATTGAATCGGGACGCAATTTGAGTAATCCATCGTCATTAGGTGGCCATGAATGTTACAATTCACTATCAGTTTTTCGTCAGATTTGAAAATCTTTGAGTCACAGCAGAACGGACGTAAGGTGCCCGAGGCAGCAATAGACCCATGGAGACAAGTCGGCTGGAGGACGATGTATGAATCGGGACACAATTTGAGTGATCCATCGTCATTAGTTGGCCCCGAATGTTACAATTCACTATCAGTTTTTCGTCAGATTTGAAAATCTTTGAGTCACAGCAGAACGGCCATAAGGTGCCCGAGGCAGCAATAGACCCATGGAGACAAGTCTGCTGGAGGACGATGTATTGAATCGGGACGCAATTTGAGTTATCCATCGTCATTAGGTGGCCCTGAACGTCACAATTCACTATCAGTTCTTCGTCCGATTCGAAAATCTTTGACCCACAGCAGAACGGCCATAAGGTGCCCGAGGCAGCAATAGACCCATGGAGACAAGTCGGCTGGAGGACGATGTATTGAATCGGGACGTAATTTGAGTGATCCATCGTCATTAGGTGGCCCTGAATGTTACAATTCACTATCTGTTTTTCGTCCGATTCGAAAATCTTTGACTCACAGCAGAACGGCCATAAGGTGGCCGAGGCAACAATAGACCCATGGAGACAAGTCGGCTGGAGGGCGATGTATTGAATCGGGACGATATTTGAGTGATCCATCGTCATTAGGTGGCCCTGAAAGTTACAATTCACTATCAGTTTTTCGTCCGATTCGAAAATCTTTGACTCACAGCGAACGGCCATAAGGTGCCCGAGGCAGCAATATACCCATGGAGACAAGTCGGCTGGAGGACGATGTATGAATCGGGACGCAATTTGCGTGATCCATCGTCATTAGGTGGCCCTGAATGTTACAATTCAATTAAAAGTTTTTCGTCAGATATGAAAATCTTTGAGTCACAGCAGAACGGCCATAAGGTGCCCGAGGCAGCAATAGACCCATGGAGACAAGTCTGCTGGAGGACGATGTATTGAATCGGGATGCAATTTGAGTTATCCATCGTCAATAGGCGGCCCTGAACGTTACAATTCACTATCAGTTCTTCGTCCGATTCGAAAATCTTTGACCCACAGCAGAACGGCCATAAGGTGCCCGAGGCAGCAATAGACCCATGGAGACAAGTGGGCTGGAGGACGATGTATTGAAGCGGGACGCAATTTGAGTTATCCATCGTCATTAGGTGGCCCTGAAACTTACAATTAATTCACTATCAGTTTTTCGTCCGATTCGAAAATCTTTGACTCACAGTAGAACGGCCATAAGGTGCCCGAGGCAGCAATAGACCCATGGAGACAAGTCGGCTGGAGGACGATGTACTGAATCGGGACGTAATTTGAGTGATCCATCGTCATTAGGTGGCCCTGAATATTACAATTCACTATCTGTTTTTCGTCCGATTCGAAAATCTTTGACTCACAGCTGAACGGCCATAAGCTGCCCGAGGCAGCAATAGACCCATGGAGACAAGTCTGCTGGAGGACGATGTATTGAATCGGGACGCAATTTGAGTGATCCATCGTCATTAGGTGGCCCTGAACGTTACAATTCACTATCAGTTTTTCGTCGCATTCGATAATCTAGATTCACAGGAGAACGGCCATAAGGTGCCCGAGGCAGCAATAGACGCATGGAGTCAAGTCGGCTGGAGGACGATGTATTGAATCGGGACGCAATTTGAGTGATCCATCGTCATTAGGTGGCCCTGAATGTTACAATTCACTATCAGTTTTTCGTCCGATTCGAAAATCTTTGACTCACAGCAGAACGGCCATAAGGTGCCCGAGGCAGCAATAGACCCATGGAGACAAGTCTGCAGGATGACGATGTATTGAATCGCGACGCAATTTGAGTGTTCCATCGTCATTAGGAGGCCCTGAATGTTAGAATTAACTATCAGTTTTTCGTCCCATTCGATAATCTAGACTCACGGGAGAGCGACCATAAGGTGCCCGAGGCAGCAATAGACCCATGGAGGCAAGTCTGCTGGATGACGATGTATTGAATCGGGACGCAATTTGTGTGGTCCATCCTCATTAGGTGGCCCTGAATGTAACAATTCACTATCTGTTTTTCGTCCGATTCGAAAATCTTTGACTCACAGCAGAACGGCCATAAGGTGCCCGAGGCAGCAATAGACCCATGGAGACAAGTCGGCTGGAGGGCGATGTATTGAATCGGGACGATATTTGAGTGATCCATCGTCATTAGGTGGCCCTGAAAGTTACAATTCACTATCAGTTTTTCGTCCGATTCGAAAATCTTTGACTCACAGCAGAACGGCCATATGGTGCCCGAGGCAGCAATATACTCATGGAGACAAGTCGGCTGGAGGACGATGTATTGAATCGGGACGCAATTTGAGTGATCCATCGTCATTAGGTGGCCATGAATGTTACACTTCACTATCAGTTTTTCGTCCGATTCGAAAATCTTTGACTCACAGCAGAACGGCCATAAGGTGCCCGAGGCAGCAATAGACCCATGGAGACAAGTCTGCAGGATGACGATGTATTGAATCGCGACGCAATTTGAGTGTTCCATCGTCATTAGGAGGCCCTGAATGTTAGAATTAACTATCAGTTTTTCGTCCCATTCGATAATCTAGACTCACGGGAGAACGACCATAAGGTGCCCGAGGCAGCAATAGACCCATGGAGACAAGTCTGCTGGACGACGATGTATTGAATCGGGTCGCAAATTGTGTGGTCCATCCTCATTAGGTGGCCCTGAATGTAACAATTCACTATCAGTTTTTCGTCCGATTCGACAATCTTTGACTCACAGCTGAACGGCCATAAGGTGCCCGAGGCAGCAATAGACCCATGGAGACAAGCCTGCTGGAGGACGATGTATTGAATCGGGACGCAATTTGAGTGATCCATCGTCATTAGGTGGCCCTGAACGTTACAATTCACTATCAGGTTTTCGTCCGATTCGAAAATCTTTGACTCACAGCAGAACGGCCGTAAGGTGCCCGAGGCAGCAATAGACCCATGGAGACAAGTCCGCTGGAGGACGATGTATTGAATCGGGACGCAATTTGAGTTATCCATCGTCATTAGGTGGCCCTGAAAGTTACAATTAATTCACTATCAGTTTTTCGTCCGATTCGAAAATCTTTGACTCACAGCAGAACGGCCATAAGGTGCCCGAGGCAGCTAAAGACCCATGGAGACAAGTCGGCTGGAGGACGATGTATTGAATCGGGACGTAATTTGAGTGATCCATCGTCATTAGGTGGCCCTGAATGTTACAATTCACTATCTGTTTTTCGTCCGATTCGAAAATCTTTGACTCACAGCAGAACGGCCATAAGCTGCCCGAGGCAGCAATAGACCCATGGAGACAAGTCTGCTGGAGGACGATGTATTGAATCGGGATGCAATTTGAGTGATCCATCGTCATTAGGTGGCCCTGAACGTTACAATTCACTATCAGTTCTTCGTCCGATTCGAAAACCTTTGACCCACAGCAGAACGGCCATAAGGTGCCCGAGGCAGCATTTGACCCATGGAGACAAGTCGGCTGGAGGGCGATGTATTGAATCGGGACGATATTTGAGTGATCCATCGTCATTAGGTGGCCCTGAAAGTTACAATTCACTATCAGTTTTTCGTCCGATTCGAAAATCTTTGACTCACAGCAGAACGGCCATAAGGTGCCCGAGGCAGCAATAGACCCATGGAGACAAGTCGGCTGGAGGACGATGTATTGAATCGGGACGCAATTTGAGTGATCCATCGTCATTAGGTGGCCATGAATGTTACAATTCACTATCGGTTTTTCGTCAGATTTGAAAATCTTTGAGTCACAGCAGAACGGCCGTAAGGTGCCCGAGGCAGCAATAGACCCATGGAGACAAGTCGGCTGGAGGACGATGTATTGAATCGGGACGTAATTTGAGTGATCCATCGTCATTAGGTGGCCCTGAATGTTACAATTCACTATCTGTTTTTCGTCCGATTCGAAAATCTTTGACTCACAGCAGAACGGCCATAAGGTGCCCGAGGCAGCAATAGACCCATGGAGACAAGTCGGCTGGAGGGCGATGTATTGAATCGGGACGATATTTGAGTGATCCATCGTCATTAGGTGGCTCTGAAAGTTACAATTCACTATCAGTTTTTCGTCCGATTCGAAAATCTTTGACTCACAGCAGAACGGCCATAAGGTGCCCGAGGCAGCAATAGACCCATGGAGACAAGTCGGCTGGAGGACGATGTATTGAATCGGGACGCAATTTGAGTGATCCATCGTCATTAGGTGGCCATGAATGTTACAATTCACTATCGGTTTTTCGTCAGATTTGAAAATCTTTGAGTCACAGCCGAACGGCCGTAAGGTGCCCGAGGCAGCAATAGACCCATGGAGACAAGTCGGCTGGAGGACGATGTATGAATCGGGACACAATTTGAGTGATCCATCGTCATTAGGTGGCCCCGAATGTTACAATTCACTATCAGTTCTTCGTCAGATTTGAAAATCTTTGAGTCACAGCAGAACGGCCATAAGGTGCCCGAGGCAGCAATAGACCCATGGAGACAAGTCTGCTGGAGGACGATGTATTGAATCGGGACGCAATTTGAGTTATCCATAATCATTAGGTGGCCCTGAACGTTACAATTCACTATCAGTTCTTCGTCCGATTCGAAAATCTTTGACCCACAGCAGAACGGCCATAAGGTGCCCGAGGCAGCAATAGACCCATGGAGACAAGTCGGCTGGAGGACGATGTATTAAATCGGGACGCAATTTGAGTTATCCATCGTCATTAGGTGGCCCTGAAAGTTACAATTAATTCACTATCAGTTTTTCGTCCGATTCGAAAATCTTTGACTCACAGCAGAACGGCCATAAGGTGCCCGAGGCAGCAATAGACCCATGGAGACAAGTCGGCTGGAGGACGATGTATTGAATCGGGACGTAATTTGAGTGATCCATCGTCATTAGGTGGCCCTGAATGTTACAATTCACTATCTGTTTTTCGTCCGATTCGAAAATCTTTGACTCACAGCAGAACGGCCATAAGGTGCCCGAGGCAGCAATAGACCCATGGAGACAAGTCGGCTGGAGGGCGATGTATTGAATCGGGACGATATTTGAGTGATCCATCGTCATTAGGTGGCCCTGAAAGTTACAATTCACTATCAGTTTTTCGTCCGATTCGAATATCTTTGACTCTCAGCAGAACGGCCATAAGGTGCCCGAGGCAGCAATAGACCCATGAGGACAAGTCGGCTGGAGGACGATGTATGAATCGGGACGCAATTTGAGTGATCCATCGTCATTAGGTGGCCCTGAATGTTACAATTCACTATCAGTTTTTCGTCAGATTTGAAAATCTTTGAGTCACAGCAGAACGGCCATAAGGTGCCCGAGGCAGCAATAGACCCATGGAGACAAGTCTGCTGGAGGACGATGTATTGAATCGGGACGCAATTTGAGTTATCCATCGTCATTAGGTGGCCCTGTACGTTACAATTCACTATTAGTTCTTCGTCCGATTCGAAAATCTTTGACCCACAGCAGAACGGCCATAAGGTGCCCGAGGCAGCAATAGACCCATGGAGACAAGTCGGCTGGAGGACGATGTATTGAAGCGGGACGCAATTTGAGTTATCCATCGTCATTAGGTGGCCCTGAAACTTACAATTAATTCACTATCAGTTTTTCGTCCGATTCGAAAATCTTTGACTCACAGTAGAACGGCCATAAGGTGCCCGAGGCAGCAATAGACCCATGGAGACAAGTCGGCTGGAGGACGATGTATTGAATCGGGACGTAATTTGAGTAATCCATCGTCATTAGGTGGCCCTGAATGTTACAATTCACTATCTGTTTTTCGTCCGATTTGAAAATCTTTGACTCACAGCAGAACGGCCATAAGGTGCCCGAGGCAGCAATAGGCCCATGGAGACAAGTCTGCTGGAGGACCATGGATTGAATCGGGATGCAATTTTAGTGATCCATCGTCATTAGGTGGCCCTGAACGTTACAATTCACTATCAGTTTTTCGTCCGATTCGAAAATCATTGACTCACAGCAGAACGGCCATAAGGTGCCCGAGGCAGCAATAGACCCATGGAGACAAGTCTGCTGGAGGACGATGTATTGAATCGGGACGCAATTTGAGTGATCCATCGTCATTAGGTGGCCATGAATGTTACAATTCACTATCTGTTTTTCGTCCGATTCGAAAATCTTTGACTCACAGCAGAACGGCCATAAGGTGCCCGAGGCAGCAATAGAGACATGGAGACAAGTCGGCTGGAGGACGATGTATTGAATCAGGACGCAATTTGAGTGATCCATAGTCATTAGGTGGCCATGAATGTTACAATTCACTATCAGTTTTTCGTCAGATTTGAAAATCTTTGAGTCACAGCAGAACGGCCATAAGGTGCCCGAGGCAGCAATAGACCCATGGAGACAAGTCTGCTGGAGGACGATGTATTGAATCGGGACGCAATTTGAGTGATCCATCGTCATTACGTGGCCCTGAACGTTACAATTCACTATCAGTTCGTCGTCCGATTCGAAAATCTTTGACCCACAGCAGAACGGCCATAAGGTTCCCGAGGCAGCAATAGACCCACGGGGACAAGTCGGCTGGAGGACGGTGTATTGAATCGGGACGCAATTTGAGTGATCCATCGTCATTAGGTGGCCCTGAAAGTTACAATTCACTATCAGTTTTTCGTCCGACTCGAAAATCTTTGACTCACAGGAGAACGGCCATAAGGTGCCCGATGCTGCAATAAACCCATGGAGACAAGTCGGCTGGAGGACGATGTATTGAATCGGGACGCAATTTGAGTGATCCATCGTCATTAGGTGGCCATGAATGTTACAATTCACTATCTGTTTTTCGTCCGATTCGAAAATCTTTGACTCACAGCAGAACGGCCATAAGGTGCCCGTAGCAGCAATAGGCCCATGGAGACAGGTCTGCTGGAGGACGATGTATTGAATCGGGATGCAATTTGAGTGATCCATCGTCATTAGGTGGCCCTGAACGTTACAATTCACTATCAGTTTTTCGTCCGATTCGAAAATCTTTGACTCACAGCAGAACGGCCATAAGGTGCCCGAGGCAGCAATAGACCCATGGAGACAAGTCTGCTGGAGGACGATGTATTGAATCGGGACGGAATTTGAGTGATCCATCGTCATTAGGTGGCCCTCTACGTTACAATTCAATATCAGTTTTCGTCGCATTCGATAATCTAGATTCACAGCAGAACGGCCATAAGGTGCCCGAGGCAGCAATAGACCCATGGAGTCAAGTCGGCTGGAGGACGATGTATTGAATCGGGACGCAATTTGAGTGATCCATCGTCATTAGGTGGCCCTGAATGTTACAATTCACTATCAGTTTTTCGTCCGATTCGAAAATCTTTGACTCGCAGCAGAACGGCCATAAGGTGCCCGAGGCAGCAATAGACCCATGGAGACAAGTCTGCAGGATGACGATGTATTGAATCGCGACGCAATTTGAGTGTTCCATCGTCATTAGGAGGCCCTGAATGTTAGAATTAACTATCAGTTTTTCGTCCCATTCGATAATCTAGACTCACGGGAGAACGACCATAAGGTGCCCGAGGCAGCAATAGACCCATGGAGACAAGTCGGCTGGAGGACGATGTATTGAATCGGGACGTAATTTGAGTGATCCATCGTCATTAGGTGGCCCTGAATGTTACAATTCACTATCTGTTTTTCGTCCGATTCGAAAATCTTTGACTCACAGCAGAACGGCCATAAGGTGCCCGAGGCAGCAATAGACCCATGGAGACAAGTCGGCTGGAGGGCGATGTATTGAATCGGGACGATATTTGAGTGATCCATCGTCATTAGGTGGCCCTGAAAGTTACAATTCACTATCAGTTTTTCGTCCGATTCGAAAATCTTTGACTCACAGCAGAACGGCCATAAGGTGCCCGAGGCAGCAATAGACCCATGAGGACAAGTCGGCTGGAGGACGATGTATGAATCGGGACGCAATTTGAGTGATCCATCGTCATTAGGTGGCCCTGAATGTTACAATTCACTATCAGTTTTTCGTCAGATTTGAAAATCTTTGAGTCACAGCAGAACGGCCATAAGGTGCCCGAGGCAGCAATAGACCCATGGAGACAAGTCTGCTGGTGGACGATGTATTGAATCGGGACGCAATTTGAGTTATCCATCGTCATTAGGTGGCCCTGAACGTTACAATTCACTATTAGTTCTTCGTCCGATTCGAAAATCTTTGACCCACAGCAGAACGGCCATAAGGTGCCCGAGGCAGCAATAGACCCATGGAGACAAGTCGGCTGGAGGACGATGTATTGAATCGGGACGCAATTTGAGTGATCCATCGTCATTAGGTGGCCATGAATGTTACAATTCACTATCTGTTTTTCGTCCGATTCGAAAATCTTTGACTCACAGCAGAACGGCCATAAGGTGCCCGTAGCAGCAATAGGCCCATGGAGACAGGTCTGCTGGAGGACGATGTATTGAATCGGGATGCAATTTGAGTGATCCATCGTCATTAGGTGGCCCTGAACGTTACAATTCACTATCAGTTTTTCGTCCGATTCGAAAATCTTTGACTCACAGCAGAACGGCCATAAGGTGCCCGAGGCAGCAATAGACCCATGGAGACAAGTCTGCTGGAGGACGATGTATTGAATCGGGACGGAATTTGAGTGATCCATCGTCATTAGGTGGCCCTCTACGTTACAATTCAATATCAGTTTTCGTCGCATTCGATAATCTAGATTCACAGCAGAACGGCCATAAGGTGCCCGAGGCAGCAATAGACCCATGGAGTCAAGTCGGCTGGAGGACGATGTATTGAATCGGGACGCAATTTGAGTGATCCATCGTCATTAGGTGGCCCTGAATGTTACAATTCACTATCAGTTTTTCGTCCGATTCGAAAATCTTTGACTCGCAGCAGAACGGCCATAAGGTGCCCGAGGCAGCAATAGACCCATGGAGACAAGTCTGCAGGATGACGATGTATTGAATCGCGACGCAATTTGTGTGTTCCATCGTCATTAGGAGGCCCTGAATGTTAGAATTAACTATCAGTTTTTCGTCCCATTCGATAATCTAGACTCACGGGAGAACGACCATAAGGTGCCCGAGGCAGCAATAGACCCATGGAGACAAGTCGGCTGGAGGACGATGTATTGAATCGGGACGTAATTTGAGTGATCCATCGTCATTAGGTGGCCCTGAATGTTACAATTCACTATCTGTTTTTCGTCCGATTCGAAAATCTTTGACTCACAGCAGAACGGCCATAAGGTGCCCGAGGCAGCAATAGACCCATGGAGACAAGTCGGCTGGAGGGCGATGTATTGAATCGGGACGATATTTGAGTGATCCATCGTCATTAGGTGGCCCTGAAAGTTACAATTCACTATCAGTTTTTCGTCCGATTCGAAAATCTTTGACTCACAGCAGAACGGCCATAAGGTGCCCGAGGCAGCAATAGACCCATGAGGACAAGTCGGCAGGAGGACGATGTATGAATCGGGACGCAATTTGAGTGATCCATCGTCATTAGGTGGCCCTGAATGTTACAATTCACTATCAGTTTTTCGTCAGATTTGAAAATCTTTGAGTCACAGCAGAACGGCCATAAGGTGCCCGAGGCAGCAATAGACCCATGGAGACAAGTCTGCTGGAGGACGATGTATTGAATCGGGACGTAATTATAGTGATCCATCGTCATTAGGTGGCCCTGAACGTTACAATTCACTATCAGTTTTTCGTCGCATTCGATAATCTAGATTCACAGGAGAACGCCCATAAGGTGCCCGAGGCAGTAATAGACGCATGGAGTCAAGTCGGCTGGAGGACGATGTATTGAATCGGGACGCAATTTGAGTGATCCATCGTAATTAGGTGGCCCTGAATGTTACACTTCACTATCAGTTTTTCGTCCGATTCGAAAATCTTTGACTCACAGCAGAACGGCCATAAGGTGCCCGAGGCAGCAATAGACCCATGGAGACAAGTCTGCAGGATGACGATGTATTGAATCGCGACGCAATTTGAGTGTTCCATCGTCATTAGGAGGCCCTGAATGTTAGAATTAACTATCAGTTTTTCGTCCCATTCGATAATCTAGACTCACGGGAGAACGACCATAAGGTGCCTGAGGCAGCAATAGACCCATGGAGACAAGTCTGCTGGACGACGAAGTATTGAATCGGGTCGCAAATTGTGTGGTCCATCCTCATTAGGTGGCCCTGAATGTAACAATTCACTATCAGTTTTTCGTCCGATTCGACAATCTTTGACTCACAGCTGAACGGCCATAAGGTGCCCGAGGCAGCAATAGACCCATGGAGACAAGCCTGCTGGAGGACGATGTATTGAATCGGGACGCAATTTGAGTGATCCATCGTCATTAGGTGGCCCTGAACGTTACAATTCACTATCAGGTTTTCGTCTGATTCGAAAATCTTTGACTCACAGCAGAACGGCCGTAAGGTGCCCGAGGCAGCAATAGACCCATGGAGACAAGTCCGCTGGAGGACGATGTATTGAATCGGGACGCAATTTGAGTTATCCATCGTCATTAGGTGGCCCTGAAAGTTACAATTAATTCACTATCAGTTTTTCGTCCGATTCGAAAATCTTTGACTCACAGCAGAACGGCCATAAGGTGCCCGAGGCAGCTAAAGACCCATGGAGACAAGTCGGCTGGAGGACGATGTATTGAATCGGGACGTAATTTGAGTGATCCATCGTCATTAGGTGGCCCTGAATGTTACAATTCACTATCTGTTTTTCGTCCGATTCGAAAATCTTTGACTCACAGCAGAACGGCCATAAGCTGCCCGAGGCAGCAATAGACCCATGGAGACAAGTCTGCTGGAGGACGATGTATTGAATCGGGATGCAATTTGAGTGATCCATCGTCATTAGGTGGCCCTGAACGTTACAATTCACTATCAGTTCTTCGTCCGATTCGAAAACCTTTGACCCACAGCAGAACGGCCATAAGGTGCCCGAGGCAGCATTTGACCCATGGAGACAAGTCGGCTGGAGGGCGATGTATTGAATCGGGACGATATTTGAGTGATCCATCGTCATTAGGTGGCCCTGAAAGTTACAATTCACTATCAGTTTTTCGTCCGATTCGAAAATCTTTGACTCACAGCAGAACGGCCATAAGGTGCCCGAGGCAGCAATAGACCCATGGAGACAAGTCGGCTGGAGGACGATGTATTGAATCGGGACGCAATTTGAGTGATCCATCGTCATTAGGTGGCCATGAATGTTACAATTCACTATCGGTTTTTCGTCAGATTTGAAAATCTTTGAGTCACAGCAGAACGGCCTTAAGGTGCCCGAGGCAGCAATAGACCCATGGAGACAAGTCGGCTGGAGGACGATGTATTGAATCGGGACGTAATTTGAGTGATCCATCGTCATTAGGTGGCCCTGAATGTTACAATTCACTATCTGTTTTTCGTCCGATTCGAAAATCTTTGACTCACAGCAGAACGGCCATAAGGTGCCCGAGGCAGCAATAGACCCATGGAGACAAGTCGGCTGGAGGGCGATGTATTGAATCGGGACGATATTTGAGTGATCCATCGTCATTAGGTGGCTCTGAAAGTTACAATTCACTATCAGTTTTTCGTCCGATTCGAAAATCTTTGACTCACAGCAGAACGGCCATAAGGTGCCCGAGGCAGCAATAGACCCATGGAGACAAGTCGGCTGGAGGACGATGTATTGAATCGGGACGCAATTTGAGTGATCCATCGTCATTAGGTGGCCATGAATGTTACAATTCACTATCGGTTTTTCGTCAGATTTGAAAATCTTTGAGTCACAGCCGAACGGCCGTAAGGTGCCCGAGGCAGCAATAGACCCATGGAGACAAGTCGGCTGGAGGACGATGTATGAATCGGGACACAATCTGAGTGATCCATCGTCATTAGGTGGCCCCGAATGTTACAATTCACTATCAGTTCTTCGTCAGATTTGAAAATCTTTGAGTCACAGCAGAACGGCCATAAGGTGCCCGAGGCAGCAATAGACCCATGGAGACAAGTCTGCTGGAGGACGATGTATTGAATCGGGACGCAATTTGAGTTATCCATAATCATTAGGTGGCCCTGAACGTTACAATTCACTATCAGTTCTTCGTCCGATTCGAAAATCTTTGACCCACAGCAGAACGGCCATAAGGTGCCCGAGGCAGCAATAGACCCATGGAGACAAGTCGGCTGGAGGACGATGTATTAAATCGGGACGCAATTTGAGTTATCCATCGTCATTAGGTGGCCCTGAAAGTTACAATTAATTCACTATCAGTTTTTCGTCCGATTCGAAAATCTTTGACTCACAGCAGAACGGCCATAAGGTGCCCGAGGCAGCAATAGACCCATGGAGACAAGTCGGCTGGAGGACGATGTATTGAATCGGGACGTAATTTGAGTGATCCATCGTCATTAGGTGGCCCTGAATGTTACAATTCACTATCTGTTTTTCGTCCGATTCGAAAATCTTTGACTCACAGCAGAACGGCCATAAGGTGCCCGAGGCAGCAATAGACCCATGGAGACAAGTCGGCTGGAGGGCGATGTATTGAATCGGGACGATATTTGAGTGATCCATCGTCATTAGGTGGCCCTGAAAGTTACAATTCACTATCAGTTTTTCGTCCGATTCGAATATCTTTGACTCTCAGCAGAACGGCCATAAGGTGCCCGAGGCAGCAATAGACCCATGAGGACAAGTCGGCTGGAGGACGATGTATGAATCGGGACGCAATTTGAGTGATCCATCGTCATTAGGTGGCCCTGAATGTTACAATTCACTATCAGTTTTTCGTCAGATTTGAAAATCTTTGAGTCACAGCAGAACGGCCATAAGGTGCCCGAGGCAGCAATAGACCCATGGAGACAAGTCTGCTGGAGGACGATGTATTGAATCGGGACGCAATTTGAGTTATCCATCGTCATTAGGTGGCCCTGTACGTTACAATTCACTATTAGTTCTTCGTCCGATTCGAAAATCTTTGACCCACAGCAGAACGGCCATAAGGTGCCCGAGGCAGCAATAGACCCATGGAGACAAGTCGGCTGGAGGACGATGTATTGAAGCGGGACGCAATTTGAGTTATCCATCGTCATTAGGTGGCCCTGAAACTTACAATTAATTCACTATCAGTTTTTCGTCCGATTCGAAAATCTTTGACTCACAGTAGAACGGCCATAAGGTGCCCGAGGCAGCAATAGACCCATGGAGACAAGTCGGCTGGAGGACGATGTATTGAATCGGGACGTAATTTGAGTAATCCATCGTCATTAGGTGGCCCTGAATGTTACAATTCACTATCTGTTTTTCGTCCGATTTGAAAATCTTTGACTCACAGCAGAACGGCCATAAGGTGCCCGAGGCAGCAATAGGCCCATGGAGACAAGTCTGCTGGAGGACCATGGATTGAATCGGGATGCAATTTTAGTGATCCATCGTCATTAGGTGGCCCTGAACGTTACAATTCACTATCAGTTTTTCGTCCGATTCGAAAATCATTGACTCACAGCAGAACGGCCATAAGGTGCCCGAGGCAGCAATAGACCCATGGAGACAAGTCTGCTGGAGGACGATGTATTGAATCGGGACGCAATTTGAGTGATCCATCGTCATTAGGTGGCCATGAATGTTACAATTCACTATCTGTTTTTCGTCCGATTCGAAAATCTTTGACTCACAGCAGAACGGCCATAAGGTGCCCGAGGCAGCAATAGAGACATGGAGACAAGTCGGCTGGAGGACGATGTATTGAATCAGGACGCAATTTGAGTGATCCATAGTCATTAGGTGGCCATGAATGTTACAATTCACTATCAGTTTTTCGTCAGATTTGAAAATCTTTGAGTCACAGCAGAACGGCCATAAGGTGCCCGAGGCAGCAATAGACCCATGGAGACAAGTCTGCTGGAGGACGATGTATTGAATCGGGACGCAATTTGAGTGATCCATCGTCATTAGGTGGCCCTGAACGTTACAATTCACTATCAGTTCGTCGTCCGATTCGAAAATCTTTGACCCACAGCAGAACGGCCATAAGGTTCCCGAGGCAGCAATAGACCCATGGGGACAAGTCGGCTGGAGGACGGTGTATTGAATCGGGACGCAATTTGAGTGATCCATCGTCATTAGGTGGCCCTGAAAGTTACAATTCACTATCAGTTTTTCGTCCGACTCGAAAATCTTTGACTCACAGGAGAACGGCCATAAGGTGCCCGATGCTGCAATAGACCCATGGAGACAAGTCGGCTGGAGGACGATGTATTGAATCGGGACGCAATTTGAGTGATCCATCGTCATTAGGTGGCCATGAATGTTACAATTCACTATCTGTTTTTCGTCCGATTCGAAAATCTTTGACTCACAGCAGAACGGCCATAAGGTGCCCGTAGCAGCAATAGGCCCATGGAGACAGGTCTGCTGGAGGACGATGTATTGAATCGGGATGCAATTTGAGTGATCCATCGTCATTAGGTGGCCCTGAACGTTACAATTCACTATCAGTTTTTCGTCCGATTCGAAAATCTTTGACTCACAGCAGAACGGCCATAAGGTGCCCGAGGCAGCAATAGACCCATGGAGACAAGTCTGCTGGAGGACGATGTATTGAATCGGGACGGAATTTGAGTGATCCATCGTCATTAGGTGGCCCTCTACGTTACAATTCAATATCAGTTTTCGTCGCATTCGATAATCTAGATTCACAGCAGAACGGCCATAAGGTGCCCGAGGCAGCAATAGACCCATGGAGTCAAGTCGGCTGGAGGACGATGTATTGAATCGGGACGCAATTTGAGTGATCCATCGTCATTAGGTGGCCCTGAATGTTACAATTCACTATCAGTTTTCGTCCGATTCGAAAATCTTTGACTCGCAGCAGAACGGCCATAAGGTGCCCGAGGCAGCAATAGACCCATGGAGACAAGTCTGCAGGATGACGATGTATTGAATCGCGACGCAATTTGAGTGTTCCATCGTCATTAGGAGGCCCTGAATGTTAGAATTAACTATCAGTTTTTCGTCCCATTCGATAATCTAGACTCACGGGAGAACGACCATAAGGTGCCCGAGGCAGCAATAGACCCATGGAGACAAGTCGGCTGGAGGACGATGTATTGAATCGGGACGTAATTTGAGTGATCCATCGTCATTAGGTGGCCCTGAATGTTACAATTCACTATCTGTTTTTCGTCCGATTCGAAAATCTTTGACTCACAGCAGAACGGCCATAAGGTGCCCGAGGCAGCAATAGACCCATGGAGACAAGTCGGCTGGAGGGCGATGTATTGAATCGGGACGATATTTGAGTGATCCATCGTCATTAGGTGGCCCTGAAAGTTACAATTCACTATCAGTTTTTCGTCCGATTCGAAAATCTTTGACTCACAGCAGAACGGCCATAAGGTGCCCGAGGCAGCAATAGACCCATGAGGACAAGTCGGCTGGAGGACGATGTATGAATCGGGACGCAATTTGAGTGATCCATCGTCATTAGGTGGCCCTGAATGTTACAATTCACTATCAGTTTTTCGTCAGATTTGAAAATCTTTGAGTCACAGCAGAACGGCCATAAGGTGCCCGAGGCAGCAATAGACCCATGGAGACAAGTCTGCTGGAGGACGATGTATTGAATCGGGACGCAATTTGAGTTATCCATCGTCATTAGGTGGCCCTGAACGTTACAATTCTTTATTAGTTCTTCGTCCGATTCGAAAATCTTTGACCCACAGCAGAACGGCCATAAGGTGCCCGAGGCAGCAATAGACCCATGGAGACAAGTCGGCTGGAGGACGATGTATTGAAGCGGGACGCAATTTGAGTTATCCATCGTCATTAGGTGGCCCTGAATGTTACAATTCACTATCTGTTTTTCGTCCGATTTGAAAATATTTGACTCACAGCAGAACGGCCATAAGGTGCCCGAGGCAGCAATAGGCCCATGGAGACAAGTCTGCTGGAGGACCATGGATTGAATCGGGATGCAATTTTAGTGATCCATCGTCATTAGGTGGCCCTGAACGTTACAATTCACTATCAGTTTTTCGTCCGATTCGAAAATCATTGACTCACAGCAGAACGGCCATAAGGTGCCCGAGGCAGCAATAGACCCATGGAGACAAGTCTGCTGGAGGACGATGTATTGAATCGGGACGCAATTTGAGTGATCCATCGTCATTAGGTGGCCATGAATGTTACAATTCACTATCTGTTTTTCGTCCGATTCGAAAATCTTTGACTCACAGCAGAACGGCCATAAGGTGCCCGAGGCAGCAATAGAGACATTGAGACAAGTCGGCTGGAGGACGATGTATTGAATCAGGACGCAATTTGAGTGATCCATCGTCATTAGGTGGCCATGAATGTTACAATTCACTATCAGTTTTTCGTCAGATTTGAAAATCTTTGAGTCACAACAGAACGGCCATAAGGTGCCCGAGGCAGCAATAGACCCATGGAGACAAGTCTGCTGGAGGACAATGTATTGAATCGGGACGCAATTTGAGTGATCCATCGTCATTAGGTGGCCCTGAACGTTACAATTCACTATCAGTTCGTCGTCCGATTCGAAAATCTTTGACCCACAGCAGAACGGCCATAAGGTTCCCGAGGCAGCAATAGACCCATGGGGACAAGTCGGCTGGAGGACGGTGTATTGAATCGGGACGCAATTTGAGTGATCCATCGTCATTAGGTGGCCCTGAAAGTTACAATTCACTATCAGTTTTTCGTCCGACTCGAAAATCTTTGACTCACAGGAGAACGGCCATAAGGTGCCCGAGGCAGCTATAGACCCATGGAGACAAGTCTGCTGGAGGACGATGTATTGAATCGGGACGGAATTTGAGTGATCCATCGTCATTAGGTGGCCCTCTACGTTACAATTCAATATCAGTTTTCGTCGCATTCGATAATCTAGATTCACAGCAGAACGGCCATAAGGTGCCCGAGGCAGCAATAGACCCATGGAGTCAAGTCGGCTGGAGGACGATGTATTGAATCGGGACGCAATTTGAGTGATCCATCGTCATTAGGTGGCCCTGAATGTTACAATTCACTATCAGTTTTCGTCCGATTCGAAAATCTTTGACTCGCAGCAGAACGGCCATAAGGTGCCCGAGGCAGCAATAGACCCATGGAGACAAGTCTGCAGGATGACGATGTATTGAATCGCGACGCAATTTGAGTGTTCCATCGTCATTAGGAGGCCCTGAATGTTAGAATTAACTATCAGTTTTTCGTCCCATTCGATAATCTAGACTCACGGGAGAACGACCATAAGGTGCCCGAGGCAGCAATAGACCCATGGAGACAAGTCGGCTGGAGGACGATGTATTGAATCGGGACGTAATTTGAGTGATCCATCGTCATTAGGTGGCCCTGAATGTTACAATTCACTATCTGTTTTTCGTCCGATTCGAAAATCTTTGACTCACAGCAGAACGGCCATAAGGTGCCCGAGGCAGCAATAGACCCATGGAGACAAGTCGGCTGGAGGGCGATGTATTGAATCGGGACGATATTTGAGTGATCCATCGTCATTAGGTGGCCCTGAAAGTTACAATTCACTATCAGTTTTTCGTCCGATTCGAAAATCTTTGACTCACAGCAGAACGGCCATAAGGTGCCCGAGGCAGCAATAGACCCATGAGGACAAGTCGGCTGGAGGACGATGTATGAATCGGGACGCAATTTGAGTGATCCATCGTCATTAGGTGGCCCTGAATGTTACAATTCACTATCAGTTTTTCGTCAGATTTGAAAATCTTTGAGTCACAGCAGAACGGCCATAAGGTGCCCGAGGCAGCAATAGACCCATGGAGACAAGTCTGCTGGAGGACGATGTATTGAATCGGGACGCAATTTGAGTTATCCATCGTCATTAGGTGGCCCTGAACGTTACAATTCACTATTAGTTCTTCGTCCGATTCGAAAATCTTTGACCCACAGCAGAACGGCCATAAGGTGCCCGAGGCAGCAATAGACCCATGGAGACAAGTCGGCTGGAGGACGATGTATTGAAGCGGGACGCAATTTGAGTTATCCATCGTCATTAGGTGGCCCTGAATGTTACAATTCACTATCTGTTTTTCGTCCGATTTGAAAATATTTGACTCACAGCAGAACGGCCATAAGGTGCCCGAGGCAGCAATAGGCCCATGGAGACAAGTCTGCTGGAGGACCATGGATTGAATCGGGATGCAATTTTAGTGATCCATCGTCATTAGGTGGCCCTGAACGTTACAATTCACTATCAGTTTTTCGTCCTATTCGAAAATCATTGACTCACAGCAGAACGGCCATAAGGTGCCCGAGGCAGCAATAGACCCATGGAGACAAGTCTGCTGGAGGACGATGTATTGAATCGGGACGCAATTTGAGTGATCCATCGTCATTAGGTGGCCATGAATGTTACAATTCACTATCTGTTTTTCGTCCGATTCGAAAATCTTTGACTCACAGCAGAACGGCCATAAGGTGCCCGAGGCAGCAATAGAGACATTGAGACAAGTCGGCTGGAGGACGATGTATTGAATCAGGACGCAATTTGAGTGATCCATCGTCATTAGGTGGCCATGAATGTTACAATTCACTATCAGTTTTTCGTCAGATTTGAAAATCTTTGAGTCACAACAGAACGGCCATAAGGTGCCCGAGGCAGCAATAGACCCATGGAGACAAGTCTGCTGGAGGACGATGTATTGAATCGGGACGCAATTTGAGTGATCCATCGTCATTAGGTGGCCCTGAACGTTACAATTCACTATCAGTTCGTCGTCCGATTCGAAAATCTTTGACCCACAGCAGAACGGCCATAAGGTTCCCGAGGCAGCAATAGACCCATGGGGACAAGTCGGCTGGAGGACGGTGTATTGAATCGGGACGCAATTTGAGTGATCCATCGTCATTAGGTGGCCCTGAAAGTTACAATTCACTATCAGTTTTTCGTCCGACTCGAAAATCTTTGACTCACAGGAGAACGGCCATAAGGTGCCCGAGGCAGCTATAGACCCATGGAGACAAGTCTGCTGGAGGACGATGTATTGAATCGGGACGGAATTTGAGTGATCCATCGTCATTAGGTGGCCCTCTACGTTACAATTCAATATCAGTTTTCGTCGCATTCGATAATCTAGATTCACAGCAGAACGGCCATAAGGTGCCCGAGGCAGCAATAGACCCATGGAGTCAAGTCGGCTGGAGGACGATGTATTGAATCGGGACGCAATTTGAGTGATCCATCGTCATTAGGTGGCCCTGAATGTTAAAATTCACTATCAGTTTTTCGTCCGATTTGAAAATATTTGACTCACAGCAGAACGGCCATAAGGTGCCCGAGGCAGCAATAGGCCCATGGAGACAAGTCTGCTGGAGGACCATGGCTTGAATCGGGATGCAATTTTAGTGATCCATGGTCATTAGGTGGCCCTGAACGTTACAATTCACTATCAGTTTTTCGTCCGATTCGAAAATCATTGACTCACAGCAGAACGGCCATAAGGTGCCCGAGGCAGCAATAGACCCATGGAGACAAGTCTGCTGGAGGACGATGTATTGAATCGGGACGCAATTTGAGTGAACCATCGTCATTAGGTGGCCATGAATGTTACAATTCACTATCTGTTTTTCGTCCGATTCGAAAATCTTTGACTCACAGCAGAACGGCCATAAGGTGCCCGAGGCAGCAATAGAGACATGGAGACAAGTCGGCTGGAGGACGATGTATTGAATCAGGACGCAATTTGAGTGATCCATCGTCATTAGGTGGCCATGAATGTTACAGTTCACTATCAGTTTTTCGTCAGATTTGAAAATCTTTGAGTCACAGCAAAACGGCCATAAGGTGCCCGAGGCAGCAATAGACCCATGGAGACAAGTCTGCTGGAGGACGATGTATTGAATCGGGACGCAATTTGAGTGATCCATCGTCATTAGGTGGCCCTGAACGTTACAATTCACTATCAGTTCGTCGTCCGATTCGAAAATCTTTGACCCACAGCAGAACGGCCATAAGGTTCCCGAGGCAGCAATAGACCCATGGGGACAAGTCGGCTGGAGGACGGAGTATTGAATCGGGACGCAATTTGAGTGATCCATCGTCATTAGGTGGCCCTGAAAGTTACAATTCACTATCAGTTTTTCGTCCGACTCGAAAATCTTTGACTCACAGGAGAACGGCCATAAGGTGCCCGATGCTGCAATAGACCCATGGAGACAAGTCGGCTGGAGGACGATGTATTGAATCGGGACGCAATTTGAGTGATCCATCGTCATTAGGTGGCCATGAATGTTACAATTCACTATCTGTTTTTCGTCCGATTCGAAAATCTTTGACTCACAGCAGAACGGCCATAAGGTGCCCGTAGCAGCAATAGGCCCATGGAGACAGGTCTGCTGGAGGACGATGTATTGAATCGGGATGCAATTTGAGTGATCCATCGTCATTAGGTGGCCCTGAACGTTACAATTCACTATCAGTTTTTCGTCCGATTCGAAAATCTTTGACTCACAGCAGAACGGCCATAAGGTGCCCGAGTCAGCAATAGACCCATGGAGACAAGTCTGCTGGAGGACGATTTATTGAATCGGGACGGAATTTGAGTGATCCATCGTCATTAGGTGGCCCTCTACGTTACAATTCAATATCAGTTTTCGTCGCATTCGATAATCTAGATTCACAGCAGAACGGCCATAAGGTGCCCGAGGCAGCAATAGACCCATGGAGTCAAGTCGGCTGGAGGACGATGTATTGAATCGGGACGCAATTTGAGTGATCCATCGTCATTAGGTGGCCCTGAATGTTACAATTCACTATCAGTTTTTCGTCCGATTCGAAAATCTTTGACTCGCAGCAGAACGGCCATAAGGTGCCCGAGGCAGCAATAGACCCATGGAGACAAGTCTGCAGGATGACGATGTATTGAATCGCGACGCAATTTGAGTGTTCCATCGTCATTAGGAGGCCCTGAATGTTAGAATTAACTATCAGTTTTTCGTCCCATTCGATAATCTAGACTCACGGGAGAACGACCATAAGGTGCCCGAGGCAGCAATAGACCCATGGAGACAAGTCTGCTGGATGACGATGTATTGAATCGGGACGCAATTTGTGTGGTCCATCCTCATTAGGTGGCCCTGAATGTTACAATTCACTATCAGTTTTTCGTCGCATTCGATAATCTAGACTCACAGCAGAACGGCCATAAGGTGCCCGAGGCAGCAATAGACCCATGGAGTCAAGTCGGCTGGAGAACGATGTATTGAATCGGGACGCAATTTGAGTGATCCATCGTCATTAGGTGGCCCTGAATGTTACAATTCACTATCAGTTTTTCGTCCGATTCGAAAATCTTTGACTAACAGCAGATCGGCCATAAGGTGCCCGAGGCAGCAATAGATCCATGGAGACAAGTCTGCAGGATGACGATGTATTGAATCGCGACGCAATTTGAGTGTTCCATCGTCATTACGAGGCCCTGAATGTTAGAATTAACTATCAGTTTTTCGTCCCATTCGATAATCTAGACTCACGGGAGAACGACCATAAGGTGCCCGAGGCAGCAATAGACCCATGGAGACAAGTCGGCTGGAGGACGATGTATTGAATCGGGACGCAATTTGAGTGATCCATCGTCATTAGGTGGCCCTGAACGTTACAATTCACTATCAGTTTTTCGACCGATTCGAAAATCTTTGACTCACGGCAGAACGGCCATAAGGTGCCCGAGGCAGCAATAGACCCATGGAGACAAGTCTGCTGGAGGACGATGTATTGAATCGGGACGCAATTTGAGTGATCCATCGTCATTAGGTGGCCCTGAACGTTACAATTCACTATCAGTCTTTCGTCCCATTCGATAATCTAGACTCACAGCAAAACGGCCATAAGGTGCCCGAGGCAGCAATAGACCCATGGTGTCAAGACGGCTGGAGGACGATGTATTGAATCGGGACGCAATTTGTGTGGTCCATCCTCATTAGGTGGCCCTGAATGCTACAATTCACTATCAGTTTTTCGTCCGATTCGAAAATCTTTGACTCACAGCAGAACGGCCATAAGGTGCCTGAGGCAGCAATAGACCCATGGAGACAAGCCTGCTGGAGGACGATGTATTGAATCGGGACGCAATTTGAGTGATCCATCGTCATTAGGTGGCCCTGAACGTTACAATTCACTATCAGTTTTTCGTCCGATTCGAAAATCTTTGACTCACAGGAGAACGGCCATAAGGTGCCCGATGCTGCAATAGACCCATGGAGACAAGTCGGCTGGAGGACGATGTATTGAATCGGGACACAATTTGAGTGATCCATCGTCATTAGGTGGCCATGAATGTTACAATTCACTATCTGTTTTTCGTCCGATTCGAAAATCTTTGACTCACAGCAGAACGGCCATAAGGTGCCCGTAGCAGCAATAGGCCCATGGAGACAAGTCTGCTGGAGGACGATGTATTGAATCGGGGTGCAATTTGAGTGATCCATCGTCATTAGGTGGCCCTGAAGGTTACAATTCACTATCAGTTTTTCGTCCGATTCGAAAATCTTTGACTCACAGCAGAACGGACATAAGGTGCCCGAGGCAGCAAAAGACCCATGGAGTCAAGTCGGCTGGAGGACGATGTATTGAATCGGGACGCAATTTGAGTGATCCATCGTCATTAGGTGGCCCTGAATGTTACAATTCACTATCAGTTTTTCGTCCGATTCGAAAATCTTTGACTCGCAGCAGAACGGCCATAAGGTGCCCGAGGCAGCAATAGACCCATGGAGACAAGTCTGCAGAATGACGATGTATTGAATCGCGACGCAATTTGAGTGATCCATCGTCATTAGGGGGCCCTGAATGTTAGAATTAACTATCAGTTTTTCGTCCCATTCGATAATCTAGACTCACGGGAGAACGACCATAAGGTGCCCGAGGCAGCAATAGACCCATGGAGACAAGTCTGCTGGATGACGATGTATTGAATCGGGACGCAATTTGTGTGGTCCATCCTCATTAGGTGGCCCTGAATGTTACAATTCACTATCAGTTTTTTTCGCATTCGATAATCTAGACTCACAGCAAAACGGACATAAGGTGCCCGAGGCAGCAATAGACCCATGGAGTCAAGTCGGCTGGAGAACGATGTATTGAATCGGGACGCAATTTGAGTGATCCATCGTCATTAGGTGGCCCTGAATGTTACAATTCACTATCAGTTTTTCGTCGCATTCGATAATCTAGACTCACAGCAGAACGGCCATAAGGTGCCCGAGGCAGCAATAGACCCATGGAGTCAAGTCGGCTGGAGAACGATGTATTGAATCGGGACGCAATTTGAGTGATCCATCGTCATTAGGTGGCCCTGAATGTTACAATTCACTATCAGTTTTTCGTCCGATTCGAAAATCTTTGACTAACAGCAGAACGGCCATAAGGTGCCCGAGGCAGCAATAGATCCATGGAGACAAGTCTGCAGGATGACGATGTATTGAATCGCGACGCAATTTGAGTGTTCCATCGTCATTAGGAGGCCCTGAATGTTGGAATTAACTATCAGTTTTTCGTCCCATTCGATAATCTAGACTCACGGGAGAACGACCATAAGGTGCCCGAGGCAGCAATAGACCCATGGAGACAAGTCGGCTGGAGGACGATGTACTGAATCGGGACGCAATTTGAGTGATCCATCGTCATTAGGTGGCCCTGAACGTTACAATTCACTATCAGTTTTTCGTCCGATTCGAAAATCTTTGACTCACAGCAGAACGGCCATAATGTGCCCGAGGCAGCAATAGACCCATGGAGACAAGTCGGCTGGAGCACGAGGTATTGAATCGGGACGCAATTTGAGTGCTCCATCGTCATTAGGAGGCCCTGAACGTTACAATTCACTATCAGTTTTTCGTCCGATTCGAAAATCTATGACTCACAACAGAACGCCCATAAGGTGCCCGAGGCTGCAATAGACCCATGGAGACAAGTCGGCTGGAGGACGATGTATTGAATCGGGACGCAATTTGAGTGATCCATCGTCATTAGGTGGCCCTGAAAGTTACAATTCACTATCTGTTTTTCGACCGATTCGAAAATCTTTGACTCACAGCAGAACGGCCATAAGGTGCCCGAGGCAGCAATAGACCCATGGAGACAAGTCTGCTGGAGGACGATGTATTGAATCGGGACGCAATTTGAGTGATCCATCGTCATTAGGTGGCCCTGAACGTTACAATTCACTATCAGTCTTTCGTCCCATTCGATAATCTAGACTCACAGCAGATCGGCCATAAGGTGCCCGAGGCAGCAATAGATCCATGGAGACAAGTCTGCAGGATGACGATGTATTGAATCGCGACGCAATTTGAGTGTTCCATCGTCATTACGAGGCCCTGAATGTTAGAATTAACTATCAGTTTTTCGTCCCATTCGATAATCTAGACTCACGGGAGAACGACCATAAGGTGCCCGAGGCAGCAATAGACCCATGGAGACAAGTCGGCTGGAGGACGATGTATTGAATCGGGACGCAATTTGAGTGATCCATCGTCATTAGGTGGCCCTGAACGTTACAATTCACTATCAGTTTTTCGACCGATTCGAAAATCTTTGACTCACGGCAGAACGGCCATAAGGTGCCCGAGGCAGCAATAGACCCATGGAGACAAGTCTGCTGGAGGACGATGTATTGAATCGGGACGCAATTTGAGTGATCCATCGTCATTAGGTGGCCCTGAACGTTACAATTCACTATCAGTCTTTCGTCCCATTCGATAATCTAGACTCACAGCAAAACGGCCATAAGGTGCCCGAGGCAGCAATAGACCCATGGTGTCAAGACGGCTGGAGGACGATGTATTGAATCGGGACGCAATTTGTGTGGTCCATCCTCATTAGGTGGCCCTGAATGCTACAATTCACTATCAGTTTTTCGTCCGATTCGAAAATCTTTGACTCACAGCAGAACGGCCATAAGGTGCCTGAGGCAGCAATAGACCCATGGAGACAAGTCTGCTGGAGGACGATGTATTGAATCGGGACGCAATTTGAGTGATCCATCGTCATTAGGTGGCCCTGAACGTTACAATTCACTATCAGTCTTTCGTCCCATTCGATAATCTAGACTCACAGCAAAACGGCCATAAGGTGCCCGAGGCAGCAATAGACCCATGGTGTCAAGACGGCTGGAGGACGATGTATTGAATCGGGACGCAATTTGTGTGGTCCATCCTCATTAGGTGGCCCTGAATGCTACAATTCACTATCAGTTTTTCGTCCGATTCGAAAATCTTTGACTCACAGCAGAACGGCCATAAGGTGCCTGAGGCAGCAATAGACCCATGGAGACAAGCCTGCTGGAGGACGATGTATTGAATCGGGACGCAATTTGAGTGATCCATCGTCATTAGGTGGCCCTGAACGTTACAATTCACTATCAGTTTTTCGTCCGATTCGAAAATCTTTGACTCACAGGAGAACGGCCATAAGGTGCCCGATGCTGCAATAGACCCATGGAGACAAGTCGGCTGGAGGACGATGTATTGAATCGGGACACAATTTGAGTGATCCATCGTCATTAGGTGGCCATGAATGTTACAATTCACTATCTGTTTTTCGTCCGATTCGAAAATCTTTGACTCACAGCAGAACGGCCATAAGGTGCCCGTAGCAGCAATAGGCCCATGGAGACAAGTCTGCTGGAGGACGATGTATTGAATCGGGGTGCAATTTGAGTGATCCATCGTAATTAGGTGGCCCTGAAGGTTACAATTCACTATCAGTTTTTCGTCCGATTCGAAAATCTTTGACTCACAGCAGAACGGACATAAGGTGCCCGAGGCAGCAAAAGACCCATGGAGTCAAGTCGGCTGGAGGACGATGTATTGAATCGGGACGCAATTTGAGTGATCCATCGTCATTAGGTGGCCCTGAATGTTACAATTCACTATCAGTTTTTCGTCCGATTCGAAAATCTTTGACTCGCAGCAGAACGGCCATAAGGTGCCCGAGGCAGCAATAGACCCATGGAGACAAGTCTGCAGAATGACGATGTATTGAATCGCGACGCAATTTGAGTGATCCATCGTCATTAGGGGGCCCTGAATGTTAGAATTAACTATCAGTTTTTCGTCCCATTCGATAATCTAGACTCACGGGAGAACGACCATAAGGTGCCCGAGGCAGCAATAGACCCATGGAGACAAGTCTGCTGGATGACGATGTATTGAATCGGGACGCAATTTGTGTGGTCCATCCTCATTAGGTGGCCCTGAATGTTACAATTCACTATCAGTTTTTTTCGCATTCGATAATCTAGACTCACAGCAAAACGGACATAAGGTGCCCGAGGCAGCAATAGACCCATGGAGTCAAGTCGGCTGGAGAACGATGTATTGAATCGGGACGCAATTTGAGTGATCCATCGTCATTAGGTGGCCCTGAATGTTACAATTCACTATCAGTTTTTCGTCGCATTCGATAATCTAGACTCACAGCAGAACGGCCATAAGGTGCCCGAGGCAGCAATAGACCCATGGAGTCAAGTCGGCTGGAGAACGATGTATTGAATCGGGACGCAATTTGAGTGATCCATCGTCATTAGGTGGCCCTGAATGTTACAATTCACTATCAGTTTTTCGTCCGATTCGAAAATCTTTGACTAACAGCAGAACGGCCATAAGGTGCCCGAGGCAGCAATAGATCCATGGAGACAAGTCTGCAGGATGACGATGTATTGAATCGCGACGCAATTTGAGTGTTCCATCGTCATTAGGAGGCCCTGAATGTTGGAATTAACTATCAGTTTTTCGTCCCATTCGATAATCTAGACTCACGGGAGAACGACCATAAGGTGCCCGAGGCAGCAATAGACCCATGGAGACAAGTCGGCTGGAGGACGATGTACTGAATCGGGACGCAATTTGAGTGATCCATCGTCATTAGGTGGCCCTGAACGTTACAATTCACTATCAGTTTTTCGTCCGATTCGAAAATCTTTGACTCACAGCAGAACGGCCATAATGTGCCCGAGGCAGCAATAGACCCATGGAGACAAGTCGGCTGGAGCACGAGGTATTGAATCGGGACGCAATTTGAGTGCTCCATCGTCATTAGGAGGCCCTGAACGTTACAATTCACTATCAGTTTTTCGTCCGATTCGAAAATCTATGACTCACAACAGAACGCCCATAAGGTGCCCGAGGCTGCAATAGACCCATGGAGACAAGTCGGCTGGAGGACGATGTATTGAATCGGGACGCAATTTGAGTGATCCATCGTCATTAGGTGGCCCTGAAAGTTACAATTCACTATCTGTTTTTCGACCGATTCGAAAATCTTTGACTCACAGCAGAACGGCCATAAGGTGCCCGAGGCAGCAATAGACCCATGGAGACAAGTCTGCTGGAGGACGATGTATTGAATCGGGACGCAATTTGAGTGATCCATCGTCATTAGGTGGCCCTGAACGTTACAATTCACTATCAGTCTTTCGTCCCATTCGATAATCTAGACTCACAGCAGATCGGCCATAAGGTGCCCGAGGCAGCAATAGATCCATGGAGACAAGTCTGCAGGATGACGATGTATTGAATCGCGACGCAATTTGAGTGTTCCATCGTCATTACGAGGCCCTGAATGTTAGAATTAACTATCAGTTTTTCGTCCCATTCGATAATCTAGACTCACGGGAGAACGACCATAAGGTGCCCGAGGCAGCAATAGACCCATGGAGACAAGTCGGCTGGAGGACGATGTATTGAATCGGGACGCAATTTGAGTGATCCATCGTCATTAGGTGGCCCTGAACGTTACAATTCACTATCAGTTTTTCGACCGATTCGAAAATCTTTGACTCACGGCAGAACGGCCATAAGGTGCCCGAGGCAGCAATAGACCCATGGAGACAAGTCTGCTGGAGGACGATGTATTGAATCGGGACGCAATTTGAGTGATCCATCGTCATTAGGTGGCCCTGAACGTTACAATTCACTATCAGTCTTTCGTCCCATTCGATAATCTAGACTCACAGCAAAACGGCCATAAGGTGCCCGAGGCAGCAATAGACCCATGGTGTCAAGACGGCTGGAGGACGATGTATTGAATCGGGACGCAATTTGTGTGGTCCATCCTCATTAGGTGGCCCTGAATGCTACAATTCACTATCAGTTTTTCGTCCGATTCGAAAATCTTTGACTCACAGCAGAACGGCCATAAGGTGCCTGAGGCAGCAATAGACCCATGGAGACAAGCCTGCTGGAGGACGATGTATTGAATCGGGACGCAATTTGAGTGATCCATCGTCATTAGGTGGCCCTGAACGTTACAATTCACTATCAGTTTTTCGTCCGATTCGAAAATCTTTGACTCACAGGAGAACGGCCATAAGGTGCCCGATGCTGCAATAGACCCATGGAGACAAGTCGGCTGGAGGACGATGTATTGAATCGGGACACAATTTGAGTGATCCATCGTCATTAGGTGGCCATGAATGTTACAATTCACTATCTGTTTTTCGTCCGATTCGAAAATCTTTGACTCACAGCAGAACGGCCATAAGGTGCCCGTAGCAGCAATAGGCCCATGGAGACAAGTCTGCTGGAGGACGATGTATTGAATCGGGGTGCAATTTGAGTGATCCATCGTCATTAGGTGGCCCTGAAGGTTACAATTCACTATCAGTTTTTCGTCCGATTCGAAAATCTTTGACTCACAGCAGAACGGACATAAGGTGCCCGAGGCAGCAAAAGACCCATGGAGTCAAGTCGGCTGGAGGACGATGTATTGAATCGGGACGCAATTTGAGTGATCCATCGTCATTAGGTGGCCCTGAATGTTACAATTCACTATCAGTTTTTCGTCCGATTCGAAAATCTTTGACTCGCAGCAGAACGGCCATAAGGTGCCCGAGGCAGCAATAGACCCATGGAGACAAGTCTGCAGAATGACGATGTATTGAATCGCGACGCAATTTGAGTGATCCATCGTCATTAGGGGGCCCTGAATGTTAGAATTAACTATCAGTTTTTCGTCCCATTCGATAATCTAGACTCACGGGAGAACGACCATAAGGTGCCCGAGGCAGCAATAGACCCATGGAGACAAGTCTGCTGGATGACGATGTATTGAATCGGGACGCAATTTGTGTGGTCCATCCTCATTAGGTGGCCCTGAATGTTACAATTCACTATCAGTTTTTTTCGCATTCGATAATCTAGACTCACAGCAAAACGGACATAAGGTGCCCGAGGCAGCAATAGACCCATGGAGTCAAGTCGGCTGGAGAACGATGTATTGAATCGGGACGCAATTTGAGTGATCCATCGTCATTAGGTGGCCCTGAATGTTACAATTCACTATCAGTTTTTCGTCGCATTCGATAATCTAGACTCACAGCAGAACGGCCATAAGGTGCCCGAGGCAGCAATAGACCCATGGAGTCAAGTCGGCTGGAGAACGATGTATTGAATCGGGACGCAATTTGAGTGATCCATCGTCATTAGGTGGCCCTGAATGTTACAATTCACTATCAGTTTTTCGTCCGATTCGAAAATCTTTGACTAACAGCAGAACGGCCATAAGGTGCCCGAGGCAGCAATAGATCCATGGAGACAAGTCTGCAGGATGACGATGTATTGAATCGCGACGCAATTTGAGTGTTCCATCGTCATTAGGAGGCCCTGAATGTTGGAATTAACTATCAGTTTTTCGTCCCATTCGATAATCTAGACTCACGGGAGAACGACCATAAGGTGCCCGAGGCAGCAATAGACCCATGGAGACAAGTCGGCTGGAGGACGATGTACTGAATCGGGACGCAATTTGAGTGATCCATCGTCATTAGGTGGCCCTGAACGTTACAATTCACTATCAGTTTTTCGTCCGATTCAAAAATCTTTGACTCACAGCAGAACGGCCATAATGTGCCCGAGGCAGCAATAGACCCATGGAGACAAGTCGGCTGGAGCACGAGGTATTGAATCGGGACGCAATTTGAGTGCTCCATCGTCATTAGGAGGCCCTGAACGTTACAATTCACTATCAGTTTTTCGTCCGATTCGAAAATCTATGACTCACAACAGAACGCCCATAAGGTGCCCGAGGCTGCAATAGACCCATGGAGACAAGTCGGCTGGAGGACGATGTATTGAATCGGGACGCAATTTGAGTGATCCATCGTCATTAGGTGGCCCTGAAAGTTACAATTCACTATCTGTTTTTCGACCGATTCGAAAATCTTTGACTCACAGCAGAACGGCCATAAGGTGCCCGAGGCAGCAATAGACCCATGGAGACAAGTCTGCTGGAGGACGATGTATTGAATCGGGACGCAATTTGAGTGATCCATCGTCATTAGGTGGCCCTGAACGTTACAATTCACTATCAGTCTTTCGTCCCATTCGATAATCTAGACTCACAGCAAAACGGCCATAAGGTGCCCGAGGCAGCAATAGACCCATGGTGTCAAGTCGGCTGGAGGACGATGTATTGAATCGGGACGCAATTTGTGTGGTCCATCCTCATTAGGTGGCCCTGAATGTTATAATTCACTATCAGTTTTTCGTCCGATTCGAAAATCTTTGACTCACAGCAGAACGGCCATAAGGTGCCTGAGGCAGCAATAGACCCATGGAGACAAGCCTGCTGGAGGACGATGTATTGAATCGGGACGCAATTTGAGTGATCCATCGTCATTAAGTGGCCCTGAACGTTAGAATTCACTATCAGTTTTTCGTCCGATTCGAAAATCTTTGACTCACAGCAGAACGGCCACAAGGTGCCCGAGGCAGCAATAGACCCATGGAGACAAGTCGGCTAGAGGTCGATAAATTGAAACGGGACGCAATTTGAGTGATCCATCGTCATTAGGTGGCCATGAATGTTACAATTCACTATCAGTTTTTCGTCAGATTTGAAAATCTATGAGTCACCGCAGAACGGCCATAAGGTGCCCGAGGCAGCAATAGACCCATGGTGTCAAGTCGGCTGGAGGACGATGTATTGAATCGGGACGCAATTTGTGTGGTCCATCCTCATTAGGTGGCCCTGAATGTTATAATTCACTATCAGTTTTTCGTCCGATTCGAAAATCTTTGACTCACAGCAGAACGGCCATAAGGTGCCTGAGGCAGCAATAGACCCATGGAGACAAGCCTGCTGGAGGACGATGTATTGAATCGGGACGCAATTTGAGTGATCCATCGTCATTAGGTGGCCCTGAACGTTACAATTCACTATCAGTTCGTCGTCCGATTCGAAAATCTTTGACCCACAGCAGAACGGCCATAAGGTTCCCGAGGCAGCAATAGACCCATGGGGACAAGTCGGCTGGAGGACGGTGTATTGAATCGGTACGCAATTTGAGTGATCCATCGTCATTAGGTGGCCCTGAAAGTTACAATTCACTATCAGTTTTTCGTCCGACTCGAAAATCTTTGACTCACAGGAGAACGGCCATAAGGTGCCCGATGCTGCAATAGACCCATGGAGACAAGTCGGCTAGAGGACGATGTATTGAATCGGGACGCAATTTGAGTGATCCATCGTCATTAGGTGGCCCTGAACGTTACAATTCACTATCAGTTTTTCGTCCGATTCGAAAATCTTTGACTCACAGCAGAACGGCCATAAGGTGCCCGAGGCAGCAATATACCCATGGAGACAAGTCTGCTGGAGGACGATGTATTGAATCGGGACGGAATTAGAGTGATCCATAGTCATTAGGTGGCCCTCTACGTTACAATTCAATATCAGTTTTCGTCGCATTCGATAATCTAGATTCACAGCAGAACGGCCATAAGGTGCCCGAGGCAGCAATAGACCCATGGAGTCAAGTCGGCTGGAGGACGATGTATTGAATCGGGACGCAATTTGAGTGATCCATCGTCATTAGGTGGCCCTGAATGTTACAATTCACTATCAGTTTTTCGTCCGATTCGAAAATCTTTGACTAACAGCAGATCGGCCATAAGGTGCCCGAGGCAGCAATAGATCCATGGAGACAAGTCTGCAGGATGACGATGTATTGAATCGCGACGTAATTTGAGTGTTCCATCGTCATTAGGAGGCCCTGAATGTTAGAATTAACTATCAGTTTTTCGTCCCATTCGATAATCTAGACTCACGGGAGAACGACCATAAGGTGCCCGAGGCAGCAATAGACCCATGGAGACAAGTCGGCTGGAGGACGATGTATTGAATCGGGACGCAATTTGAGTGATCCATCGTCATTAGGTGGCCCTGAACGTTACAATTCACTATCAGTTTTTCGACCGATTCGAAAATCTTTGACTCACGGCAGAACGGCCATAAGGTGCCCGAGGCAGCAATAGACCCATGGAGACAAGTCTGCTGGAGGACTATGTATTGAATCGGGACGCAATTTGAGTGATCCATCGTCATTAGGTGGCCCTGAACGTTACAATTCACTATCAGTCTTTCGTCCCATTCGATAATCTAGACTCACAGCAAAACGGCCATAAGGTGCCCGAGGCAGCAATAGACCCATGGTGTCAAGTCGGCTGGAGGACGATGTATTGAATCGGGACGCAATTTGTGTGGTCCATCCTCATTAGGTGGCCCTGAATGTTACAATTCACTATCTGTTTTTCGTCCGATTCGAAAATCTTTGACTCACAGCAGAACGGCCATAAGGTGCCTGAGGCAGCAATAGACCCATGGAGACAAGCCTGCTGGAGGACGATGTATTGAATCGGGACGCAATTTGAGTGATCCATCGTCATTAGGTGGCCCTGAACGTTACAATTCACTATCAGTTTTTCGTCCGATTCGAAAATCTTTGACTCACAGGAGAACGGCCATAAGGTGCCCGATGCTGCAATAGACCCATGGAGACAAGTCGGCTGGAGGACGATGTATTGAATCGGGACGCAATTTGAGTGATCCATCGTCATTAGGTGGCCATGAATGTTACAATTCACTATATGTTTTTCGTCCGATTCGAAAATCTTTGACTTACAGCAGAACGGCCATAAGGTGCCCGTAGCAGCAATAGGCCCATGGAGACAAGTCTGCTGGAGGACGATGTATTGAATCGGGGTGCAATTTGAGTGATCCATCGTCATTAGGTGGCCCTGAAGGTTACAATTCACTATCAGTTTTTCGTCCGATTCGAAAATCTTTGACTCACAGCAGAACGGCCATAAGGTGCCCGAGGCAGCAATAGACCCATGGAGTCAAGTCGGCTGGAGGACGATGTATTGAATCGGGACGCAATTTGAGTGATCCATCGTCATTAGGTGGCCCTGAATGTTACAATTCACTATCAGTTTTTCGTCCGATTCGAAAATCTTTGACTCGCAGCAGAACGGCCATAAGGTGCCCGAGGCAGCAATAGACCCATGGAGACAAGTCTGCAGGATGACGATGTATTGAATCGCGACGCAATTTGAGTGATCCATCGTCATTAGGAGGCCCTGAATGTTAGAATTAACTATCAGTTTTTCGTCCCATTCGATAATCTAGACTCACGGGAGAACGACCATAAGGTGCCCGAGGCAGCAATAGACCCATGGAGACAAGTCTGCTGGAGGACGATGTATTGAATCGGGACGCAATTTGTGTGGTCCATCCTCATTAGGTGGCCCTGAATGTTACAATTCACTATCAGTTTTTCTTCGCAATCGATAATCTAGACTCACAGCAGAACGGACATAAGGTGCCCGAGGCAGCAATAGACCCATGGAGTCAAGTCGGCTGGAGAACGATGTATTGAATCGGGACGCAATTTGAGTGATCCATCGTCATTTGGTGGCCCTGAATGTTACAATTCACTATCAGTTTTTCGTCGCATTCGATAATCTAGACTCACAGCAGAACGGCCATAAGGTGCCCGAGGCAGCAATAGACCCATGGAGTCAAGTCGGCTGGAGAACGATGTATTGAATCGGGACGCAATTTGAGTGATCCATCGTCATTAGGTGGCCCTGAATGTTACAATTCACTATCAGTTTTTCGTCCGATTCGAAAATCTTTGACTAACAGCAGAACGGCCATAAGGTGCCCGAGGCAGCAATAGATCCATGGAGACAAGTCTGCAGGATGACGATGTATTGAATCGCGACGCAATTTGAGTGTTCCATCGTCATTAGGAGGCCCTGAATGTTGGAATTAACTATCAATTTTTCGTCCCATTCGATAATCTAGACTCACGGGAGAACGACCATAAGGTGCCCGAGGCAGCAATAGACCCATGGAGACAAGTCGGCTGGAGGACGATGTACTGAATCGGGACGCAATTTGAGTGATCCATCGTCATTAGGTGGCCCTGAACGTTACAATTCACTATCAGTTTTTCGTCCGATTCGAAAATCTTTGACTCACAGCAGAACGGCCATAATGTGCCCGAGTCAGCAATAGACCCATGGAGACAAGTCGGCTGGAGCACGAGGTATTGAATCGGGACGCAATTTGAGTGCTCCATCGTCATTAGGAGGCCCTGAACGTTACAATTCACTATCAGTTTTTCGTCCGATTCGAAAATCTATGACTCACAACAGAACGCCCATAAGGTGCCCGTGGCTGCAATAGACCCATGGAGACAAGTCGGCTGGAGGACGATGTATTGAATCGGGACGCAATTTGAGTGATCCATCGTCATTAGGTGGCCCTGAAAGTTACAATTCACTAACTGTTTTTCGACCGATTCGAAAATCTTTGACTCACAGCAGAACGGCCATAAGGTGCCCGAGGCAGCAATAGACCCATGGAGACAAGTCTGCTGGAGGACGATGTATTGAATCGGGACGCAATTTGAGTGATCCATCGTCATTAGGTGGCCCTGAACGTTACAATTCACTATCAGTCTTTCGTCCCATTCGATAATCTTGACTCACAGCAAAACGGCCATAAGGTGCCCGAGGCAGCAATACATCCATGGTGTCAAGTCGGCTGGAGGACGATGTATTGAATCGGGACGCAATTTGTGTGGTCCATCCTCATTAGGTGGCCCTGAATGTTATAATTCATTATCAGTTTTTCGTCCGATTCGAAAATCTTTGACTCACAGCAGAACGGCCATAAGGTGCCCGAGGCAGCAATAGACCCATGGAGACAAGCCTGCTGGAGGACGATGTATTGAATCGGGACGCAATTTGAGTGATCCATCGTCATTAAGTGGCCCTGAACGTTAGAATTCACTATCAGTTTTTCGTCCGATTCGAAAATCTTTGACTCACAGCAGAACGGCCACAAGGTGCCCGAGGCAGCAATAGACCCATGGAGACAAGTCGGCTGGAGGTCGATAAATTGAAACGGGACGCAATTTGAGTGATCCATCGTCATTAGGTGGCCATGAATGTTACAATTCATTATCAGTTTTTCGTCAGATTTGAAAATCTATGAGTCACAGCAGAACGGCCATAAGGTGCCCGAGGCAGCAATAGACCCATGGTGACAAGTCTGCTGGAGGACGATGTATTGAATCGGGACGCAATTTGAGTGATCCATCGTCATTAGGTGGCCCTGAAAGTTACAATTCACTATCAGTTTTTCGTCCGATTCGAAAATCTTTGACTCACAGGAGAACGGCCATAAGGTGCCCGATGCAGCAATAGACCCATGGAGACAAGTCGGCTGGAGGACGATGTATTGAATCGGGACGCAATTTGAGTGATCCATCGTCATTAGGTGGCCATGAATGTTACAATTCACTATCTGTTTTTCGTCCGATTCGAAAATCTTTGACTCACAGCAGAACGGCCATAAGGTGCCCGAGGCAGCAATAGGCCCATGGAGACAAGTCTGCTGGAGGACGATGTATTGAATCGGGATGCAATTTGAGTGATCAATCGTCATTAGGTGGCCCTGAACGTTACAATTCACTATCAGTTTTTCGTCCGATTCGAAAATCTTTGAGTCACAGCAGAACGGCCATAAGGTGCCCGAGGCAGCAATAGACCCATGGAGGCAAGTCGGCTGGAGGACGATAAATTGAAACGGGACTCAATTTGAGTGATCCATCGTCATTAGGTGGCCATGAATGTTACAATTCACTATCAGTTTTTCGTAAGATTTGAAAATCTTTGAGTCACAGCAGAACGGCCATAAGGTGCCCGAGGCAGCAATAGACCCATGGAGACAAGTCTGCTGGAGGACGATGTATTGAATCGGGACGCAATTTGAGTGATCCATCGTCATTAGGTGGCCCTGAACGTTACAATTCACTATCAGTTCTTCGTCCGATTCGAAAATATTTGACCCACAGCAGAACGGCCATAAGGTGCCCGAGGCAGCAATAGACCCATGGAGATAAGTCGGCTGGAGGACGATGTTTGAATCGGGACGCAATTTGAGTGATCCATCGTCATTAGGTGGCCCTGAAAGTTACAATTCACTATCAGTTTTTCGTTCGATTCGAAAATCTTTGACTCACAGGAGAATGGCCATAAGGTGCCCGATGCAGTAATAGACCCATGGAGACAAGTCGGCTGGAGGACGATGTATTGAATCGGGACGCAATTTGAGTGATCCATCGTCATTAGGTGGCCATGAATGTTACAATTCACTATCTGTTTTTCGTCCGATTCGAAAATCTTTGACTCACAGCACAACGGCCATAAGGTGCCCGAGGCAGCAATAGACCCATGGAGACAAGTCTGCTGGAGGACGATGTATTGAATCGGGCCGCAATTTGAGTGATCCATCGTCATTAGGTGGCCCTGAACGTTACAATTCACTATCAGTTTTTCGTCGCATTCGATAATCTAGATTCACAGCAGAACGGCCATAAGGTGCCCGAGGCAGCAATAGACCCATGAAGTCAAGTCGGCTGGAGGACGATGTATTGAATCGGGACGCAATTTGAGTGATCCATCATCATTAGGTGGCCCTGAATGTTACAATTCACTATCAGTTTTTCGTCCGATTCGAAAATCTTTGACTCACAGCAGAACGGCCATAAGATGCCCGAGGCAGCAATAGACCCATGGAGACAAGTCGGCTGGAGGACGATGTATTGAATCGGGACGCAATTTGAGTGATCCATCGTCATTAGGTGGCCCTGAACGTTACAATTCACTATCAGTTTTTCGTCCGATTCGAAAATCTTTGACTCACAGCAGTACGGCCATAATGTGCCCGAGGCAGCAATAGACCCATGGAGACAAGTCGGCTGAAGCACGAGGTATTGAATCGGGACGCAATTTGAGTGTTCCATCGTCATTAGGAGACCCTGAACGTTACAATTCACTATCAGTTTTTCGTCCGATTCGAAAATCTATGACTCACAACAGAACGCCCATAAGGTGCCCGAGGCAGCAATAGACCCATGGAGACAAGTCGGCTGGAGGACGATGTATTGAATCGGGACGCAATTTGAGTGATCCATCGGCATTAGGTGGCCCTGAAAGTTACAATTCACTATCAGTTTTTCGACCGATTCGAAAATCTTTGACTCACAGCAGAACGGCCATAAGGTGCCCGAGGCAGCAATAGACCCATGGAGACAAGTCTGCTGGAGGACGATGTATTGAATCGGGACGCAATTTGAGTGATCCATCGTCATTAGGTGGCCCTGAACGTTACAATTCACTATCAGTATTTCGTGCCATTCGATAATCTAGACTCACAGCAAAACGGCCATAAGGTGCCCGAGGCAGCAATAGACCCATGGAGACAAGTCTGCTGGAGGACGATGTATTGAATCGGGATGCAATTTGAGTGATCAATCGTCATTAGGTGGCCCTGAACGTTACAATTCACTATCAGTTTTTCGTCCGATTCGAAAATCTTTGAGTCACAGCAGAACGGCCATAAGGTGCCCGAGGCAGCAATAGACCCATGGAGACAAGTCGGCTGGAGGACGATAAATTGAAACGGGACTCAATTTGAGTGATCCATCGTCATTAGGTGGCCACGAATGTTACAATTCACTATCAGTTTTTCGTAAGATTTGAAAATCTTTGAGTCACAGCAGAACGGCCATAAGGTGCCCGAGGCAGCAATAGACCCATGGAGACAAGTCTGCTGGAGGACGATGTATTGAATCGGGACGCAATTTGAGTGATAAATCGTCATTAGGTGGCCCTGAACGTTACAATTCACTATCAGTTCTTTGTCCGATTCGAAAATATTTGACCCACAGCAGAACGGCCATAAGGTGCCCGAGGCAGCAATAGACCCATGGAGATAAGTCGGCTGGAGGACGATGTTTGAATCGGGACGCAATTTGAGTGATCCATCGTCATTAGGTGGCCCTGAAAGTTACAATTCACTATCAGTTTTTCGTCCGATTCGAAAATCCTTGACTCACAGGAGAACGGCCATAAGGTGCCCGTTGCAGTAATAGACCCATGGAGACAAGTCGGCTGGAGGACGATGTATTGAATCGGGACGCAATTTGAGTGATCCATCGTCATTAGGTGGCCATGAATGTTACAATTCACTATCTGTTTTTCGTCCGATTCGAAAATCTTTGACTCACAGCACAACGGCCATAAGGTGCCCGAGGCAGCAATAGGCCCATGGAGACAAGTCTGCTGGAGGACGATGTATTGAATCGGGATGCAATTTGAGTGATCCATCGTCATTAGGTGGCCCTGAACGTTACAATTCACTATCAGTTTTTCGACCGATTCGAAAATCTTTGACTCACAGCAGAACGGCCATAAGGTGCCCGAGGCAGCAATAGACCCATGGAGACAAGTCTGCTGGAGGACGATGTATTGAATCGGGACGCAATTTGAGTGATCCATCGTCATTAGGAGGCCCTGAACGTTACAATTCACTATCAGTTTTTCGTCGCATTCGATAATCTAGATTCACAGCAGAACGGCCATAAGGTGCCCGAGGCAGCAATAGACCCATGAAGTCAAGTCGGCTGGAGGACGATGTATTGAATCGGGACGCAATTTGAGTGATCCATCATCATTAGGTGGCCCTGAATGTTACAACTCACTATCAGTTTTTCGTCCGATTCGAAAATCTTTGACTCACAGCAGAACGGCCATAAGGTGCCCGAGGCAGCAATAGACCCATGGAGACAAGTCGGCTGGAGGACGATGTATTGAATCGGGACGCAATTTGAGTGATCCATCGTCATTAGGTGGCCCTGAACGTTACAATTCACTATCAGTTTTTCGTCCGATTCGAAAATCTTTGACTCACAGCAGTACGGCCATAATGTGCCCGAGGCAGCAATAGACCCATGGAGACAAGTCGGCTGGAGCACGAGGTATTGAATCGGGACGCAATTTGAGTGTTCCATCGTCATTAGGAGACCCTGAACGTTACAATTCACTATCAGTTTTTCGTCCGATTCGAAAATCTATGACTCACAACAGAACGCCCATAAGGTGCCCGAGGCAGCAATAGACCCATGGAGACAAGTCGGCTGGAGGACGATGTATTGAATCGGGACGCAATTTGAGTGATCCATCGGCATTAGGTGGCCCTGAAAGTTACAATTCACTATCAGTTTTTCGACCGATTCGAAAATCTTTGACTCACAGCAGAACGGCCATAAGGTGCCCGAGGCAGCAATAGACCCATGGAGACAAGTCTGCTGGAGGACGATGTATTGAATCGGGACGCAATTTGAGTGATCCATCGTCATTAGGTGGCCCTGAACGTTACAATTCACTATCAGTCTTTCGTCCCATTCGATATCCTAGACTCACAGCAAAACGGCCATAAGGTGCCCGAGGCAGCAATAGACCCATGGTGTCAAGTCGGCTGGAGGACGATGTATTGAATCGGGACGCAATTTGTGTGGTCCATCCTCATTAGGTGGCCCTGAATGTTACAATTCACTATCAGTTTTTCGTCCGATTCGAAAATCTTTGACTCACAGCAGATCGGCCATAAGGTGCCTGAGGCAGCAATAGACCCATGGAGACAAGCCTGCTGCAGGACGATGTATTGAATCGGGACGCAATTTGAGTGATCCATCGTCATTAGGTGGCCCTGAACGTTACAATTCACTATCAGTTTTTCGTCCGATTCGAAAATCTTTGACTCACAGGAGAACGGCCATAAGGTGCCCGATGCTGCAATAGACCCATGGAGACAAGTCGGCTGGAGGACGATGTATTGAATCGGGACGCAATTTGAGTGATCCATCGTCATTAGGTGGCCATGAATGTTACAATTCACTATCAGTTTTTCGTCCGATTCGAAAATCTTTGACTCACAGCAGAACGGCCATAAGGTGCCCGTAGCAGCAATAGGCCCATGGAGTCAAATCTGCTGGAGGACGATGTATTGAATCGGGACACAATTTGAGTGATCCATCGTCATTAGGTGGCCCTGAAGGTTACAATTCACTATCAGTTTTTCGTCCGATTCGAAAATCTTTGACTCACAGCAGAACGGCCATAGGGTGCCCGAGGCAGCAATAGACCCATTGAGACAAGTCTGCTGGAGGACGATGTATTGAATCGGGACGCAATTTGAGTGATCCATCGTCATTAGGTGGCCCTGAACGTTACAATTCAATATCAGTTTTCGTCGCATTCGATAATCTAGATTCACAGCAGAACGGCCATAAGGTGCCCGAGGCAGCAATAGACCCATGGAGTCAAGTCGGCTGGAGGACGATGTATTGAATCGGGACGCAATTTGAGTGATCCATCGTCATTAGGTGGCCCTGAATGTTACAATTCACTATCAGTTTTTCGTCCGATTCGAAAATCTTTGACTCGCAGCAGAACGGCCATAAGGTGCCCGAGGCAGCAATAGACCCATGGAGACAAGTCTGCAGGATGACGATGTATTGAATCGCGACGCAATTTGAGTGTTCCATCGTCATTAGGAGGCCCTGAATGTTAGAATTAACTATCAGTTCTTCGTCCCATTCGATAATCTAGACTCACGGGAGAACGACCATAAGGTGCCCGAGGCAGCAATAGACCCATGGAGACAAGTCTGCTGGATGACGATGTATTGAATCGGGACGCAATTTGTGTGGTCCATCCTCATTAGGTGGCCCTGAATGTTACAATTCACTATCAGTTTTTCGTCGCATTCGATAATCTAGACTCACAGCAGAACGGCCATAAGGTGCCCGAGGCAGCAATAGACCCATGGAGTCAAGTCGGCTGGAGAACGATGTATTGAATCGGGACGCAATTTGAGTGATCCATCGTCATTAGGTGGCCCTGAATGTTACAATTCACTATCAGTTTTTCGTCGCATTCGATAATCTAGACTCACAGCAGAACGGCCATAAGGTGCCCGAGGCAGCAATAGACCCATGGAGTCAAGTCGGCTGGAGAACGATGTATTGAATCGGGACGCAATTTGAGTGATCCATCGTCATTAGGTGGCCCTGAATGTTACAATTCACTATCAGTTTTTCGTCCGATTCGAAAATCTTTGACTAACAGCAGAACGGCCATAAGGTGCCCGAGGCAGCAATAGATCCATGGAGACAAGTCTGCAGGATGACGATGTATTGAATCGCGACGCAATTTGAGTGTTCCATCGTCATTAGGAGGCCCTGAATGTTGGAATTAACTATCAGTTTTTCGTCCCATTCGATAATCTAGACTCACGGGAGAACATCCATAAGGTGCCCGAGGCAGCAATAGACCCATGGAGACAAGTCGGCTGGAGGACGATGTACTGAATCGGGACGCAATTTGAGTGATCCATCGTCAATAGGTGGCCCTGAACGTTACAATTCACTATCAGTTTTTCGTGCGATTCGAAAATCTTTGACTCACAGCAGAACGGCCATAATGTGCCCGAGGCAGCAATAGACCCATGGAGACAAGTCGGCTGGAGCACGAGGTATTGAATCGGGACGCAATTTGAGTGCTCCTTCGTCATTAGGAGGCCCTGAACGTTACAATTCACTATCAGTTTTTCCTCCGATTCGAAAATCTATGACTCACAACAGAACGCCCATAAGGTGCCCGAGGCTGCAATAGACCCATGGAGACAATTCGGCTGGTGGACGATGTATTGAATCGGGACGCAATTTGAGTGATCCATCGTAATTAGGTGGCCCTGAAAGTTACAATTCACTAACTGTTTTTCGACCGATTCGAAAATCTTTGACTCACAGCAGAACGGCCATAAGGTGCCCGAGGCAGCAATAGACCCATGGAGACAAGTCTGCTGGAGGACGATGTATTGAATCGGGACGCAATTTGAGTGATCCATCGTCATTAGGTGGCCCTGAACGTTACAATTCACTATCAGTCTTTCGTCCCATTCGATAATCTAGACTCACAGCAAAACGGCCATAAGGTGCCCGAGGCAGCAATAGACCCATGGTGTCAAGTCGGCTGGAGGACGATGTATTGAATCGGGACGCAATTTGTGTGGTCCATCCTCATTAGGTGGCCCTGAATGTTATAATTATTTATCAGTTTTTCGTCCGATTCGAAAATCTTTGACTCACAGCAGAACGGCCATAAGGTGCCTGAGGCAGCAATAGACCCATGGAGACAAGCCTGCTGGAGGACGATGTATTGAATCGGGACGCAATTTGAGTGATCCATCGTCATTAAGAGGCCCTGAACGTTAGAATTCACTATCAGTTTTTCGTCCGATTCGAAAATCTTTGACTCACAGCAGTTCGGCCACAAGGTGCCCGAGGCAGCAATAGACCCATGGAGACAAGTCGGCTGGAGGTCGATAAATTGAAACGGGACGCAATTTGAGTGATCCATCGTCATTAGGTGGCCATGAATGTTACAATTCACTATCAGTTTTTCGTCAGATTTGAAAATCTATGAGTCACAGCAGAACGGCCATAAGGTGCCCGAGGCAGCAATAGACCCATGGTGACAAGTCTGCTGGAGGACGATGTATTGAATCGGGACGCAATTTGAGTGATCCATCGTCATTAGGTGGCCCTGAACGTTACAATTCACTATCAGTTCTTCGTCCGATTCGAAAATATTTGACCCACAGCAGAACGGCCATAAGGTGCCCGAGGCAGCAATAGACCCATGGAGACAAGTCGGCTGGAGGACGATGTATTGAATCGGGACGCAATTTGAGTGATACATCGTCATTAGGTGGCCCTAAAAGTTACAATTCACTATCAGTTTTTCGTCCGATTCGAAAATCTTTGACTCACAGGAGAACGGCCATAAGGTGCCCGATGCAGCAATAGACCCATGGAGACAAGTCGGCTGGAGGACGATGTATTGAATCGGGACGCAATTTGAGTGATCCATCGTCATTAGGTGGCCATGAATGTTACAATTCACTATCTGTTTTTCGTCCGATTCGAAAATCTTTGACTCACAGCAGAACGGCCATAAGGTGCCCGAGGCAGCAATAGGCCCATGGAGACAAGTCTGCTGGAGGACGATGTATTGAATCGGGATGCAATTTGAGTGATCAATCGTCATTAGGTGGCCCTGAACGTTACAATTCACTATCAGTTTTTCGTAAGATTAGAAAATCTTTGAGTCACAGCAGAACGGCCATAAGGTGCCCGAGGCAGCAATAGACCCATGGAGACAAGTCTGCTGGAGGTCGATGTATTGAATCGGGACGCAATTTGAGTGATCCATCGTCATTAGGTGGCCCTGAACGTTACAATTCACTATCAGTTCTTCGTCCGATTCGAAAATATTTGACCCACAGCAGAACGGCCATAAGGTGCCCGAGGCAGCAATAGACCCATGGAGACAAGTCGGCTGGAGGACGATGTTTGAATCGGGACGCAATTTGAGTGATCCATCGTCATTAGGTGGCCCTGAAAGTTACAATTCACTATCAGTTTTTCGTCCGATTCGAAAATCTTTGACTCACAGGAGAACGGCCGTAAGGTGCCCGATGCAGTAATAGACCCATGGAGACAAGTCGGCTGGAGGACGATGTATTGAATCGGGACGCAATTTGAGTGATCCATCGTCATTAGGTGGCCATGAATGTTACAATTCACTATCTGTTTTTCGTCCGATTCGAAAATCTTTGACTCACAGCACAACGGCCATAAGGTGCCCGAGGCAGCAATAGGCCCATGGAGACAAGTCTGCTGGAGGACGATAAATTGAATCGGGATGCAATTTGAGTGATCCATCGTCATTAGGTGGCCCTGAACGTTACAATTCACTATCAGTTTTTCGTCCGATTCGAAAATCTTTGACTCACAGCAGAACGGCCATAAGGTGCCCGAGGCAGCAATAGACCCATGGAGACAAGTCTGCTGGAGGACGATGTATTGCATCGGGACGCAATTTGAGTGATCCATCATCATTAGGTGGCCCTGAATGTTACAATTCACTATCAGTTTTTCGTCCGATTCGAAAATCTTTGACTCACAGCAGAACGGCCATAAGGTGCCCGAGGCAGCAATAGACCCATGGAGACAAGTCGGCTGGAGGACGATGTATTGAATCGGGACGCAATTTGAGTGATCCATCGTCATTAGGTGGCCCTGAACGTTACAATTCACTATCAGTTTTTCGTCCGATTCGAAAATCTTTGACTCACAGCAGAACGGCCATAATGTGCCCGAGGCAGCAATAGACCCATGGAGACAAGTCGGCTGGAGCACGAGGTATTGAATCGGGACGCAATTTGAGTGTTCCATCGTCATTAGGAGACCCTGAACGTTACAATTCACTATCAGTTTTTCGTCCGATTCGAAAATCTATGACTCACAACAGAACGCCCATAAGGTGCCCGAGGCAGCAATAGACCCATGGAGACAAGTCGGCTGGAGGACGATGTATTGAATCGGGACGCAATTTGAGTGATCCATCGTCATTAGGTGACCCTGAAAGTTACAATTCACTATCAGTTTTTCGACCGATTCGAAAATCTTTGACTCACAGCAGAACGGCCATAAGGTGCCCGAGGCAGCAATAGACCCATGGAGACAAGTCTGCTGGAGGACGATGTATTGAATCGGGACGCAATTTGAGTGATCCATCGTCATTAGGTGGCCCTGAACGTTACAATTCACTATCAGTCTTTCGTCCCATTCGATAATATAGACTCACAGCAAAACGGCCATAAGGTGCCCGAGGCAGCAATAGACCCATGGTGTCAAGTCGGCTGGAGGATGATGTATTGAATCGGGACGCAATTTGTGTGGTCCATCCTCATTAGGTGGCCCTGAATGTTACAATTCACTATCAGTTTTTCGTCCGATTCGAAAATCTTTGATTCACAGCAGAACGGCCATAAGGTGCCTGAGGCAGCAATAGACCCATGGAGACAAGCCTGCTGCAGGACGATGTATTGAATCGGGACGCAATTTGAGTGATCCATCGTCATTAGGTGGCCCTGAACGTTACAATTCACTATCAGTTTTTCGTCCGATTCGAAAATCTTTGACTCACAGGAGAACGGCCGTAAGGTGCCCGATGCTGCAATAGACCCATGGAGACAAGTCGGCTGGAGGACGATGTATTGAATCGGGACGCAATTTGAGTGATCCATCGTCATTAGGTGGCCATGAATGTTACAATTCACTATCAGTTTTTCGTCCGATTCGAAAATCTTAGACTCACAGCAGAACGGCCATAAGGTGCCCGTAGCAGCAATAGGCCCATGGAGTCAAATCTGCTGGAGGACGATGTATTGAATCGGGACACAATTTGAGTGATCCATCGTCATTAGGTGGCCCTGAAGGTTACAATTCACTATCAGTATTTCGTCCGATTCGAAAATCTTTGACTCACAGCAGAACGGCCATAGGGTGCCCGAGGCAGCAATAGACCCATGGAGACAAGTCTGCTGGAGGACGATGTATTGAATCGGGACGCAATTTGAGTGATCCATCGTCGTTAGGTGGCCCTGAACGTTACAATTCAATATCAGTTTTCGTCGCATTCGATAATCTAGATTCACAGCAGAACGGCCATAAGGTGCCCGAGGCAGCAATAGACCCATGGAGTCAAGTCGGCTGGAGGACGATGTATTGAATCGGGACGCAATTTGAGTGATCCATCGTCATTAGGTGGCCCTGAATGTTACAATTCACTATCAGTTTTTCGTCCGATTCGAAAATCTGTGACTCGCAGCAGAACGGCCATAAGGTGCCCGAGGCAGCAATAGACCCATGGAGACAAGTCTGCAGGATGACGATGTATTGAATCGCGACGCAATTTGAGTGTTCCATCGTCATTAGGAGGCCCTGAATGTTAGAATTAACTATCAGTTTTTCGTCCCATTCGATAATCTAGACTCACGGGAGAACGACCATAAGGTGCCCGAGGCAGCAATAGACCCATGGAGACAAGTCTGCTGGATGACGATGTATTGAATCGGGACGCAATTTGTGTGGTCCATCCTCATTAGGTGGCCCTGAATGTTACAATTCACTATCAGTTTTTCGTCGCATTCGATAATCTAGACTCACAGCAGAACGGCCATAAGGTGCCCGAGGCAGCAATAGACCCATGGAGTCAAGTCGGCTGGAGAACGATGTATTGAATCGGGACGCAATTTGAGTGATCCATCGTCATTAGGTGGCCCTGAATGTTACAATTCACTATCAGTTTTTCGTCGCATTCGATAATCTAGACTCACAGCAGAACGGCCATAAGGTGCCCGAGGCAGCAATAGACCCATGGAGTCAAGTCGGCTGGAGAACGATGTATTGAATCGGGACGCAATTTGAGTGATCCATCGTCATTAGGTGGCCCTGAATGTTACAAATCACTATCAGTTTTTCGTCCGATTCGAAAATCTTTGACTAACAGCAGAACGGCCATAAGGTGCCCGAGGCAGCAATAGATCCATGGAGACAAGTCTGCGGGATGACGATGTATTGAATCGCGACGCAATTTGAGTGTTCCATCGTCATTAGGAGGCCCTGAATGTTGGAATTAACTATCAGTTTTTCGTCCCATTCGATAATCTAGACTCACGGGAGAACGACCATAAGGTGCCCGAGGCAGCAATAGACCCATGGAGACAAGTCGGCTGGAGCACGAGGTATTGAATCGGGACGCAATTTGAGTGTTCCATCGTCATTAGGAGGCCCTGAACGTTACAATTCACTATCAGTTTTTCGTCCGATTCGAAAATCTATGACTCACAACTGAACGCCCATAAGGTGCCCGAGGCAGCAATAGACCCATGGAGACAAGTCTGCTGGAGGACGATGTATTGAATCGGGACGCAATTTGAGTGATCCATCGTCATTATGTGGCCCTGAACGTTACAATTCACTATCAGTCTTTCGTCCCATTCGATAATCTAGCCTCACAGCAAAACGGCCATAAGGTGCCCGAGGCAGCAATAGACCCATGGTGTCAAGTCGGCTGGAGGACGATGTATTGAATCGGGACGCAATTTGTGTGGTCCATCCTCATTAGGTGGCCCTGAATGTTATAATTATTTATCAGTTTTTCGTCCGATTCGAAAATCTTAGACTCACAGCAGAACGGCCATAAGGTGCCCGTAGCAGCAATAGGCCCATGGAGTCAAATCTGCTGGAGGACGATGTATTGAATCGGGACACAATTTGAGTGATCCATCGTCATTAGGTGGCCCTGAAGGTTACAATTCACTATCAGTATTTCGTCCGATTCGAAAATCTTTGACTCACAGCAGAACGGCCATAGGGTGCCCGAGGCAGCAATAGACCCATGGAGACAAGTCTGCTGGAGGACGATGTATTGAATCGGGACGCAATTTGAGTGATCCATCGTCGTTAGGTGGCCCTGAACGTTACAATTCAATATCAGTTTTCGTCGCATTCGATAATCTAGATTCACAGCAGAACGGCCATAAGGTGCCCGAGGCAGCAATAGACCCATGGAGTCAAGTCGGCTGGAGGACGATGTATTGAATCGGGACGCAATTTGAGTGATCCATCGTCATTAGGTGGCCCTGAATGTTACAATTCACTATCAGTTTTTCGTCCGATTCGAAAATCTGTGACTCGCAGCAGAACGGCCATAAGGTGCCCGAGGCAGCAATAGACCCATGGAGACAAGTCTGCAGGATGACGATGTATTGAATCGCGACGCAATTTGAGTGTTCCATCGTCATTAGGAGGCCCTGAATGTTAGAATTAACTATCAGTTTTTCGTCCCATTCGATAATCTAGACTCACGGGAGAACGACCATAAGGTGCCCGAGGCAGCAATAGACCCATGGAGACAAGTCTGCTGGATGACGATGTATTGAATCGGGACGCAATTTGTGTGGTCCATCCTCATTAGGTGGCCCTGAATGTTACAATTCACTATCAGTTTTTCGTCGCATTCGATAATCTAGACTCACAGCAGAACGGCCATAAGGTGCCCGAGGCAGCAATAGACCCATGGAGTCAAGTCGGCTGGAGAACGATGTATTGAATCGGGACGCAATTTGAGTGATCCATCGTCATTAGGTGGCCCTGAATGTTACAATTCACTATCAGTTTTTCGTCGCATTCGATAATCTAGACTCACAGCAGAACGGCCATAAGGTGCCCGAGGCAGCAATAGACCCATGGAGTCAAGTCGGCTGGAGAACGATGTATTGAATCGGGACGCAATTTGAGTGATCCATCGTCATTAGGTGGCCCTGAATGTTACAATTCACTATCAGTTTTTCGTCCGATTCGAAAATCTTTGACTAACAGCAGAACGGCCATAAGGTGCCCGAGGCAGCAATAGATCCATGGAGACAAGTCTGCAGGATGACGATGTATTGAATCGCGACGCAATTTGAGTGTTCCATCGTCATTAGGAGGCCCTGAATGTTGGAATTAACTATCAGTTTTTCGTCCCATTCGATAATCTAGACTCACGGGAGAACATCCATAAGGTGCCCGAGGCAGCAATAGACCCATGGTGTCAAGTCGGCTGGAGGACGATGTATTGAATCGGGACGCAATTTGTGTGGTCCATCCTCATTAGGTGGCCCTGAATGTTATAATTCACTATCAGTTTTTCGTCCGATTCGAAAATCTTTGACTCACAGCAGAACGGCCATAAGGTGCCTGAGGCAGCAATAGACCCATGGAGACAAGCCTGCTGGAGGACGATGTATTGAATCGGGACGCAATTTGAGTGATCCATCGTCATTAAGTGGCCCTGAACGTTAGAATTCACTATCAGTTTTTCGTCCGATTCGAAAATCTTTGACTCACAGCAGTTCGGCCACAAGGTGCCCGAGGCAGCAATAGACCCATGGAGACAAGTCGGCTGGAGGTCGATAAATTGAAACGGGACGCAATTTGAGTGATCCATCGTCATTAGGTGGCCATGAATGTTACAATTCACTATCAGTTTTTCGTCAGATTTGAAAATCTATGAGTCACAGCAGAACGGCCATAAGGTGCCCGAGGCAGCAATAGACCCATGGTGACAAGTCTGCTGGAGGACGATGTATTGAATCGGGACGCAATTTGAGTGATCCATCGTCATTAGGTGGCCCTGAACGTTACAATTCACTATCAGTTCTTCGTCCGATTCGAAAATATTTGACCCACAGCAGAACGGCCATAAGGTGCCCGAGGCAGCAATAGACCCATGGAGACAAGTCGGCTGGAGGACGATGTATTGAATCGGGACGCAATTTGAGTGATACATCGTCATTAGGTGGCCCTAAAAGTTACAATTCACTATCAGTTTTTCGTCCGATTCGAAAATCTTTGACTCACAGGAGAACGGCCATAAGGTGCCCGATGCAGCAATAGACCCATGGAGACAAGTCGGCTGGAGGACGATGTATTGAATCGGGACGCAATTTGAGTGATCCATCGTCATTAGGTGGCCATGAATGTTACAATTCACTATCTGTTTTTCGTCCGATTCGAAAATCTTTGACTCACAGCAGAACGGCCGTAAGGTGCCCGAGGCAGCAATAGGCCCATGGAGACAAGTCTGCTGGAGGACGATGTATTGAATCGGGATGCAATTTGAGTGATCAATCGTCATTAGGTGGCCCTGAACGTTACAATTCACTATCAGTTTTTCGTAAGATTTGAAAATCTTTGAGTCACAGCAGAACGGCCATAAGGTGCCCGAGGCAGCAATAGACCCATGGAGACAAGTCTGCTGGAGGTCGATGTATTGAATCGGGACGCAATTTGAGTGATCCATCGTCATTAGGTGGCCCTGAACGTTACAATTCACTATCAGTTCTTCGTCCGATTCGAAAATATTTGACCCACAGCAGAACGGCCATAAGGTGCCCGAGGCAGCAATAGACCCATGGAGACAAGTCGGCTGGAGGACGATGTTTGAATCGGGACGCAATTTGAGTGATCCATCGTCATTAGGTGGCCCTGAAAGTTACAATTCACTATCAGTTTTTCGTCCGATTCGAAAATCTTTGACTCACAGGAGAACGGCCGTAAGGTGCCCGATGCAGTAATAGACCCATGGAGACAAGTCGGCTGGAGGACGATGTATTGAATCGGGACGCAATTTGAGTGATCCATCGTCATTAGGTGGCCATGAATGTTACAATTCACTATCTGTTTTTCGTCCGATTCGAAAATCTTTGACTCACAGCACAACGGCCATAAGGTGCCCGAGGCAGCAATAGGCCCATGGAGACAAGTCTGCTGGAGGACGATAAATTGAATCGGGATGCAATTTGAGTGATCCATCGTCATTAGGTGGCCCTGAACGTTACAATTCACTATCAGTTTTTCGTCCGATTCGAAAATCTTTGACTCACAGCAGAACGGCCATAAGGTGCCCGAGGCAGCAATAGACCCATGGAGACAAGTCTGCTGGAGGACGATGTATTGAATCGGGACGCAATTTGAGTGATCCATCATCATTAGGTGGCCCTGAATGTTACAATTCACTATCAGTTTTTCGTCCGATTCGAAAATCTTTGACTCACAGCAGAACGGCCATAAGGTGCCCGAGGCAGCAATAGACCCATGGAGACAAGTCGGCTGGAGGACGATGTATTGAATCGGGACGCAATTTGAGTGATCCATCGTCATTAGGTGGCCCTGAACGTTACAATTCACTATCAGTTTTTCGTCCGATTCGAAAATCTCTGACTCACAGCAGAACGGCCATAATGTGCCCGAGGCAGCAATAGACCCATGGAGACAAGTCGGCTGGAGCACGAGGTATTGAATCGGGACGCAATTTGAGTGTTCCATCGTCATTAGGAGACCCTGAACGTTACAATTCACTATCAGTTTTTCGTCCGATTCGAAAATCTATGACTCACAACAGAACGCCCATAAGGTGCCCGAGGCAGCAATAGACCCATGGAGACAAGTCGGCTGGAGGACGATGTATTGAATCGGGACGCAATTTGAGTGATCCATCGTCATTAGGTGGCCCTGAAAGTTACAATTCACTATCAGTTTTTCGACCGATTCGAAAATCTTTGACTCACAGCAGAACGGCCATAAGGTGCCCGAGGCAGCAATAGACCCATGGAGACAAGTCTGCTGGAGGACGATGTATTGAATCGGGACGCAATTTGAGTGATCCATCGTCATTAGGTGGCCCTGAACGTTACAATTCACTATCAGTCTTTCGTCCCATTCGATAATATAGACTCACAGCAAAACGGCCATAAGGTGCCCGAGGCAGCAATAGACCCATGGTGTCAAGTCGGCTGGAGGATGATGTATTGAATCGGGACGCAATTTGTGTGGTCCATCCTCATTAGGTGGCCCTGAATGTTACAATTCACTATCAGTTTTTCGTCCGATTCGAAAATCTTTGACTCACAGCAGAACGGCCATAAGGTGCCTGAGGCAGCAATAGACCCATGGAGACAAGCCTGCTGCAGGACGATGTATTGAATCGGGACGCAATTTGAGTGATCCATCGTCATTAGGTGGCCCTGAACGTTACAATTCACTATCAGTTTTTCGTCCGATTCGAAAATCTTTGACTCACAGGAGAACGGCCATAAGGTGCCCGATGCTGCAATAGACCCATGGAGACAAGTCGGCTGGAGGACGATGTATTGAATCGGGACGCAATTTGAGTGATCCATCGTCATTAGGTGGCCATGAATGTTACAATTCACTATCAGTTTTTCGTCCGATTCGAAAATCTTAGACTCACAGCAGAACGGCCATAAGGTGCCCGTAGCAGCAATAGGCCCATGGAGTCAAATCTGCTGGAGGACGATGTATTGAATCGGGACACAATTTGAGTGATCCATCGTCATTAGGTGGCCCTGAAGGTTACAATTCACTATCAGTATTTCGTCCGATTCGAAAATCTTTGACTCACAGCAGAACGGCCATAGGGTGCCCGAGGCAGCAATAGACCCATGGAGACAAGTCTGCTGGAGGACGATGTATTGAATCGGGACGCAATTTGAGTGATCCATCGTCGTTAGGTGGCCCTGAACGTTACAATTCAATATCAGTTTTCGTCGCATTCGATAATCTAGATTCACAGCAGAACGGCCATAAGGTGCCCGAGGCAGCAATAGACCCATGGAGTCAAGTCGGCTGGAGGACGATGTATTGAATCGGGACGCAATTTGAGTGATCCATCGTCATTAGGTGGCCCTGAATGTTACAATTCACTATCAGTTTTTCGTCCGATTCGAAAATCTGTGACTCGCAGCAGAACGGCCATAAGGTGCCCGAGGCAGCAATAGACCCATGGAGACAAGTCTGCAGGATGACGATGTATTGAATCGCGACGCAATTTGAGTGTTCCATCGTCATTAGGAGGCCCTGAATGTTAGAATTAACTATCAGTTTTTCGTCCCATTCGATAATCTAGACTCACGGGAGAACGACCATAAGGTGCCCGAGGCAGCAATAGAGCCATGGAGACAAGTCTGCTGGATGACGATGTATTGAATCGGGACGCAATTTGTGTGGTCCATCCTCATTAGGTGGCCCTGAATGTTACAATTCACTATCAGTTTTTCGTCGCATTCGATAATCTAGACTCACAGCAGAACGGCCATAAGGTGCCCGAGGCAGCAATAGACCCATGGAGTCAAGTCGGCTGGAGAACGATGTATTGAATCGGGACGCAATTTGAGTGATCCATCGTCATTAGGTGGCCCTGAATGTTACAATTCACTATCAGTTTTTCGTCGCATTCGATAATCTAGACTCACAGCAGAACGGCCATAAGGTGCCCGAGGCAGCAATAGACCCATGGAGTCAAGTCGGCTGGAGAACGATGTATTGAATCGGGACGCAATTTGAGTGATCCATCGTCATTAGGTGGCCCTGAATGTTACAAATCACTATCAGTTTTTCGTCCGATTCGAAAATCTTTGACTAACAGCAGAACGGCCATAAGGTGCCCGAGGCAGCAATAGATCCATGGAGACAAGTCTGCGGGATGACGATGTATTGAATCGCGACGCAATTTGAGTGTTCCATCGTCATTAGGAGGCCCTGAATGTTAGAATTAACTATCAGTTTTTCGTCCCATTCGATAATCTAGACTCACGGGAGAACGACCATAAGGTGCCCGAGGCAGCAATAGACCCATGGAGACAAGTCGGCTGGAGCACGAGGTATTGAATCGGGACGCAATTTGAGTGTTCCATCGTCATTAGGAGGCCCTGAACGTTACAATTCACTATCAGTTTTTCGTCCGATTCGAAAATCTATGACTCACAACTGAACGCCCATAAGGTGCCCGAGGCAGCAATAGACCCATGGAGACAAGTCTGCTGGAGGACGATGTATTGAATCGGGACGCAATTTGAGTGATCCATCGTCATTATGTGGCCCTGAACGTTACAATTCACTATCAGTCTTTCGTCCCATTCGATAATCTAGCCTCACAGCAAAACGGCCATAAGGTGCCCGAGGCAGCAATAGACCCATGGTGTCAAGTCGGCTGGAGGACGATATATTGAATCGGGACGCAATTTGTGTGGTCCATCCTCATTAGGTGGCCCTGAATGTTACAATTCACTATCAGTTTTTCGTCCGATTCGCAAATCTTTGACTCACAGGAGAACTGCCATAAGGTGCCCGATGCAGCAATAGACCCATGGAGACAAGTCGGCGGGAAGACGATGTATTGAATCGGGACGCAATTTGAGTGATCCATCGTCATTAGGTGGCCATAAATGTTACAATTCACTATCTGTTTTTCGTCCGATTCGAAAATCTTTGACTCACAGCAGAACGGCCATAAGTTGCCCGAGGCAGCAATAGGCCCATGGAGACTAGTCTGCTGGAGGACGATGTATTGAATCGGGATGCAATTTGAGTGATCAATCGTCATTAGGTGGCCCTGAACGTTACAATTCACTATCAGTTTTTCGTCCGATTCGAAAATCTTTGACTCACAGCAGAACGGCCATAAGGTGCCCGAGGCAGCAATAGACCCATGGAGACAAGTCGGCTGGAGGACGATAAATTGAAACGGGACGCAATTTGAGTGATCCATCGTCATTATGTGGCCATGAATGTTACAATTCACTATCAGTTTTTCGTCCGATTTGAAAATCTTTGAGTCACAGCAGAACGGCCATAAGGTGCCCGAGGCAGCACTAGACCCATGGAGACAAGTCTGCTGGAGGACGATGTATTGAATCGGGACGCAATTTGAGTGATCCATCGTCATTAGGTGGCCCTGAACATTACAATTCACTATCAGTTCTTCGTCCGATTCGAAAATATTTGACCCACAGCAGAACGGCCATAAGGTGCCCGAGGCAGCAATAGACCCATGGAAACAAGTCGGCTGGAGGACGATGTTTGAATCGGGACGCAATTTGAGTGATCCATCGTCATTAGGTGGCCCTGAAAGTTACAATTCACTATCAGTTTTTCGTCCGATTCGACAATCTATGCCCACAGGAGAACGGCCATAAGGTGCCCGATGCAGTAATAGACCCATGGAGACAAGTCGGCTGGAGGACGATGTATTGAATCGGGACGCAATTTGAGTGATCCATCGTCATTAGGTGGCCATGAATGTTACAATTCACTATCTGTTTTTCGTCCGATTCGAAAATCTTTGACTCACAGCACAACGGCCATAAGGTGCCCGAGGCAGCAATAGGCCCATGGAGACAAGTCTGCTGGAGGACGATGTATTGAATCGGGATGCAATTCGAGTGATCCATCGTCATTAGGTGGCCCTGAACGTTACAATTCACTATCAGTTTTTCGTCCGATTCGAAAATCTTTGACTCACAGCAGAACGGCCATAAGGTGCCCGAGGCAGCAATAGACCCATGGAGACAAGTCTGCTGGAGGACGATGTATTGAATCGGGACGCAATTTGAGTGATCCATCGTCATTAGGTGGCCCTGAATGTTAGAATTAACTATCAGTTTTTCGTCCAATTTGATAATCTAGACTCACGGGAGAACGACCATAAGGTGCCCGAGGCAGCAATGGACCCATGGAGACAAGTCTGCTGGATGACGATGTATTGAATCGGGACGCAATTTGTGTGGTTCATCCTCATTAGGTGGCCCTGAATGTTACAATTCACTATCAGTTTTTCGTCCGATTCGAAAATCTTTGACTCACAGCACAACGGCCATAAGGTGCCCGAGGCAGCAATAGACCCATGGAGACAAGCCTGCTGGAGGACGATGTATTGAATCGGGACGCAATTTGAGTGATCCATCTTCATTAGGTGGCCCTGAACGTTACAATTTCGTCCGATTCGAAAATCTTTGACTCACAGCAGAACGGCCATAAGGTGCCCGAGGCAGCAATAGACCCATGGAGACAAGTCTGCTGGAGGACGATGAATTGAATCGGGACGCAATTTGAGTGATCCATCGTCATTAGGTGGCCCTGAACGTACAATTCACTATCAGTTTTTCGTCCGATTCAAAAATCTTTGACCCACAGCAGAACGGCCATAAGGTGCCCGAGGCAGCAATAGACCCATGGAGACAAGTCTGCTGGAGGACGATGTATTGAATCGGGACGCAATTTGAGTGATCCATCGTCATTAGGTGGCCCTGAACGTTACAATTCACTATCAGTTTTTCGTCGCATTCGATAATCTAGTCTCACAGCAGAACGGCCATAAGGTGCCCGAGGCAGCAATAGACCCATGGAGTCAAGTCGGCTGGAGAACGATGTATTGAATCGGGACGCAATTTGAGTGATCCATCGTCATTAGGTGGCCCTGAATGTTACAATTCACTATCAGTTTTTCGTCCGATTCGAAAATCTTTGACTCACAGCAGATCGGCCATAAGGTGCCCGAGGCAGCAATAGACCCATGGAGACAAGTCTGCAGGATGACGATGTATTGAATCGCGACGCAATTTGAGTGTTCCATCGTCATTAGGAGGCCCTGAATGTTAGAATTAACTATCAGTTTTTCGTCCCATTCGATAATCTAGACTCACGGGAGAACGACCATAAGGTGCCCGAGGCACCAATAGACCCATGGAGACAAGTCTGCTGGAGGACGATGTATTGAATCGGGACGCAATTTGTGTGATCCGTCGTCATTAGGTGGCCCTGAAAGTTACAATTCACTATCAGTTTTTCGACCGATTCGAAAATCTTTGACTCACAGCAGAACGGCCATAAGGTGCCCGAGGCAGCAATAGACCCATGGAGACAAGTCTGCTGGAGGACGATGTATTGAATCGGGACGCAATTTGAGTGATCCATCGTCATTAGGTGGCCCTGAACGTTACAATTCACTATCAGTTTTTCGTCCCATTCGATAATCTAGACTCACAGCAAAACGGCCATAAGGTGCCCGAGGCAGCATTAGACCCATGGTGTCAAGTCGTCTGGAGGACGATGTATTGAATCGGGACGCAATTTGTTAGGTCCATCCTCATTTGGTGGCCCTGAATGTTACAATTCACTATCAGTTTTTCGTCCGATTCGAAAATCTTTGACTCACAGCAGAACGGCGATAAGGTGCCTGAGGCAGCAATAGACCCATGGAGACAAGCCTGCTGGAGGACGATGTATTGAATCGGGACGCAATTTGAGTGATCCATCGTCATTAGGTGGCCCTGAACGTTACAATTCACTATCAGTTTTTCGTCCGATTCGAAAATTTTTGACTCACAGCAGAACGGCCATAAGGCGCCCGAGGCAGCAATAGACCCATGGAGACAAGTCGGCTGGAGGACGATGTATTGAATCGGGACGCAATTTGAGTGATCCATTGTCATTAGGTGGCCATGAATGTTACAATTCACTATCTGTTTTTCGTCCGATTCAAAAATCTTTGACTCACAGCAGAACGGCCATAAGGCGCCCGAGGCAGCAATAGACCCATGGAGACAAGTCTGCTGGAGGACGATGAATTGAATCGGGACGCAATTTGAGTGATCCATCGTCATTAGGTGGCCCTGAACGTACAATTCACTATCAGTTTTTCGTCCGATTCAAAAATCTTTGACTCACAGCAGAACGGCCATAAGGTGCCCGAGGCAGCAATAGACCCATGGAGACAAGTCTGCTGGAGGACGATGTATTGAATCGGGACGCAATTTGAGTGATCCATCGTCATTAGGTGGCCCTGAACGTTACAATTCACTATCAGTTTTTCGTCGCATTCGATAATCTAGACTCACAGGAAAACGGCCATAAGGTGCCCGAGGCAGCAATAGACCCTGGGAGTCAAGTCGGCTTTAGAACGATGTATTGAATCGGGACGCAATTTGAGTGATCCATCGTCATTAGGTGGCCCTGAATGTTACAATTCACTATCAGTTTTTCGTCCGATTCGAAAATCTTTGACTCACAGCAGAACGGCCATAAGGTGCCCGAGGCAGCAATAGACCCATGGAGACAAGTCTGCAGGATGACGATGTATAGAATCGCGACGCAATTTGAGTGTTCCATCGTCATTAGGAGGCCCTGAATGTTAGAATTAACTATCAGTTTTTCGTCCCATTCGATAATCTAGACTCACGGGAGAACGACCATAAGGTGCCCGAGGCACCAATAGACCCATGGAGACAAGTCGGCTGGAGGACGATGTATTGAATCGGGACGCAATTTGTGTGATCCGTCGTCATTAGGTGGCCCTGAAAGTTACAATTCACTATCAGTTTTTCGTCCGATTCGAAAATCTTTGACTCACAGCAGAACGGCGATAAGGTGTCCGAGGCAGCAATAGACCCATGGAGACAAGCCTGCTGGAGGACGGTGTATTGAATCGGGACGCAATTTGAGTGATCCATCGTCATTAGGTGGCCCTGAACGTTACAATTCACTATCTGTTTTTCGTCCGATTCGAAAATCTTTGACTCACAGCAGAACGGCCATAAGGTGCCCGAGGCAGCAATAGACCCATGGAGACAAGTCTGCTGGAGGACGATGTATTGAATCGGGACGCAATTTGAGTGATCCATCGTCATTAGGTGGCCCTGAACGTACAATTCACTATCAGTTTTTCGTCCGATTCAAAAATCTTTGACTCACAGCAGAACGGCCATAAGGTGCCCGAGGCAGCAATAGACCCAAGGAGACAGGTCTGCTGGAGGACGATGTATTGAATCGGGACGCAATTTGAGTGATCCATCGTCATTAGGTGGCCCTGAACGTTACAATTCACTATCAGTTTTTCGTCGCATTCGATGATCTAGACTCACAGCAGAACGGCCATAAGGTGCCCGAGGCAGCAATAGACCCATGGAGTCAAGTCGGCTGGAGAACGATGTATTGAATCGGGACGCAATTTGAGTGATCCATCGTCATTAGGTGGCCCTGAATGTTACAATTCACTATCAGTTTTTCGTCCGATTCGAAAATCATTGACTCACAGCAGAACGGCCATAAGGTGCCCGAGGCAGCAATAGACCCATGGAGACAAGTCTGCTGGAGGACGATGTATTGAATCGGGACGCAATTTGAGTGATCCATCGTCATTAGGTGGCCCTGAACGTTACAATTCACTATCAGTTTTTCGTCGCATTCGATAATCTAGACTCACAGCAGAACGGCCATAAGGTGCCCGAGGCAGCAATAGACCCTTGGAGTCAAGTCGGCTGGAGAACGATGTATTGAATCGGGACGCAATTTGAGTGATCCATCGTCATTAGGTGGCCCTGAATGTTACAATTCACTATCAGTTTTTCGTCCGATTCGAAAATCTTTGACTCACAGCAGAACGGCCATAAGGTGCCCGAGGCAGCAATAGACCCATGGAGACAAGTCTGCAGGATGACGATGTATAGAATCGCGACGCAATTTGAGTGTTCCATCGTCATTAGGAGGCCCTGAATGTTAGAATTAACTATCAGTTTTTCGTCCCATTCGATAATCTAGACTCACGGGAGAACGACCATAAGGTGCCCGAGGCACCAATAGACCCATGGAGACAAGTCGGCTGGAGGACGATGTATTGAATCGGGACGCAATTTGTGTGATCCGTCGTCATTAGGTGGCCCTGAAAGTTACAATTCACTATCAGTTTTTCGACCGATTCGAAAATCTTTGACTCACAGCAGAACGGCTATAAGGTGCCCGAGGCAGCAATAGACCCATGGAGACAAGTCTGCTGGAGGACGATGTATTGAATCGGGACGCAATTTGAGTGATCCATCGTCATTAGGTGGCCCTGAACGTTACAATTCACTATCAGTTTTTCGTCCCATTCGATAATCTAGACTCACAGCAAAACGGCCATAAGGTGCGCGAGGCAGCAATAGACCCATGGTGTCAAGTCGTCTGGAGGACGATGTATTGAATCGGGACGCAATTTGTGTGGTCCATTCTCATTTGGTGGCCCTGAATGTTACAATTCACTATCAGTTTTTCGTCCGATTCGAAAATCTTTGACTCACAGCAGAACGGCGATAAGGTGCCCGAGGCAGCAATAGACCCATGGAGACAAGCCTGCTGGAGGACGATGTATTGAATCGGGACGCAATTTGAGTGATCCATCGTCATTAGGTGGCCCTGAACGTTACAATTCACTATCTGTTTTTCGTCCGATTCGAAAATCTTTGACTCACAGCAGAACGGCCATAAGGTGCCCGAGGCAGCAATAGACCCATGGAGACAAGTCTGCTGGAGGACGATGTATTGAATCGGGACGCAATTTGAGTGGTCCATCGTCATTAGGTGGCCCTGAACGTACAATTCACTATCAGTTTTTCGTCCGATTCAAAAATCTTTGACTCACAGCATAACGGCCATAAGGTGCCCGAGGCAGCAATAGACCCATGGAGACAGGTCTGCTGGAGGACGAAGTATTGAATCGGGACGCAATTTGAGTGATCCATCGTCATTAGGTGGCCCTGAATGTTACAATTCACTATCAGTTTTTCGTCCGATTCGAAAATCTTTGACTCACAGCAGAACGGCCATAAGGTGCCCGAGGCAGCAATAGACCCATGGAGACAAGTCGGCTGGAGGACGATGTATTGAATCGGGACGCAATTTGAGTGATCCATCGTCATTAGGTGGCCCTGAACGTTACAATACACTATCAGTTCTTCGTCCGATTCGAAAATCTTTGACCCACAGCAGAACGGCCATAAGGTGCCCGAGGCAGCAATAGACCCATGGAGACAAGTCGGCTGGAGGACGATGTATTGAATCGGGACGCAATTTGAGTGATCCATTGTCATTAGGTGGCCATGAATGTTACAATTCATTATCTGTTTTTCGTCCGATTCGAAAATCTTTGACTCACAGCAGAACGGCCATAAGGTGCCCGAGGCAGCAATAGACCCATGGACACAAGTCTGCTGGAGGACGATGAATTGAATCGGGACGCAATTTGAGTGATCCATCGTCATTAGGTGGCCCTGAACGTACAATTCACTATCAGTTTTTCGTCCGATTCAAAAATCTTTGACTCACAGCAGAACGGCCACAAGGTGCCCGAGGCAGCAATAGACCCATGGAGACAAGTCTGCTGGAGGACGATGTATTGAATCGGGACGCAATTTGAGTGATCCATCGTCATTAGGTGGCCCTGAACGTTACAATTCACTATCAGTTTTTCGTCGCATTCGATAATCTAGACTCACAGCAGAACGGCCATAAGGTGCCCGAGGCAGCAATAGACCCTTGGAGTCAAGTCGGCTGGAGAACGATGTATTGAATCGGGACGCAATTTGAGTGATCCATCGTCATTAGGTGGTACTGAATGTTACAATTCACTATCAGTTTTTCGTCCGATTCGAAAATCTTTGACTCACAGCAGAACGGCCATAAGGTGCCCGAGGCAGCAATAGACCCATGGAGACAAGTCTGCAGGATGACGATGTATTGAATCGCGACGCAATTTGAGTGTTCCATCGTCATTAGGAGGCCCTGAATGTTAGAATTAACTATCAGTTTTTCGTCCCATTCGATAATCTAGACTCACGGGAGAACGACCATAAGGTGCCCGAGGCACCAATAGACCCATGGAGACAAGTCGGCTGGAGGACGATGTATTGAATCGGGACGCAATTTGTGTGATCCGTCGTCATTAGGTGGCCCTGAAAGTTACAATTCACTATCAGTTTTTCGACCGATTCGAAAATCTTTGACTCACAGCAGAACGGCCATAAGGTGCCCGAGGCAGCAATAGACCCATGGAGACAAGTCTGCTGGAGGACGATGTATTGAATCGGGACGCAATTTGAGTGATCCATCGTCATTAGGTGGCCCTGAACGTTACAATTCACTATCAGTTTTTCGTCCCATTCGATAATCTAGACTCACAGCAAAACGGCCATAAGGTGCCCGAGGCAGCAATAGACCCATGGTGTCAAGTCGTCTGGAGGACGATGTATTGAATCGGGACGCAATTTGTGTGGGCCATCCTCATTTGGTGGCCCTGAATGTTACAATTCACTATCAGTTATTCGTCCGATTCGAAAATCTTTGACTCACAGCAGAACGGTGATAAGGTGCCCGAGGCAGCAATAGACCCATGGAGACAAGCCTGCTGGAGGACGATGTATTGAATCGGGACGCAATTTGAGTGATCCATCGTCATTAGGTGGCCCTGAACGTTACAATTCACTATCTGTTTTTCGTCCGATTCGAAAATCTTTGACTCACAGCAGAACGGCCATAAGGTGCCCGAGGCAGCAATAGACCCATGGAGACAAGTCTGCTGGAGGACGATGTATTGAATCGGGACGCAATTTGAGTGATCCATCGTCATTAGGTGGCCCTGAACGTACAATTCACTATCAGTTTTTCGTCCGATTCAAAAATCTTTGACTCACAGCAGAACGGCCATAAGGTGCCCGAGGCAGCAATAGACCCATGGAGACAGGTCTGCTGGAGGACGATGTATTGAATCGGGACGCAATTTGAGTGATCCATCGTCATTAGGTGGCCCTGAACGTTACAATTCACTATCAGTTTTTCGTCGCATTCGTTGATCTAGACTCACAGCAGAACGGCCATAAGGTGCCCGAGGCAGCAATAGACCCATGGAGTCAAGTCGGCTGGAGAACGATGTATTGAATCGGGACGCAATTTGAGTGATCCATCGTCATTAGGTGGCCCTGAATGTTACAATTCACTATCAGTTTTTCGTCCGATTCGAAAATCATTGACTCACAGCAGAACGGCCATAAGGTGCCCGAGGCAGCAATAGACCCATGGAGACAAGTCTGCTGGATGACGATGTATTGAATCGGGATGCAATTTGTGTGGTCCATCCTCATTAGGTGGCCCTGAATGTTACAATTCACTATCAGTTTTTCGTCCGATTCAAAAATCTTTGACTCACAGCAGAACGGCCATAAGGTGCCCGAGGCAGCAATAGACCCATCGAGACAAGTCTGCTGGAGGACGATATATTGAATCGGGACGCAATTTGAGTGATCCATCGTCATTAGGTGGCCCTGAACGTTACAATTCACTATCAGTTTTTCGTCCGATTCGAAAATCTTTGACTCACAGCAGAACGGCCATAAGGTGCCCGAGGCAGCAATAGACCCATGGAGACAAGTCGGCTGGAGGACGATGTATTGAATCGGGACGCAATTTGAGTGATCCATCGTCATTAGGTGGCCCTGAACGTTACAATACACTATCAGTTCTTCGTCCGATTCGAAAATCTTTGACCCACAGCAGAACGACCATAAGGTGCCCGAGGCAGCAATAGACCCATGGAGACAAGTCGGCTGGAGGACGATGTATTGAATCGGGACGCAATTTGAGTGATCCATCGTCATTAGGTGGCCATGAATGTTACAATTCACTATCTGTTTTTCGTCCGATTCGAAAATCTTTGACTCACAGCAGAACGGCCATAAGGTTCCCGCGGCAGCAATAGACCCATGGAGACTGCTGGAGGACGATAAGGTGCCCGAGGCAGCAATAGACCCATGGAGACAAGTCTGCTGGAGGACGATGTATTGAATCGGGACGCAATTTGAGTGATCCATCGTCATTAGGTGGCCCTGAACGTTACAATTCACTATCAGTTTTTCGTCCGATTCGAAAATCTTTGACTCACAGCAGAACGGCCATAAGGTGCCCGAGGCAGCAATAGATCCATGGAGACAAGTCGGCTGGAGGACGATGTATTGAATCGGGACGCAATTTGAGTGATCCATCGTCATTAGGTGGCCCTGAACGTACAATTCACTATCAGTTTTTCGTCCGATTAAAAAATCTTTGACTCACAGCAGAACGGCCATAAGGTGCCCGAGGCAGCAATAGACCCATGGAGACAAGTCTGCTGGAGGACGATGTATTGAATCGGGACGCAATTTGAGTGATCCATCGTCATTAGGTGGCCCTGAACGTTACAATTCACTATCAGTTTTTCGTCGCATTCGATAATCTAGACTCACAGCAGAACTGCCATAAGGTGCCCGAGGCAGCAATAGACCCATGGAGTCAAGTCGGCTGGAGAACGATGTATTGAATCGGGACGCAATTTGAGTGATCCATCGTCATTAGGTGGCCCTGAATGTTACAATTCACTATCAGTTTTTCGTCCGATTCGAAAATCTTTGACTCACAGCAGAACGGCCATAAGGTGCCCGAGGCAGCAATAGACCCATGGTGACAAGTCTGCAGGATGACGATGTATTGAATCGCGACGCAATTTGAGTGTTCCATCGTCATTAGGAGGCCCTGAATGTTAGAATTAACTATCAGTTTTTCGTCCCATTCGATAATCTAGACTCACGGGAGAACGACCATAAGGTGCCCGAGGCACCAATAGACCCATGGAGACAAGTCGGCTGGAGGACGATGTATTGAATCGGGACGCAATTTGAGTGATCCATCGTCATTAGGTGGCCCTGAAAGTTACAATTCACTATCAGTTTTTCACCCGATTCGAAAATCTTTGACTCACAGCAGAACGGCCATAAGGTGACCGAGGCAGCAATAGACCCATGGAGACAAGTCTGCTGGAGGACGATGTATTGAATCGGGACGCAATTTGAGTGATCCATCGTCATTAGGTGGCCCTGAACGTTACAATTAACTATCAGTTTTTCGTCCCATTCGATAATCTAGACTCACAGCAAAACGGCCATAAGGTGCCCGAGGCAGCAATAGACCCATGGTGTCAAGTCGGCTGGTGGACGATGTATTGAATCGGGACGCAATTTGTGTGGTCCATCCTCATTTGGTGGCCCTGAATGTTACAATTCACTATCAGTTTTTCGTCCGATTCGAAAATTTTTGACTCACAGCAGAACGGCCATAAGGTGCCCGAGGCAGCAATAGACCCATGGAGACAAGCCTGCTGGAGGACGATGTATTGAATCGGGACGCAATTTTAGTGATCCATCGTCATTAGGTGGCCCTGAACGTTACAATTCACTACCAGTTTTTCGTCCGATTCGAAAATCTTTGACTCACAACAGAACGGCCATAAGGTGCCCGATGCAGCAATAGACCCATGGAGACAAGTCGGCTGGAGGACGATGTATTGAATCGGGACGCAATTTGAGTGATCCATCGTCATTAGGTGGCCATGAATGTTACAATTCACTATCTGTTTTTCGTCCGATTCGAAAATCTTTGACTCACAGCAGAACGGCCATAAGGTGCCCGAGGCAGCAATAGACCCATGGAGACAAGTCTGCTGGAGGACGATGTATTGAATCGGGACGCAATATGAGTGATCCATCGTCATTAGGTGGCCCTGAACGTACAATTCACTATCAGTTTTTCGTCCGATTCAAAAATCTTTGACTCACAGCAGAACGGCCATATGGTGCCCGAGGCAGCAATAGATCCATGGAGACAAGTCTGCTGGAGGACGATGTATTGAATCGGGACGCAATTTGAGTGATCCATCGTCATTAGGTGGCCGTTAACGTTACAATTCACTATCAGTTTTTCGTCCCATTCGATAATCTAGACTCACAGCAAAACGGCCATAAGGTGCCCGAGGCAGCAATAGACCCATGGTGTCAAGTCGGCTGGAGGACGATGTATTGAATCGGGACGCAATTTGTGTGGTCCATCCTCATTTGGTGGCCCTGAATGTTACAATTCACTATCAGTTTTTCGTCCGATTTGAAAATCTTTGACTCACAGCAGAACGGCCATAAGGTGCCCGAGGCAGCAATAGACCCATGGAGACAAGCCTGCTGGAGGACGATGTATTGAATCGGGACGCAATTTGAGTGATCCATCGTCATTAGGTGGCCCTGAACGTTACAATTCACTATCAGTTTTTCGTCCGATTCGAAAATCTTTGACTCACAACAGAACGGCCATAAGGTGCCCGAGGCAGCAATAGACCCATGGAGACAAGTCGGCTGGAGGACGATGTATTGAATCGGGACGCAATTTGAGTGATCCATCGTCATTAGGTGGCCATGAATGTTACAATTCACTATCAGTTTTTCGTCTGATTCGAAAATCTTTGAGTCACAGCAGAACGGCCATAAAGTGCCCGTGGCAGCAATAGACCCATGGAGACAAGTCTGCTGGAGGACGATGTATTGAATCGGGACGCAATTTGAGTGATCCATCGTCATTAGGTGGCCCTGAACGTACAATTCACTATCAGTTTTTCGTCGCATTCGATAATCTAGACTCACAGCAGAACGGCCATAAGGTGCCCGAGGCAGCAATAGACCCATGGAGTCAAGTCGGCTGGAGAACGATGTATTGAATCGCGACGCAATTTGAGTGATCCATCGTCATTAGGTGGCCATGAATGTTACAATTCACTATCAGTTTTTCGTCAGATTCGAAAATCTTTGAGTCACAGCAGAACGGCCATAAGGTGCCCGTGGCAGCAATAGACCCATGGAGACATGTCTGCTGGAGGACGATGTATTGAATCGGGACGCATTTTGAGTGATCCATCGTCATTAGGTGGCCCTGAACGTTACAATTCACTATCAGTTCTTCGTCCGATTCGAAAATCTTTGACCCACAGCAGAACGGCCATAAGGTGCCCGAGGCAGCAATAGACCCATGGAGACAAGTCGGCTGGAGGACGATGTATTGAATCGGGACGCAATTTGAGTGATCCATCGTCATTAGGTGGCCCAGAAAGTTACAATTCACTATCAGTTTTTCGTCCGATTCGAAAATCTTTGACTCACAGGAGAACGGCCATAAGGTGCCCGATGCAGCAATAGACCCATGGAGACAAGTCGGCTGGAGGACGATGTATTGAATCGGGACGCAATTTGAGTGATCCATCGTCATTAGGTGGCCATGAATGTTACAATTCACTATCTGTTTTTCGTCCGATTCGAAAATCTTTGACTCACAGCAGAACGGCCATAAGGTGCCCGAGGCAGCAATAGGCCCATGGAGACAAGTCTGCTGGAGGACGATGTATTGAATCGGGATGCAATTTGAGTGATCCAACGTCATTAGGTGACCCTGAACGTTACAATTCACTATCAGTTTTTCGTCGCATTCGATAATCTAGATTCACAGCAGAACGGCCATAAGGTGCCCGAGGCAGCAATAGACCCCTGGAGTCAAGTCGGCTGGAGGACGATGTATTGAATCGGGACGCTATTTGAGTGATCCATCGTCATTAGGTGGCCCTGAATGTTACAATTCACTATCAGTTTTTCGTCCGATTCGAAAATCTTTGACTCACAGCAGAACGGCCATAAGGTACCCGAGGCAGCAATAGACCCATGGAGACAAGTCTGCAGGATGACGATGTATTGAATCGCGACGCAATTTGAGTGTTCCATCGTCATTAGGAGGCCCTGAATGTTAGAATTAACTATCAGTTTTTCGTCCCATTCGATAATCTAGACTCACGGGAGAAGGACCATAAGGTGACCGAGGCAGCAATAGACCCATGGAGACAAGTCTGCTGGAGGACGATGTATTGAATCGGGACGCAATTTGAGTGATCCATCGTCATTAGGTGGCCCAGAAAGTTACAATTCACTATCAGTTTTTCGTCCGATTCGAAAATCTTTGACTCACAGGAGAACGGCCATAAGGTGCCCGATGCAGCAATAGACCCATGAAGACAAGTCGGCTGGAGGACGATGTATTGAATCGGGACGCAATTTGAGTGATCCATCGTCATTAGGTGGCCATGAATGTTACAATTCACTATCTGTTTTTCGTCCGATTCGAAAATCTTTGACTCACAGCAGAACGGCCATAAAGTGCCCGAGGCAGCAATAGGCCCATGGAGACAAGTCTGCTGGAGGACGATGTATTGAATCGGGATGCAATTTGAGTGATCCAACGTCATTAGGTGGCCCTGAACGTTACAATTCACTATCAGTTTTTCCTCGCATTCGATAATCTAGATTCACAGCAGAACGGCCATAAGGTGCCCGAGGCAGCAATAGACCCCTAGAGTCAAGTCGGCTGGAGGACGATGTATTGAATCGGGACGCAATTTGAGTGATCTATCGTCATTAGGTGGCCCTGAATGTTACAATTCACTATCAGTTTTTCGTCCGATTCGAAAATCTTTGACTCACAGCAGAACGGCCATAAGGTGCCCGAGGCAGCAATAGACCCATGGAGACAAGTCTGCAGGATGACGATGTATTGAATCGCGACGCAATTTGAGTGTTCCATCGTCATTAGGAGGCCCTGAATGTTAGAATTAACTATCAGTTTTACGTCCCATTCGATAATCTAGACTCACGGGAGAAGGACCATAAGGTGACCGAGGCAGCAATAGACCCATGGAGACAAGTCTGCTGGATGACGATGTATTGAATCGGGACGCAATTTGTGTGGTCCATCCTCATTAGGTGGCCCTGAATGTTACAATTCACTATCAGTTTTTCGTCCGATTCGAAAATCTTTGACTCACAGCAGAACGGCCATAAGGTGCCCGAGGCAGCAATAGACCCATGGAGACAAGTCGGCTGGAGGACGATGTATTGAATCGGGACGCAATTTGAGTGGTCCATCGTCATTAGGTGGCCCTGAACGTTACAATACACTATCAGTTCTTCGTCCGATTCGAAAATCTTTGACCCACAGCAGAACGGCCATAAGGTGCCCGATGCAGCAATAGACCCATGGAGACAAGTCGGCTGGAGGACGATGTATTGAATCGGGACGCAATTTGAGTGATCCATCGTCATTAGGTGGCCATGAATGTTACAATTCACTATCTGTTTTTCGTCCGATTCGAAAATCTTTGACTCACAGCAGAACGGCCATAAGGTGCCCGAGGCAGCAATAGACCCATGGAGACAAGTCTGCTGGAGGACGATGTATTGAATCGGGACGCAATCTGAGTGATCCATCGTCATTAGGTGGCCCTGAACGTACAATTCACTATCAGTTTTTGTCCCATTCGATAATCAAGACTCACAGCAAAACGGCCATAAGGTGCCCGAGGCAGCAATAGACCCATGGTGTCAAGTCGGCTGGAGGACGATGTATTGAATCGGGACGCAATTTGTATGGTCCATCCTCATTTGGTGGCCCTGAATGTTACAATTCACTATCAGTTTTTCGTCCGATTCGAAAATCTTTGACTCACAGCAGAACGGCCATAAGGTGCCCGAGGCAGCAATAGACCCATGGAGACAAGCCTGCTGGAGGACGATGTATTGAATCGGGACGCAATTTGAGTGATCCATCGTCATTAGGTGGCCCTGAACGTTACAATTCACTATCAGTTTTTCGTCCGATTCGAAAATCTTTGACTCACAACAGAATGGCCATAAGGTGCCCGAGGCAGCAATAGACCCATGGAGACAAGTCGGCTGGAGGACGATGTATTGAATCGGGACGCAATTTGAGTGATCCATCGTCATTAGGTGGCCATGAGTGTTACAATTCACAATCAGTTTTTCGTCAGATTCGAAAATCTTTGAGTCACAGCAGAACGGCCATAAAGTGCCCGTGGCAGCAATAGACCCATTGAGACAAGTCTGCTGGAGAACGATGTATTGAATCGGGACGCATTTTGAGTGATCCATCGTAATTAGGTGGCCCTGAACGTTACAATTCACTATCAGTTCTTCGTCCGATTCGAAAATCTTTGACCCACAGCAGAACGGCCATAAGGTGCCCGAGGCAGCAATAGACCCATGGAGACAAGTCGGCTGGAGGATGATGTATTGAATCGGGACGCAATTTGAGTGATCCATCGTCATTAGGTGGCCCTGAAAGTTACAATTCACTATCAGTTTTTCGTCCGATTCGATAATCTTTGACTCACAGCAGAACGGCCATAAGGTGCCCGATGCAGCAATAGACCCATGGAGATAAGACGGCTGGAGGACGATGTATTGAATCGGGACGCAATTTGAGTGATCCATCGTCATTAGGTGGCCCTGAACGTTACAATTCACTATCAGTTTTTCGTCGCATTCGATAATCTAGATTCACAGCAGAACGGCCATAAGGTGCCCGAGGCAGCAATAGACCCATGGGACAAGTCGGCTGGAGGACGATGTATTGAATCGGGACGCAATTTGAGTGATCCATCGTCATTAGGTGGCCCAGAAAGTTACAATTCACTATCAGTTTTTCGTCCGATTCGAAAATCTTTGACTCACAGGAGAACGGCCATAAGGTGCCCGATGCAGCAATAGACCCATGGAGACAAGTCGGCTGGAGGACGATGTATTGAATCGGGACGCAATTTGAGTGATCCATCGTCATTAGGTGGCCATGAATGTTACAATTCACTATCTGTTTTTCGTCCGATTCGAAAATCTTTGACTCACAGCAGAACGCCATAAGGTGCCCGAGGCAGCAATAGGCCCATGGAGACAAGTCTGCTGGAGGACGATGTATTGAATCGGGATGCAATTTGAGTGATCCAACGTCATTAGGTGGCCCTGAACGTTACAATTCACTATCAGTTTTTCGTCGCATTCGATAATCTAGATTCACAGCAGAACGGCCATAAGGTGCCCGGGGCAGCAATAGACCCCTGGAGTCAAGTCGGCTCGAGGACGATGTATTGAATCGGGACGCAATTTGAGTGATCCATCGTCATTAGGTGGACCTGAATGTTACAATTCACTATCAGTTTTTCGTCCGATTCGAAAATCTTTGACTCACAGCAGAACGGCCATAGGGTGCCCGAGGCAGCAATAGACTCATGGAGACAAGTCTGCAGGATGACGATGTATTGAATCGCGACGCAATTTGAGTGTTCCATCGTCATTAGGAGGCCCTGAATGTTAGAATTAACTATCAGTTTTTCGTCCCATTCGATAATCTAGACTCACGGGAGAAGGACCATAAGGTGACCGAGGCAGCAAGGCTGGAGGACGATGTATTGAATCGGGACGCAATTTGTGTGGTCCATCCTCATTTGGTGGCCGTGAATGTTACGATTCACTATCAGTCTTTCGTCCGATTCGAAAATCTTTGACTCACAGCAGAACAGCCATAAGGTGCCCGAGGCAGCAATAGACCCATGGAGACAAGCCTGCTGGAGGACGATGTATTGAATCGGGACGCAATTTGAGTGATCCATCGTCATTAGGTGGCCCTGAACGTTACAATTCACTATCAGTTTTTCGTCCGATTCGAAAATCTTTGACTCACAACAGAACGGCCATAAGGTGCCCGAGGCAGCAATAGACCCATGGAGACAAGTCTGCTGGAGGACGATGTATTGAATCGGGACGCAATTTGAGTGATCCATCGTCATTAGGTGGCCATGAATGTTACAATTCACTATCAGTTTTTCGTCAGATTCGAAAATCTTTGAGTCACAGCAGAACGGCCATAAGGTGCCCGTGGCAGCAATAGACCCATGGAGACAAGTCTGCTGGAGGACGATTTATTGAATCGGGACGCATTTTGAGTGATCCATCGTCATTAGGTGGCCCTGAACGTTACAATTCACTATCAGTTCTTCGTCCGATTCGAAAATCTTTGACCCACAGCAGAACGGCCATAAGGTGCCCGAGGCAGCTATAGACCCATGGAGACAAGTCGGCTGGAGGATGATGTATTGAATCGGGACGCAATTTGAGTGATCCATCGTCATTAGGTGGCCCTGAAAGTTACAATTCACTATCAGTTTTTCGTCCGATTCGATAATCTTTGACTCACAGGAGAACGGCCATAAGGTGCCCGATGCAGCAATAGACCCATGGAGACAAGCCTGCTGGAGGACGATGTATTGAATCGGGACGCAATTTGAGTGATCCATCGTCATTAGGTGGCCCTGAACGTTACAATTCACTATCAGTTTTTTGTCGCATTCGATAATCTAGATTCACAGGAGAACGGCCATAAGGTGCCCGAGGCAGCAATAGACCCATGCAGACAAGTCTGCTGGATGACGATGTATTGAATCGGGACGCAATTTGTGTGGTCCATCCTCATTAGGTGGCCCTGAATGTAACAATTCACTATCAGTTTTTCGTCCGATTCGAAAATCTTTGACTCACAGCAGAACGGCCATAAGGTGCCCGAGGCAGCAATAGACCCATGGAGACAAGCCTGCTGGAGGACGATGTATTGAATCGGGACGCAATTTGAGTGATCCATCGTCATTAGGTGGCCCTGAACGTTACAATTCACTATCAGTTTTTCGTCCGATTCGAAAATCTTTGACTCACAGCAGAACGGCCGTAAGGTGCCCGAGGCAGCAATAGACCCATGGAGACAAGTCTGCAGGATGACGATGTATTGAATCGCGACGCAATTTGAGTGTTCCATCGTCATTAGGAGGCCCTGATTGTTTGATTTAACTATCAGTTTTTCGTCCCATTCGATAATCTAGACTCACGGGAGAACGACCATAAGGTGACCGAGGCAGCTATAGACCCATGGAGACAAGTCTGCTGGATGACGATGTATTGAATCGGGACGCAATTTGTGTGGTCCATCCTCATTAGGTGGCCCTGAATGTTACAATTCACTATCAGGTTTTCGTCCGATTCGAAAATATTTGACTCACAGCAGAACGGCCATAAGATGCCCGAGGCAGCAATAGACCCATGGAGACAAGTCGGCTGGAGGACGATGTATTGAATCGGGACGCAATTTGAGTGGTCCATCGTCATTAGGTGGCCCTGAACGTTACAATACACTATCAGTTCTTCGTCCGATTCGAAAATCTTTGACCCACAGCAGTACGGCCTTAAGGTGCCCGTGGCAGCAATAGACCCATGGAGACAAGTCGGCTGGAGGACGATGTATTGAATCGGGACGCAATTTGAGTGATCCATCGTCATTAAGTGGCCGTGAACGTTACAATTCACTATCAGTTTTTCGTCCCATTCGATAATCTAGACTCACAGCAAAACGGCCATAAGGTGCCCGAGGCAGCAATAGACCCATGGTGTCAAGTCGGCTGGAGGACGATGTATTAAATCGGGACGCAATTTGTGTGGTCCATCCTCATTTGGTGGCCGTGAATGTTACAATTCACTATCAGTTTTTCGTCCGATTCGAAAATCTTTGACTCACAGCAGAACGGCCATAAGGTGCCCGAGGCAGCAATAGACCCATGGAGACAAGTCTGCTGGAGGACGATGTATTGAATCGGGACGCAATTTGAGTGATCCATCGTCATTAGGTGGCCCTGAACGTACAATTCACTATCAGTTTTTCGTCCCATTCGATAATCTAGACTCACAGCAAAACGGCCATAAGGTGCCCGAGGCAGCAATAGACCCATGGTGTCAAGTCGGCTGGAGGACGATGTATTGAATCGGGACGCAATTTGTATGGTCCATCCTCATTTGGTGGCCCTGAATGTTACAATTCACTATCAGTTTTTCGTCCGATTCGAAAATCTTTGACTCACAGCAGAACGGCCATAAGGTGCCCGAGGCAGCAATAGACCCATGGAGACAAGCCTGCTGGAGGACGATGTATTGAATCGGGACGCAATTTGAGTGATCCATCGTCATTAGGTGGCCCTGAACGTTACAATTCACTATCAGTTTTTCGTCCGATTCGAAAATCTTTGACTCACAACAGAACGGCCATAAGGTGCCCGAGGCAGCAATAGACCCATGGAGACAAGTCGGCTGGAGGACGATGTATTGAATCGGGACGCAATTTGAGTGATCCATCGTCATTAGGTGGCCATGAATGTTACAATTCACAATCAGTTTTTCGTCAGATTCGAAAATCTTTGAGTCACAGCAGAACGGCCATAAAGTGCCCGTGGCAGCAATAGACCCATGGAGACAAGTCTGCTGGAGGACGATGTATTGAATCGGGACGCATTTTGAGTGATCCATCGTAATTAGGTGGCCCTGAACGTTACAATTCACTATCAGTTCTTCGTCCGATTCTAAAATCTTTGACCCACAGCAGAACGGCCATAAGGTGCCCGAGGCAGCAATAGACCCATGGAGACAAGTCGGCTGGAGGATGATGTATTGAATCGGGACGCAATTTGAGTGATCCATCGTCATTAGGTGGCCCTGAAAGTTACAATTCACTATCAGTTTTTCGTCCGATTCGATAATCTTTGACTCACAGGAGAACGGCCATAAGGTGCCCGATGCAGCAATAGACCCATGGAGATAAGACGGCTGGAGGACGATGTATTGAATCGGGACGCAATTTGAGTGATCCATCGTCATTAGGTGGCCCTGAACGTTACAATTCACTATCAGTTTTTCGTCGCATTCGATAATCTAGATTCACAGCAGAACGGCCATAAGGTGCCCGAGGCAGCAATAGACCCATGGAGACAAGTCGGCTGGAGGACGATGTATTGAATCGGGACGCAATTTGAGTGATCCATCGTCATTAGGTGGCCCAGAAAGTTACAATTCACTATCAGTTTTTCGTCCGATTCGAAAATCTTTGACTCACAGGAGAACGGCCATAAGGTGCCCGATGCAGCAATAGACCCATGGAGACAAGTCGGCTGGAGGACGATGTATTGAATCGGGACGCAATTTGAGTGATCCATCGTCATTAGGTGGCCATGAATGTTACAATTCACTATCTGTTTTTCGTCCGATTCGAAACTCTTTGACTCACAGCAGAACGGCCATAAGGTGCCCGAGGCAGCAATAGGCCCATGGAGACAAGTCTGCTGGAGGACGATGTATTGAATCGGGATGCAATTTGAGTGATCCAACGTCATTAGGTGGCCCTGAACGTTACAATTCACTATCAGTTTTTCGTCGCATTCGATAATCTAGATTCACAGCAGAACGGCCATAAGGTGCCCGAGGCAGCAATAGACCCCTGGAGTCAAGTCGGCTCGAGGACGATGTATTGAATCGGGACGCAATTTGAGTGATCCATCGTCATTAGGTGGACCTGAATGTTACAATTCACTATCAGTTTTTCGTCCGATTCGAAAATCTTTGACTCAGAGCAGAACGGCCATAGGGTGCCCGAGGCAGCAATAGACTCATGGAGACAAGTCTGCAGGATGACGATGTATTGAATCGCGACGCAATTTGAGTGTTCCATCGTCATTAGGAGGCCCTGAATGTTAGAATTAACTATCAGTTTTTCGTCCCATTCGATAATCTAGACTCACGGGAGAAGGACCATAAGGTGACCGAGGCAGCAAGGCTGGAGGACGATGTATTGAATCGGGACGCAATTTGTGTGGTCCATCCTCATTTGGTGGCCGTGAATGTTACAATTCACTATCAGTCTTTCGTCCGATTCGAAAATCTTTGACTCACAGCAGAACAGCCATAAGGTGCCCGAGGCAGCAATAGACCCATGGAGACAAGCCTGCTGGAGGACGATGTATTGAATCGGGACGCAATTTGAGTGATCCATCGTCATTAGGTGGCCCTGAACGTTACAATTCACTATCAGTTTTTCGTCCGATTCGAAAATCTTTGACTCACAACAGAACGGCCATAAGGTGCCCGAGGCAGCAATAGACCCATGGAGACAAGTCGGCTGGAGGACGATGTATTGAATCGGGACGCAATTTGAGTGATCCATCGTCATTAGGTGGCCATGAATGTTACAATTCACTATCAGTTTTTCGTCAGATTCGAAAATCTTTGAGTCACAGCAGAACGGCCATAAAGTGCCCGTGGCAGCAATAGACCCATGGAGACAAGTCTGCTGGAGGACGATGTATTGAATCGGGACGCATTTTGAGTGATCCATCGTCATTAGGTGGCCCTGAACGTTACAATTCACTATCAGTTCTAAGTCCGATTCGAAAATCTTTGACCCACAGCAGAACGGCCATAAGGTGCCCGAGGCAGCTATAGACCCATGGAGACAAGTCGGCTGGAGGATGATGTATTGAATCGGGACGCAAATTGAGTGATCCATCGTCATTAGGTGGCCCTGAAAGTTACAATTCACTATCAGTTTTTCGTCCGATTCGATAATCTTTGACTCACAGGAGAACGGCCATAAGGTGCCCGATGCAGCAATAGACCCATGGAGACAAGCCTGCTGGAGGACGATGTATTGAATCGGGACGCAATTTGAGTGATCCATCGTCATTAGGTGGCCCTGAACGTTACAATTCACTATCAGTTTTTTGTCGCATTCGATAATCTAGATTCACAGGAGAACGGCCATAAGGTGCCCGAGGCAGCAATAGACCCATGCAGACAAGTGTGCTGGATGACGATGTATTGAATCGGGACGCAATTTGTGTGGTCCATCCTCATTAGGTGGCCCTGAATGTAACAATTCACTATCAGTTTTTCGTCCGATTCGAAAATCTTTGACTCACAGCAGAACGGCCATAAGGTGCCCGAGGCAGCAATAGACCCATGGAGACAAGCCTGCTGGAGGACGATGTATTGAATCGGGACGCATTTTGAGTGATCCATCGTCATTAGGTGGCCCTGAACGTTACAATTCACTATCAGTTCTTCGTCCGATTCGAAAATCTTTGACCCACAGCAGAACGGCCATAAGGTGCCCGAGGCAGCTATAGACCCATGGAGACAAGTCGGCTGGAGGATGATGTATTGAATCGGGACGCAATTTGAGTGATCCATCGTCATTAGGTGGCCCTGAAAGTTACAATTCACTATCAGTTTTTCGTCCGATTCGATAATCTTTGACTCACAGGAGAACGGCCATAAGGTGCCCGATGCAGCAATAGACCCATGGAGACAAGCCTGCTGGAGGACGATGTATTGAATCGGGACGCAATTTGAGTGATCCATCGTCATTAGGTGGCCCTGAACGTTACAATTCACTATCAGTTTTTTGTCGCTTTCGATAATCTAGATTCACAGGAGAACGGCCATAAGGTGCCCGAGGCAGCAATAGACCCATGCGAACAAGTCTGCTGGATGACGATGTATTGAATCGGGACGCAATTTGTGTGGTCCATCCTCATTAGGTGGCCCTGAATGTAACAATTCACTATCATTTTCTCGTCCGATTCGAAAATCTTTGACTCACAGCAGAACGGCCATAAGGTGCCCGAGGCAGCAATAGACCCATGGAGACAAGCCTGCTGGAGGACGATGTATTGAATCGGGACGCAATTTGAGTGATCCATCGTCATTAGGTGGCCCTGAACGTTACAATTCACTATCAGTTTTTCGTCCGATTCGAAAATCTTTGACTCACAGCAGAACGGCCGTAAGGTGCCCGAGGCAGCAATAGACCCATGGAGACAAGTCTGCAGGATGACGATGTATTGAATCGCGACGCAATTTGAGTGTTCCATCGTCATTAGGAGGCCCTGATTGTTAGATTTAACTATCAGTTTTTCGTCCCATTCGATAATCTAGACTCACGGGAGAACGACCATAAGGTGACCGAGGCAGCTATAGACCCATGGAGACAAGTCTGCTGGATGACGATGTATTGAATCGGGACGCAATTTGTGTGGTCCATCCTCATTAGGTGGCCCTGAATGTTACAATTCACTATCAGTTTTTCGTCCGATTCGAAAATCTTTGACTCACAGCAGAACGGCCATAAGGTGCCCGAGGCAGCAATAGACCCATGGAGACAAGTCGGCTGGAGGACGATGTATTGAATCGGGACGCAATTTGAGTGGTCCATCGTCATTAGGTGGCCCTGAACGTTACAATACACTATCAGTTCTTCGTCCGATTCGAAAATCTTTGACCCACAGCAGAACGGCCATAAGGTGCCCGTGGCAGCAATAGACCCATGGAGACAAGTCGGCTGGAGGACGATGTATTGAATCGGGACGCAATTTGAGTGATCCATCGTCATTAAGTGGCCGTGAACGTTACAATTCACTATCAGTTTTTCGTCCCATTCGATAATCTAGACTCACAGCAAAACGGCCATAAGGTGCCCGAGGCAGCAATAGACCCATGGTGTCAAGTCGGCTGGAGGACGATGTATTAAATCGGGACGCAATTTGTGTGGTCCATCCTCATTTGGTGGCCGTTAATGTTACAATTCACTATCAGTTTTTCGTCCGATTCGAAAATCTTTGACTCACAGCAGAACGGCCATAAGGTGCCCGAGGCAGCATTAGACCCATGGAGACAAGCCTGCTGGAGGACGATGTATTGAATCGGGACGCAATTTGAGTGATCCATCGTCATTAGGTGGCCCTGAACGTTACAATTCACTATCAGTTTTTCGTCCGATTCGAAAATCTTTGACTCACAACAGAACGGCCATAAGGTGCCCGAGGCAGCAATAGACCCATGGAGACAAGTCGGCTGGAGGACGATGTATTGAATCGGGACGCAATTTGAGTGATCCATCGTCATTAGGTGGCCATGAATGTTACAATTCACTATCAGTTTTTCGTCAGATTCGAAAATCTTTGAGTCACAGCAGAACGGCCATAAAGTGCCCGTGGCAGCAATAGACCCCTGGAGACAAGTCTGCTGGAGGACGATGTATTGAATCGGGACGCATTTTGAGTGATCCATCGTCATTAGGTGGCCCTGAACGTTACAATTCACTATCAGTTCTTCGTCCGATTCGAAAATCTTTGACCCACAGCAGAACGGCCATAAGGTGCCTGAGGCAGCAATAGACCCATGGAGACAAGTCGGCTGGAGGACGATGTATTGAATCGGGACGTAATTTGAGTGATCCATCGTCATTAGGTGGCCCTGAACGTTACAATTCACTATCAGTTTTTTCGTCCGATTCGATAATCTTTGACTCACAGGAGAACGGCCATAAGGTGCCCGATGCAGCAATAGACCCATGGAGATAAGACGGCTGGAGGACGATGTATTGAATCGGGACGCAATTTGAGTGGTCCATCGTCATTAGGTGGCCATGAATGTTACAATTCACTATCTGTTTTTCGTCCGATTCGAAAATCTTTGACTCACAGCAGAACGGCCATAAGGTGCCCGAGGCAGCAATAGGCCCATGGAGACAAGTCTGCTGGAGGACGATGTATTGAATCGGGATGCAATTTGAGTGATCCAACGGCATTAGGTGGCCCTGAACGTTACAATTCACTATCAGTTTTTCGTCCGATTCGAAAATCTTTGACTCACAGCAGAACGGCCATAAGGTGCCCGAGGCAGCAATAGACCCATGGAGACAAGTCTGCTGGAGGACGATGTATTGAATCGGGACGCAATTTGAGTGATCCATCGTCATTAGGTGGCCCTGAACGTTACAATTCACTATCAGTTCTTCGTCCGATTCGAAAATCTTTGACCCACAGCAGAACGGCCATAAGGTGCCTGAGGCAGCAATAGACCCATGGAGACAAGTCGGCTGGAGGACGATGTATTGAATCGGGACGTAATTTGAGTGATCCATCGTCATTAGGTGGCCCTGAACGTTACAATTCACTATCAGTTTTTCGTCCTATTCGATAATCTTTGACTCACAGGAGAACGGCCATAAGGTGCCCGAGGCAGCAATAGGCCCATGGAGACAAGTCTGCTGGAGGACGATGTATTGAATCGGGATGCAATTTGAGTGATCCAACGTCATTAGGTGGCCCTGAACGTTACAATTCACTATCAGTTTTTCGTCGCATTCGATAATCTAGATTCACAGCAGAACGGCCATAAGGTGCCCGAGGCAGCAATAGACCCCTGGAGTCAAGTCGGCTCGAGGACGATGTATTGAATCGGGACGCAATTTGAGTGATCCATCGTCATTAGGTGGACCTGAATGTTACAATTCACTATCAGTTTTTCGTCCGATTCGAAAATCTTTGACTCACAGCAGAACGGCCATAGGGTGCCCGAGGCAGCAATAGACTCATGGAGACAAGTCTGCAGGATGACGATGTATTGAATCGCGACGCAATTTGAGTGTTCCATCGTCATTAGGAGGCCCTGAATGTTAGAATTAACTATCAGTTTTTCGTCCCATTCGATAATCTAGACTCACGGGAGAAGGAACATAAGGTGACCGAGGCAGCAAGGCTGGAGGACGATGTATAGAATCGGGACGCAATTTGTGTGGTCCATCCTCATTTGGTGGCCGTGAATGTTACAATTCACTATCAGTCTTTCGTCCGATTCGAAAATCTTTGACTCACAGCAGAACAGCCATAAGGTGCCCGAGGCAGCAATAGACCCATGGAGACAAGCCTGCTGGAGGACGATGTATTGAATCGGGACGCAATTTGAGTGATCCATCGTCATTAGGTGGCCCTGAACGTTACAATTCACTATCAGTTTTTCGTCCGATTCGAAAATCTTTGACTCACAACAGAACGGCCATAAGGTGCCCGAGGCAGCAATAGACCCATGGAGACAAGTCGGCTGGAGGACGATGTATTGAATCGGGACGCAATTTGAGTGATCCATCGTCATTAGGTGGCCATGAATGTTACAATTCACTATCAGTTTTTCGTCAGATTCGAAAATCTTTGAGTCACAGCAGAACGGCCATAAAGTGCCCGTGGCAGCAATAGACCCATGGAGACAAGTCTGCTGGAGGTCGATGTATTGAATCGGGACGCATTTTGAGTGATCCATCTTCATTAGGTGGCCCTGAAAGTTACAATTCACTATCAGTTCTTCGTCCGATTCGAAAATCTTTGACCCACAGCAGAACGGCCATAAGGTGCCCGAGGCAGCTATAGACCCATGGAGACAAGTCGGCTGGAGGATGATGTATTGAATCGGGACGCAATTTGAGTGATCCATCGTCATTAGGTGGCCCTGAAAGTTACAATTCACTATCAGTTTTTCGTCCGATTCGATAATCTTTGACTCACAGGAGAACGGCCATTAAGTGCCCGATGCAGCAATAGACCCATGGAGACAAGCCTGCTGGAGGACGATGTATTGAATCGGGACGCAATTTGAGTGATCCATCGTCATTAGGTGGCCCTGAACGTTACAATTCACTATCAGTTTTTTGTCGCATTCGATAATCTAGATTCACAGGAGAACGGCCATAAGGTGCCCGAGGCACCAATAGACCCATGCAGACAAGTCTGCTGGATGACGATGTATTGAATCGGGACGCAATTTGTGTGGTCCATCCTCATTAGGTGGCCCTGAATGTAACAATTCACTATCAGTTTTTCGTCCGATTCGAAAATCTTTGACTCACAGCAGAACGGCCATAAGGTGCCCGAGGCAGCAATAGACCCATGGAGACAAGCCTGCTGGAGGACGATGTATTGAATCGGGACGCAATTTGAGTGATCCATCGTCATTAGGTGGCCCTGAACGTTACAATTAACTATCAGTTTTTCGTCCGATTCGAAAATCTTTGACTCACAGCAGAACGGACGTAAGGTGCCCGAGGCAGCAATAGACCCATGGAGACAAGTCTGCAGGATGACGATGTATTGAATCGCGACGCAATTTGAGTGTTCCATCGTCATTAGGAGGCCCTGATTGTTAGATTTAACTATCAGTTTTTCGTCCCATTCGATAATCTAGACTCACGGGAGAACGACCATAAGGTGACCGAGGCAGCTATAGACCCATGGAGACAAGTCTGCTGGATGACGATGTATTGAATCGGGACGCAATTTGTGTGGTCCATCCTCATTAGGTGGCCCTGAATGTTACAATTCACTATCAGTTTTTCGTCCGATTCGAAAATCTTTGACTCACAGCAGAACGGCCATAAGGTGCCCGAGGCAGCAATAGACCCATGGAGACAAGTCGGCTGGAGGACGATGTATTGAATCGGGACGCAATTTGAGTGGTCCATCGTCATTAGGTGGCCCTGAACGTTACAATACCCTATCAGTTCTTCGTCCGATTCGAAAATCTTTGACCCACAGCAGAACGGCCATAAGGTGCCCGTGGCAGCAATAGACCCATGGAGACAAGTCTGCTGGAGGACGATGTATTGAATCGGGACGCAATTTGAGTGATCCATCGTCATTAAGTGGCCGTGAACGTTACAATTCACTATCAGTTTTTCGTCCCATTCGATAATCTAGACTCACAGCAAAACGGCCATAAGGTGCCCGAGGCAGCAATAGACCCATGGTGTCAAGTCGGCTGGAGGACGATGTATTAAATCGGGACGCAATTTGTGTGGTCCATCCTCATTTGGTGGCCGTGAATGTTACAATTCACTATCAGTTTTTCGTCCGATTCGAAAATCTTTGACTCACAGCAGAACGGCCATAAGGTGCCCGAGGCAGCAATGGACCCATGGAGACAAGCCTGCTGGAGGACGATGTATTGAATCGGGACGCAATTTGAGTGATCCATCGTCATTAGGTGGCCCTGAACGTTACAATTCACTATCAGTTTTTCGTCCGATTCGAAAATCTTTGACTCACAACAGAACGGCCATAAGGTGCCCGAGGCAGCAATAGACCCATGGAGACAAGTCGGCTGGAGGACGATGTATTGAATCGGGACGCAATTTGAGTGATCCATCGTCATTAGGTGGCCATGAATGTTACAATTCACTATCAGTTTTTCGTCAGATTCGAAAATCTTTGAGTCACAGCAGAACGGCCATAAAGTGCCCTTGGCAGCAATAGACCCCTGGAGACAAGTCTGCTGGAGGACGATGTATTGAATCGGGACGCATTTTGAGTGATCCATCGTCATTAGGTGGCCCTGAACGTTACAATTCACTATCAGTTCTTCGTCCGATTCGAAAATCTTTGACCCACAGCAGAACGGCCATAAGGTGCCTGAGGCAGCAATAGACCCATGGAGACAAGTCGGCTGGAGGACGATGTATTGAATCGGGACGTAATTTGAGTGATCCATCGTCATTAGGTGGCCCTGAACGTTACAATTCACTATCAGTTTTTCGTCCGATTCGATAATCTTTGACTCACAGGAGAACGGCCATAAGGTGCCCGATGCAGCAATAGACCCATGGAGATAAGACGGCTGGAGGACGATGTATTGAATCGGGACGCAATTTGAGTGGTCCATCGTCATTAGGTGGCCATGAATGTTACAATTCACTATCTGTTTTTCGTCCGATTCGAAAATCTTTGACTCACAGCAGAACGGCCATAAGGTGCCCGAGGCAGCAATAGACCCATGGAGACAAGTCTGCTGGAGGACGATGTATTGAATCGGGACGCAATTTGAGTGATCCATCGTCATTAGGTGGCCCTGAACGTTACAATTCACTATCAGTTTTTCGTCGCATTCGATAATCTAGATTCACAGCAGAACGGCCATAAGGTGCCCGATGCAGCAATAGACCCATGGAGACAAGTCTGCTGGAGGACGATGTATTGAATCGGGACGCAATTTGAGTGATCCATCGTCATTAGGTGGCCCTGAACGTACAATTCACTATCAGTTTTTCGTCCGATTCAAAAATCTTTGACTCACAGCAGAACGGCCATAAGGTGCCCGAGGCAGCAATAGACCCATGGAGACAAGTCTGCTGGAGGACGATGTATTGAATCGGGACGCAATTTGAGTGATCCATCGTCATTAGGTGGCCCTGAACGTTACAATTCACTATCAGTTTTTCGTCCCATTCGATAATCTAGACTCATAGCAAAACGGCCATAAGGTGCCCGAGGCAGCAATAGACCCATGGTGTCAAGTCGGCTGGAGGACGATGTATTGAATCGGGACACAATTTGTGTGGTCCATCCTCATTAGGTGGCCCTGAATGTTACAATTCACTATCAGTTTTTCGTCCGATTCGAAAATCTTTGACTCACAGCAGGACGGCCATATGGTGCCCGAGGCAGCAATAGACCCATGGAGACAAGTCTGCTGGAGGACGATGTATTGAATCGGGACACTATTTGAGTGATCCATCGTCATTAGGTGGTCCTGAACGTTACAATTCACTATCAGTTTTTCGTCCGATTCGAAAATCTTTGACTCACAACAGAACGGCCATAAGGTGCCCGAGGCAGCAATAGACCCATGGAGACAAGTCGGCTGGAGGACGATGTATTGAATCGGGACGCAATTTGAGTGATCCATCGTCATTAGGTGGCCATGAATGTTACAATTCACTATCAGTTTTTCGTCAGATTCGAAAATCTTTGAGTCACAGCAGAACGGCCATAAAGTGCCCGTGGCAGCAATAGACCGATGGAGACAAGTCTGCTGGAGGACGATGTATTGAATCGGGACGCATTTTGAGTGATCCATCGTCATTAGGTGGCCCTGAACGTTACAATTCACTATCAGTTCTTCGTCCGATTCGCTAATCTTTGACTCACAACAGAACGGCCATAAGGTGCCCGAGGCAGCAATAGGCCCATGGAGACAAGTCTGCTGGAGGACGATGTATTGAATCGGGATGCAATTTGAGTGATCCAACGTCATTAGGTGGCCCTGAACGTTACAATTCACTATCAGTTTTTCGTCCGATTCGAAAATCTTTGACTCACAGCAGAACGGCCATAAGGTGCCCGAGGCAGCAATAGACCCATGGAGACAAGTCTGCTGGAGGACGATGTATTGAATCGGGACGCAATTTGAGTGATCCATCGTCATTAGGTGGCCCTGAACGTTACAATTCACTATCAGTTTTTCGTCGCATTCGATAATCTAGATTCACAGCAGAACGGCCATAAGGTGCCCGATGCAGCAATAGACCCATGGAGACAAGTCGGCTGGAGGACGATGTATTGAATCGGGACGCAATTTGAGTGATCCATCGTCATTAGGTGGCCATGAATGTTACAGTTCACTATCTGTTTTTCGTCCGATTCGAAAATCTTTGACTCACAGCAGAACGGCCATAAGGTGCCCGAATCAGCAATAGACCCATGGAGACAAGTCTGCTGGAGGACGATGTATTGAATCGGGGCGCAATTTGAGTGATCCATCGTCATTAGGTGGCCCTGAACGTACAATTCACTATCAGTTTTTCGTCCGATTCAAAAATCTTTGACTCACAGCAGAACGGCCGTAAGGTGCCCGAGGCAGCAATAGACCCATGGAGACAAGTCTGCTGGAGGACGATGTATTGAATCGGGACGCAATTTGAGTGATCCATCGTCATTAGGTGGCCCTGAACGTTACAATTCACTATCAGTTTTTCGTCCCATTCGATAATCTAGACTCATAGCAAAACGGCCATTAGGTGCCCGAGGCAGCAATAGACCCATGGTGTCAAGTCGGCTGGAGGACGATGTATTGAATCGGGACGCAATTTGTGTGGTCCATCCTCATTAGGTGGCCCTGAATGTTACATTTCACTATCAGTTTTTCGTCCGATTCGAAAATCTTTGACTCACAGCAGAACGGCCATAATGTGCCCGAGGCAGCAATAGACCCATGGAGACAAGTCTGCTGGAGGACGATGTATTGAATCGGGACGCAATTTGAGTGATCCATCGTCATTAGGTGGCCCTGAACGTTACAATTCACTATCAGTTTTTCGTCCCATTCGATATTCTAGACTCATAGCAAAACGGCCATAAGGTGCCCGAGGCAGCAATAGACCCATGGTGTCAAGTCGGCTGGAGGACGATGTATTGAATCGGGACGCAATTTGTGTGGACCATCCTCATTAGGTGGCCCTGAATGTTACAATTCACTATAAGTTTTTCGTCCGATTCGAAAATCTTTGACTCACAGCAGAACGGCCATAAGGTGCCCGAGGCAGCAATAGACCCATGGAGACAAGTCTGCTGGATGACGATGTATTGAATCGGGACGCAATTTGTGTGGTCCATCCTCATTAGGTGGCCCTGAACGTTAGAATTCACTATCAGTTTTTCGTCGCATTCGATAATCTAGATTCACAGCAGAACGGCCATAAGGTGTCCGAGGCAGCAATAGACCCATGGAGTCAAGTCGGCTGGATTACGATGTATTGAATCGGGACGCAATTTGAGTGATCCATCGTCATTAGGTGGCCCTGAATGTTACAATTCACTATCAGTTTTTCGTCCGATTCGAAAATCTTTGACTCACAGCAGAACGGCCATAAGGTGCCCGAGGCAGCAATAGACCCATGGAGACAAGTCTGCAGGATGACGATGTATTGAATCGCGACGCAATTTGAGTGTTCCATCGTCATTAGGAGGCCCACAATGTTAGAATTAACTATCAGTTTTTCGTCCCATTCGATAATGTAGACTCACGGGTGAACGACCATAAGGTGCCCGAGTCAGCAATAGACCCATGGAGACAAGTCTGCTGGATGACGATGTATTGAATCGGGAGGCAATTTGTGTGGTCCATCCTCATTAGGTGGCCCTGAATGTTACAATTCACTATCAGTTTTTCGTCTGATTCGAAAATCTTTGACTCATAGCAGAACGGACATAAGGTGCCCGAGGCAGCAATAGACCCATGGAGACAAGTCGGCTGGAGGACGATGTATTGAATCGGGACGCAATTTGAGTGATCCATCGTCATTAGGTGGCCATGAATGTTACAATTCACTATCAATTTTTCGTCAGATTCGAAAATCTTTGAGTCACAGCAGAACGGCCATAAGGTGCCCGTGGCAGCAATAGACCCATGGAGACAAGTCGGCTGGAGGACGATGTATTGAATCGGGACGCAATTTGAGTGATCCATCGTCATTAGGTGGCCCTGTAAGTTACAATTCACTATCAGTTTTTCGTCCGATTCGAAAATCTTTGACTCACAGGAGAACGGCCATAAGGTGCCCGATGCAGCAATAGACCCATGGAGACAAGTCGGCTGGAGGACGATGTATTGAATCGGGACGCAATTTGAGTGATCCATCGTCATTAGGTGGCCATGAATGTTACAATTCACTATCTGTTTTTCGTCCGATTCGAAAATCTTTGACTCACAGCAGAACGGCCATAAGGTGCCCGAGGCAGCAATAGGCCCATGGAGACAAGTCTGCCGGAGGACGATGTATTGAATCGGGATGCAATTTGAGTGATCCATCGTCATCAGGTGGCCCTGAACGTTACAATTCACTATCAGTATTTCGTCCGATTCGAAAATCTTTGACTCACAGCAGAACGGCCATAAGGTGCCCGAGGCAGCAATAGACCCATGGAGACAAGTCTGCTGGAGGACGATGTATTGAATCGGGACGCAATTTGTGTGGTCCATCCTCATTAGGTGGCCCTGAATGTTACAATTCACTATCAGTTTTTCATCCGATTCGAAAATCTTTGACTCACAGCAGAACGGCCATAAGGTGCCCGAGGCAGCAATAGACCCATGGAGACAAGTCGGCTGGAGGACGATGTATTGAATCGGGACGCAATTTGAGTGGTCCATCGTCATTAGGTGGCCCTGAACGTTACAATACACTATCAGTTTTTCGTCCGATTCGAAAATCTTTGACCCACAGCAGAACGGCCATAAGGTGCCCGATGCAGCAATAGACCCATGGAGACAAGTCGGCTGGAGGACGATGTATTGAATCGGGACGCAATTTGAGTGATCCATCGTCATTAGGTGGCCATGAATGTTAAAATTCACTATCAGTTTTTCGTCCGATTCAAAAATCTTTGACTCACAGCAGAACGGCCATAAGGTGCCCGAGGCAGCAATAGACCCATGGAGACAAGTCTGCTGGAGGACGATGTATTGAATCGGGACGCAATTTGAGTGATCCATCGTCATTAGGTGGCCCTGAAGGTTACAATTCACTATCAGTTTTTCGTCCCATTCGATAATCTAGACTCATAGCAAAACGGCCATAAGGTGCCCGAGGCAGCAATAGACCCATGGTGTCAAGTCGGCTGGAGGACGATGTATTGAATCGGGACGCAATTTGTGTGGACCATCCTCATTAGGTGGCCCTGAATGTTACAATTCACTATAAGTTTTTCGTCCGATTCGAAAATCTTTGACTCACAGCAGAACGGCCATAAGGTGCCCGAGGCAGCAATAGACCCATGGAGACAAGCCTGCTGGAGGACGATGTATTGAATCGGGACGCAATTTGAGTGATCCATCGTCATTAGGTGGCCCTGAACGTTACAATTCACTATCAGTTTTTCGTCCGATTCGAAAATCTTTGACTCACAGCAGAACGGCCATAAGGTGCCCGAGGCAGCAATAGACCCATGTAGACAAGTCGGCTGGAGGACGATGTATTGAATCGGGACGCAATTTGAGTGATCCATCGTCATTAGGTGGCCATGAATGTTACAATTCACTATCAGTTTTTCGTCAGATTTGAAAATCTTTGAGTCACAGCAGAACGGCCATAAGGTGCCCGAGGCAGCAATAGACCCATGGAGACAAGTCTGCTGGAGGACGATGTATTGAATCGGGACGCAATTTGAGTGATCCATCGTCATTAGGTGGCCCTGAACGTTAGAATTCACTATCAGTTTTTCGTCGCATTCGATAATCTAGATTCACAGCAGAACGGCCATAAGGTGTCCGAGGCAGCAATAGACCTATGGAGTCAAGTCGGCTGGAGGACGATGTATTGAATCGGGACGCAATTTGAGTGATCCATCGTCATTAGGTGGCCCTGAATGTTACAATTCACTATCAGTTTTTCGTCCGATTCGAAAATCTTTGACTCACAGCAGAACGGCCATAAGGTGCCCGAGGCAGCAATAGACCCATGGAGACAAGTCTGCAGGATGACGATGTATTGAATCGCGACGCAATTTGAGTGTTCCATCGTCATTAGGAGGCCCAGAATGTTAGAATTAACTATCAGTTTTTCGTCCCATTCGATAATGTAGACTCACGGGTGAACGACCATAAGGTGCCCGAGGCAGCAATAGACCCATGGAGACAAGTCTGCTGGATGACGATGTATTGAATCGGGACGCAATTTGTGTGGTCCATCCTCATTAGGTGGCCCTGAATGTTACAATTCACTATCACTTTTTCGTCTCATTCGAAAATCTTTGACTCATAGCAGAGCGGACATAAGGTGCCCGAGGCAGTTATAGACCCATGGAGACAAGTCGGCTGGAGGACGATGTATTGAATCGGGACGCAATTTGAGTGATCCATCGTCATTAGGTGGCCATGAATGTTACAATTCACTATCAATTTTTCGTCAGATTCGAAAATCTTTGAGTCACAGCAGAACGGCCATAAGGTGCCCGTGGCAGCAATAGACCCATGGAGACAAGTCGGCTGGAGGACGATGTATTGAATCGGGACGCAATTTGAGTGATCCATCGTCATTAGGTGGCCCTGAAAGTTACAATTCACTATCAGTTTTTCGTCCGATTCGAAAATCTTTGACTCACAGGAGAACGGCCATAAGGTGCCCGATGCAGCAATAGACCCATGGAGACAAGTCGGCTGGAGGACGATGTATTGAATCGGGACGCAATTTGAGTGATCCATCGTCATTAGGTGGCCATGAATGTTACAATTCACTATCTGTTTTTCGTCCGATTCGAAAATCTTTGACTCACAGCAGAACGGCCATAAGGTGCCCGAGGCAGCAATAGGCCCATGGAGACAAGTCTGCCGGAGGACGATGTATTGAATCGGGATGCAATTTGAGTGATCCATCGTCATCAGGTGGCCCTGAACGTTACAATTCACTATCAGTATTTCGTCCGATTCGAAAATCTTTGACTCACAGCAGAACGGCCAGAAGGTGCCCGAGGCAGCAATAGACCCATGGAGACAAGTCTGCTGGAGGACGATGTATTGAATCGGGACGCAATTTGAGTGATCCATCGTCATTAGGTGGCCCTGAACGTTACAAGTCACTATCAGTTTTTCGTTGCATTCGATAATCTAGATTCACAGCAGAACGGCCATAAGGTGTCCGAGGCAGCAATAGACCCCTGGAGTCAAGTCGGCTGGAGGACGATGTATTGAATCGGGACGCAATTTGAGTGATCCATCGTCATTAGGTGGCCCTGAATGTTACAATTCACTATCAGTTTTTCGTCCGATTCGAAAATCTTTGACTCACAGCAGAACGGCCGTAAGGTGCCCGAGGCAGCAATAGACCCATGGAGACAAGTCTGCAGGATGACGATGTATTGAATCGCGACGCAATTTGAGTGTTCCATCGTCATTAGGAGGCCCTGAATGTTAGAATTAACTATCAGTTTTTCGTCCCATTCGATAATCTAGACTCACGGGAGAACGACCATAAGGTGACCGAGGCAGCAATAGACCCATGGAGACAAGTCTGCTGGATGACGATGTATTGAATCGGGACGCAATTTGTGTGGTCCATCCTCATTAGGTGGCCCTTAATGTTACAATTCACTATCTGTTTTTCGTCCGATTCGAAATTCTTTGACTCACAGCAGAACGGCCATAAGGTGCCCGAGGCAGCAATAGACCCATGGAGACAAGTCGGCTGGAGGACGATGTATTGAATCGGGACGCAATTTGAGTTATCCATCGTCATTAGGTGGCCCTGAAAGTTACAATTAATTCACTATCGGTTTTTCGTCCGATTCGAAAATCTTTGACTCACAGCAGAACGGCCATAAGGTGCCCGAGGCAGCAATAGACCCATGGAGACAAGTCGGCTGGAGGACGATGTATTGAATCGGGACGTAATTTGAGTGATCCATCGTCATTAGGTGGCCCTGAATGTTACAATCCACTATCTGTTTTTCGTCCGATTCGAAAATCTTTGACTCACAGCAGAACGGCCATAAGCTGCCCGAGGCAGCAATAGACCCATGGAGACAATTCTGCTGGAGGACGATGTATTGAATCGGGACGCAATTTGAGTGATCCATCGTCATTAGGTGGCCCTGAAAGTAACAATTCACTATCAGTTTTTCGTCCGATTCGAAAATCATTGACTCACAGCAGAACGGCCATAAGGTGCCCGAGGCAGCAATAGACCCATGGAGACAAGTCCGCTGGATGACGATGTATAGAATCGCGACGCAATTTGAGTGTTCCATCGTCATTAGGGGGCCCTGAATGTTACAATTAACTATCAGTTTTTCGTCCCATTCGATAATCTAGACTCACGGGAGAACGACCATAAGGTGCCCAAGGCTGCAATAGACCCATGGAGACAAGTCTGCAGGATAACGATGTATTTTATCGCGACGCAATTTGTGTGTTCCATCGTCATTAGGAGGCCCTGAATGTTAGAATTAACTATCAGTTTTTCGTCCCATTCGATAATCTAGACTCACGGGAGAACGACCATAAGGTGCCCGAGGCAACAATAGACCCATGGAGACAAGTATGCGGGATGACGATGTATTGAATCGGGACGCAATTTGTGTGGTCCATCCTCATTAGGTGGCCCTGAATGTTACAATTCACTATCAGTTTTTCGTCAGATTTGAAAATCTTTGGCCCACAGCAGAACGGCCATAAGGTGCCCGAGGCAGCAATAGACCCATGGAGACAAGTCTGCAGGAGGACGATGTATTGAATCGGGACGCAATTTGAGTGATCCGTCGTCATTATCTGTTTTTCGACCGATTTGAAAATCTTTGACTCACAGCAGAACGGCCATAAGGTGCCCGAGGCAGCAATTGGCCCATGGAGACAAGTCTGCTGGAGGACCATGGATTGAATCGGGATGCAATTTGAGTGATCCATCGTCATTAGGTGGCCCTGAACGTTACAATTCACTATCAGTTTTTCGTCCGATTCGAAAATCTTTGACTCACAGCAGAACGGCCATAAGGTGCCCGAGGCAGCAATAGACCCATGGAGACAAGTCTGCTGGAGGACGATGTATTGAATCGGGACGCAATTTGAGTGATCCATCGTCATTAGGTGGCCCTGAACGTTACAATTCACTATCAGTTTTTCGTCGCATTCGATAATCTAGATTCACAGGAGAACGGCCATAAGGTGCCCGAGGCAGCAATAGACCCATGCAGACAAGTCTGCTGGATGACGATGTATTGAATCGGGACGCAATTTGTGTGGTCCATCCTCATTAGGTGGCCCTGAATGTAACAATTCACTATCAGTTTTTCGTCCGATTCGAAAATCTTTGACTCACAGCAGAACGGCCTTAAGGTGCCCGAGGCAGCAATAGACCCATGGAGACAAGCCTGCTGGAGGACGATGTATTGAATCGGGACGCAATTTGAGTGATCCATCGTCATGAGGTGGCCCTGAACGTTACAATTCACTAACAGTTTTTCGTCCGATTCGAAAATCTTTGACTCACAGCAGAACGGCCGTAAGGTGCCCGAGGCAGCAATAGACCCATGGAGACAAGTCTGCAGGATAACGATGTATTGAATCGCGACGCAATTTGAGTGTTCCATCGTCATTAGGAGGCCCTGAATGTTAGATTTAACTATCAGTTTTTCGTCCCATTCGATAATCTAGACTCACGGGAGAACGACCATAAGGTGACCGAGGCAGCTATAGACCCATGGAGACAAGTCTGCTGGATGACGATGTATTGAATCGGGACGCAATTTGTGTGGTCCATCCTCATTAGGTGGCCCTGAATGTTACAATTCACTATGAGTTTTTCGTCCGATTCGAAAATCTTTGACTCACAGCAGAACGGCCATAAGGTGCCCGAGGCAGCAATAGACCCATGGAGACAAGTCGGCTGGAGGACGATGTATTGAATCGGGACGCAATTTGAGTGGTCCATCGTCATTAGGTGGCCCTGAACGTTACAATACACTATCAGTTCTTCGTCCGATTCGAAAATCTTTGACTCACAGCAGAACGGCCATAAGGTGCCCGAGGCAGCAATAGACCCATGGAGACAAGTCTGCTGGAGGACGATGTATTGAATCGGGACGCAATTTGAGTGATCCATCGTCATTAGGGGGCCCTGAACGTACAATTCACTATCGGTTTTTCGTCCAATTCAAAAATCGTTGACTCACAGCAGAACGGCCATAAGGTGCCCGAGGCAGCAATAGACCAATGGAGACAAGTCTGCTGGAGGACGATGTATTGAATCGGGACGCAATTTTAGTGATCCATCGTCATTAGGTAGCCCTGAACGTTACAATTCACTATCAGTTTTTCGTCGCATTCGATAATCTAGACTCACAGCAGAACGGCCATAAGGTGCCCGAGGCAGCAATAGACCAATGGAGATAAGTCGGCTGGAGGACGATGTATTGAATCGGGACGCAATTTGAGTGATCCATCGTCATTAGGTGGCCCTGAACGTTACAATTCACTATCAGTTCTTTGTCCGATTCGAAAATCTTTGACCCACAGCAGAACGGCCATAAGGTCCCCGAGGCAGCAATAGACCCATGGAGACAAGTCGGCTGGAGGGCGATGTATTGAATCGCGACGCAATTTGAGTTATCCATCGTCATTAGGTGGCCCTGAAAGTAACAATTCACTATCAGTTTTTCGTCCGATTCGAAAATCATTGACTCACAGCAGAACGGCCATAAGGTGCCGGAGGCAGCAAGAGACCCATGGAGACAAGTCTGCTGGATGACGATGTATTGAATCGGGACGCAATTTGTGTGGTCCATCCTCATTAGGTGGCCCTGAATGTTACAATTCACTATCAGTTTTTCGTCCGATTCGAAAATCTTTGACTCACAGCTGAACGGCCATAAGGTGCCCGAGGCAGCAATAGACCCATGGAGACAAGTCGGCTGGAGGACGATGTATTGAATCGGGACGTAATTTGAGTGATCCATCGTCATTAGGTGGCCTTGAATGTTACAATTCACTATCTGTTTTTCGTCCGATTCGAAAATCTTTGACTCACAGCAGAACGGCCATAAGCTGCCCGAGGCAGCAATAGACCCATGGAGACAAGTCTGCTGGAGGACGCTGTATTGAATCGGGACGCAATTTGAGTGATCCATCGTCATTAGGTGGCCCTGAACGTTACAATTCACTATCAGTTCTTCGTCCGATTCGAAAATCTTTGACTCACAGCAGAACGGCCATAAGGTGCCCGAGGCAGCAATAGACCCATGGAGACAAGTCTGCTGGAGGACGATGTATTGAATCGGGACGCAATTTGAGTGATCCATCGTCATTAGGTGGCCCTGAACGTTACAATTCACTATCAGTTTTTCGTCGCATTCGATAATCTAGATTCACAGGAGAACGGCCATAAGGTGCCCGAGGCAGAAATAGACCCATGGAGTCAAGTCTGCTGGATGACGATGTATTGAATCGGGACGCAATTTGTGTGGTCCATTCTCATTAGGTGGCCCTGAATGTAACAATTCACTATCAGTTTTTCGTCCGATTCGAAAATCTTTGACTCACAGCAGAACGGCCATAAGGTGCCCGAGGCAGCAATAGACCCATGGAGACAAGCCTGCTGGAGGACGATGTATTGAATCGGGACGCAATTTGAGTGATCCATCGTCATTAGGTGGCCCTGAACGTTACAATTCACTATCAGTTTTTCGTCCGATTCGAAAATCTTTGAGTCACAGCAGAACGGCCATAAGGTGCCCGAGGCAGCAATAGACCCATGGAGACAAGTCGGCTGGAGGACGATGTATTGAATCGGGACGCAATTTGAGTTATCCATCGTCATTAGGTGGCCCTGAACGTTACAATTCACTATCAGTTCTTCGTCCGATTCGAAAATCTTTGACCCACAGCAGAACGGCCATAAGGTGCCCGAGGCAGCAATAGACCCATGGAGACAAGTCGGCTGGAGGACGATGTATTGAATCGGGACGCAATTTGAGTTATCCATCGTCATTAGGTGGCCCTGAAAGTTACAATTAATTCACTATCAGTTTTTCGTCCGATTCGAAAATCTTTGACTCACAGCAGAACGGCCATAAGGTGCCTGAGGCAGCAATAGACCCATGGAGACAAGTCGGCTGGAGGACGATGTCTTGAATCGGGACGTAATTTGAGTGATCCATCGTCATTAGGTGGCCCTGAATGTTATAATTCACTATCTGTTTTTCGTCCGATTCGAAAATCTTTGACTCACAGCAGAACGGCCATAAGGTGCCCGAGGCAGCAATAGACCCATGGAGACAAGTCTGCTGGAGGACGATGTATTGAATCGGGACGCAATTTGAGTGATCCATCGTCATTAGGTGGCCCTGAACGTTACAATTCACTATCAGTTCTTCGTCCGATTCGAAAACCTTTGACCCACAGCAGAACGGCCATAAGGTGCCCGAGGCAGCATTAGACCCATGGAGACAAGTCGGCTGGAGGGCGATGTATTGAATCGGGACGATATTTGAGTTATCCATCGTCATTAGGTGGCTATCAGTTTTTCGTCCGATTCGAAAATCTTTAACTCACAGCAGAACGGCCATAAGGTGCCCGAGGCAGCAATAGACCCATGGAGACAAGTCTGCCGGAGGACGATGTATTGAATCGGGATGCAATTTGAGTGATCCATCGTCATCAGGTGGCCCTGAACGTTACAATTCACTATCAGTATTTCGTCCGATTCGAAAATCTTTGACTCACAGCAGAACGACCATAAGGTGCCCGAGGCAGCAATAGACCCATGGAGACAAGTCTGCTGGAGGACGATGTATTGAATCGGGACGCAATTTGAGTGATCCATCGTCATTAGGTGGCCCTGAACGTTACAATTCACTATCAGTTTTTCGTTGCATTCGATAATCTAGATTCACAGCAGAACGGCCATAAGGTGTCCGAGGCAGCAATAGACCCCTGGAGTCAAGTCGGCTGGAGGACGATGTATTGAATCGGGACGCAATTTGAGTGATCCATCGTCATTAGGTGGCCCTGAATGTTACAATTCACTATCAGTTTTTCGTCCGATTCGAAAATCTTTGACTCACAGCAGAACGGCCGTAAGGTGCCCGAGGCAGCAATAGACCCATGGAGACAAGTCGGCAGGATGACGATGTATTGAATCGCGACGCAATTTGAGTGTTCCATCGTCATTAGGAGGCCCTGAATGTTAGAATTAACTATCAGTTTTTCGTCCCATTCGATAATCTAGACTCACGGGAGAACGACCATAAGGTGACCGAGGCAGCAATAGACCCATGGAGACAAGTCTGCTGGATGACGATGTATTGAATCGGGACGCAATTTGTGTGGTCCATCCTCATTAGGTGGCCCTGAATGTTACAATTCACTATCTGTTTTTCGTCCGATTCGAAATTCTTTGACTCACAGCAGAACGGCCATAAGGTGCCCGAGGCAGCAATAGACCCATGGAGACAAGTCGGCTGGAGGACGATGTATTGAATCGGGACGGAATTTGAGTTATCCATCGTCATTAGGTGGCCCTGAAAGTTACAATTAATTCACTATCGGTTTTTCGTCCGATTCGAAAATCTTTGACTCACAGCAGAACGGCCATAAGGTGCCCGAGGCAGCAATAGACCCATGGAGACAAGTCGGCTGGAGGACGATGTATTGAATCGGGACGTAATTTGAGTGATCCATCGTCATTAGGTGGCCCTGAATGTTACAATCCACTATCTGTTTTTCGTCCGATTCGAAAATCTTTGACTCACAGCAGAACGGCCATAAGCTGCCCGAGGCAGCAATAGACCCATGGAGACAATTCTGCTGGAGGACGATGTATTGAATCGGGACGCAATTTGAGTGATCCATCGTCATTAGGTGGCCCTGAAAGTAACAATTCACTATCAGTTTTTCGTCCGATTCGAAAATCATTGACTCACAGCAGAACGGCCATAAGGTGCCCGAGGCAGCAATAGACCCATGGAGACAAGTCTGCTGGATGACGATGTATAGAATCGCGACGCAATTTGTGTGTTCCATCGTCATTAGGGGGCCCTGAATGTTACAATTAACTATCAGTTTTTCGTCCCATTCGATAATCTAGACACACGGGAGAACGCCCATAAGGTGCCCAAGGCAGCAATAGACCCATGGAGACAAGTCTGCAGGATAACGATGTATTTTATCGCGACGCAATTTGTGTGTTCCATCGTCATTAGGAGGCCCTGAATGTTAGAATTAACTATCAGTTTTTCGTCCCATTCGATAATCTAGACTCACGGGAGAACGACCATAAGGTGCCCGAGGCAACAATAGACCCATGGAGACAAGTATGCGGGATGACGATGTATTGAATCGGGACGCAATTTGTGTGGTCCATCCTCATTAGGTGGCCCTGAATGTTACAATTCACTATCAGTTTTTCGTCAGATTTGAAAATCTTTGACCCACAGCAGAACGGCCATAAGGTGCCCGAGGCAGCAATAGACCCATGGAGACAAGTCTGCAGGAGGACGATGTATTGAATCGGGACGCAATTTGAGTGATCCGTCGTCATTATCTGTTTTTCGACCGATTTGAAAATCTTTGACTCACAGCAGAACGGCCATAAGGTGCCCGAGGCAGCAATTGGCCCATGGAGACAAGTCTGCTGGAGGACCATGGATTGAATCGGGATGCAATTTGAGTGATCCATCGTCATTAGGTGGCCCTGAACGTTACAATTCACTATCAGTTTTTCGTCCGATTCGAAAATCTTTGACTCACAGCAGAACGGCCTTAAGGTGCCCGAGGCAGCAATAGACCCATGGAGACAAGCCTGCTGGAGGACGATGTATTGAATCGGGACGCAATTTGAGTGATCCATCGTCATGAGGTGGCCCTGAACGTTACAATTCACTAACAGTTTTGCGTCCGATTCGAAAATCTTTGACTCACAGCAGAACGGCCGTAAGGTGCCCGAGGCAGCAATAGACCCATGGAGACAAGTCTGCAGGATAACGATGTATTGAATCGCGACGCAATTTGAGTGTTCCATCGTCATTAGGAGGCCCTGAATGTTAGATTTAACTATCAGTTTTTCGTCCCATTCGATAATCTAGACTCACGGGAGAACGACCATAAGGTGACCGAGGCAGCTATAGACCCATGGAGACAAGTCTGCTGGATGACGATGTATTGAATCGGGACGCAATTTGTGTGGTCCATCCTCATTAGGTGGCCCTGAATGTTACAATTCACTATGAATTTTTCGTCCGATTCGAAAATCTTTGACTCACAGCAGAACGGCCATAAGGTGCCCGAGGCAGCAATAGACCCATGGAGACAAGTCGGCTGGAGGACGATGTATTGAATCGGGACGCAATTTGAGTGGTCCATCGTCATTAGGTGGCCCTGAACGTTACAATACACTATCAGTTCTTCGTCCGATTCGAAAATCTTTGACTCACAGCAGAACGGCCATAAGGTGCCCGAGGCAGCAATAGACCCATGGAGACAAGTCTGCTGGAGGACGATGTATTGAATCGGGACGCAATTTGAGTGATCCATCGTCATTAGGGGGCCCTGAACGTACAATTCACTATCAGTTTTTCGTCCAATTCAAAAATCGTTGACTCACAGCAGAACGGCCATAAGGTGCCCGAGGCAGCAATAGACCAATGGAGACAAGTCTGCTGGAGGACGATGTATTGAATCGGGACGCAATTTTAGTGATCCATCGTCATTAGGTAGCCCTGAACGTTACAATTCACTATCAGTTTTTCGTCGCATTCGATAATCTAGACTCACAGCAGAACGGCCATAAGGTGCCCGAGGCAGCAATAGACCAATGGAGATAAGTCGGCTGGAGGACGATGTATTGAATCGGGACGCAATTTGAGTGATCCATCGTCATTAGGTGGCCCTGAACGTTACAATTCACTATCAGTTCTTTGTCCGATTCGAAAATCTTTGACCCACAGCAGAACGGCCATAAGGTCCCCGAGGCAGCAATAGACCCATGGAGACAAGTCGGCTGGAGGGCGATGTATTGAATCGCGACGCAATTTGAGTTATCCATCGTCATTAGGTGGCCCTGAAAGTAACAATTCACTATCAGTTTTTCGTCCGATTCGAAAATCATTGACTCACAGCAGAACGGCCATAAGGTGCCCGAGGCAGCAAGAGACCCATGGAGACAAGTCTGCTGGATGACGATGTATTGAATCGGGACGCAATTTGTGTGGTCCATCCTCATTAGGTGGCCCTGAATGTTACAATTCACTATCAGTTTTTCGTCCGATTCGAAAATCTTTGACTCACAGCTGAACGGCCATAAGGTGCCCGAGGCAGCAATAGACCCATGGAGACAAGTCGGCTGGAGGACGATGTATTGAATCGGGACGTAATTTGAGTGATCCATCGTCATTAGGTGGCCTTGAATGTTACAATTCACTATCTGTTTTTCGTCCGATTCGAAAATCTTTGACTCACAGCAGAACGGCCATAAGCTGCCCGAGGCAGCAATAGACCCATGGAGACAAGTCTGCTGGAGGACGCTGTATTGAATCGGGACGCAATTTGAGTGATCCATCGTCATTAGGTGGCCCTGAACGTTACAATTCACTATCAGTTCTTCGTCCGATTCGAAAATCTTTGACTCACAGCAGAACGGCCATAAGGTGCCCGAGGCAGCAATAGACCCATGGAGACAAGTCTGCTGGAGGACGATGTATTGAATCGGGACGCAATTTGAGTGATCCATCGTCATTAGGTGGCCCTGAACGTTACAATTCACTATCAGTTTTTCGTCGCATCCGATAATCTAGATTCACAGGAGAACGGCCATAAGGTGCCCGAGGCAGAAATAGACCCATTGAGTCAAGTCTGCTGGATGACGATGTATTGAATCGGGACGCAATTTGTGTGGTCCATTCTCATTAGGTGGCCCTGAATGTAACAATTCACTATCAGTTTTTCGTCCGATTCGAAAATCTTTGACTCACAGCAGAACGGCCATAAGGTGCCCGAGGCAGCAATAGACCCATGGAGACAAGCCTGCTGGAGGACGATGTATTGAATCGGAACGCAATTTGAGTGATCCATCGTCATTAGGTGGCCCTGAACGTTACAATTCACTATCAGTTTTTCGTCCGATTCGAAAATCTTTGAGTCACAGCAGAACGGCCATAAGGTGCCCGAGGCAGCAATAGACCCATGGAGACAAGTCGGCTGGAGGACGATGTATTGAATCGGGACGCAATTTGAGTTATCCATCGTCATTAGGTGGCCCTGAACGTTACAATTCACTATCAGTTCTTCGTCCGATTCGAAAATCTTTGACCCACAGCAGAACGGCCATAAGGTGCCCGAGGCAGCAATAGACCCATGGAGACAAGTCGGCTGGAGGACGATGTATTGAATCGGGACGCAATTTTAGTTATCCATCGTCATTAGGTGGCCCTGAAAGTTACAATTAATTCACTATCAGTTTTTCGTCCGATTCGAAAATCTTTGACTCACAGCAGAACGGCCATAAGGTGCCTGAGGCAGCAATAGACCCATGGAGACAAGTCGGCTGGAGGACGATGTCTTGAATCGGGACGTAATTTGAGTGATCCATCGTCATTAGGTGGCCCTGAATGTTATAATTCACTATCTGTTTTTCGTCCGATTCGAAAATCTTTGACTCACAGCAGAACGGCCATAAGGTGCCCGAGGCAGCAATAGACCCATGGAGACAAGTCTGCTGGAGGACGATGTATCGAATCGGGACGCAATTTGAGTGATCCATCGTCATTAGGTGGCCCTGAACGTTACAATTCACTATCAGTTCTTCGTCCGATTCGAAAACCTTTGACCCACAGCAGAACGGCCATAAGGTGCCCGAGGCAGCATTAGACCCATGGAGACAAGTCGGCTGGAGGGCGATGTATTGAATCGGGACGATATTTGAGTTATCCATCGTCATTAGGTGGCTATCAGTTTTTCGTCCGATTCGAAAATCTTTAACTCACAGCAGAACGGCCATAAGGTGCCCGAGGCAGCAATAGACCCATGGAGACAAGTCGGCTGGAGGACGATGTATTGAATCGGGACGCAATTTGAGTGATCCATCGTCATTAGGTGGCCATGAATGTTACGATTCACTATAAGTTTTTCGTCAGATTTGAAAATCTTTGACTCACAGGAGAACGGCCATAAGGTGCCCGGTGCAGCAATAGACCCATGGAGACAAGTCGGCTGGAGGACGATGTATTGAATCGGGACGCAATTTAAGTGATCCATCGTCATTAGGTGGCCCTGAACGTTACAATTCACTATCAGTTTTTCGTCGCATTCGATAATCTAGATTCACAGGAGAACGGCCATAAGGTGCCCGAGGCAGCAATAGACCCATGGAGTCAAGTCGGCTGGAGGACGATGTATTGAATCGGGACGCAATTTGAGTGATCCATCGTCATTAGGTGGCCCTGAATGTTACAATTCACTATCAGTTTTTCGTCCGATTCGAAAATCTTTGACTCACAGCAGAACGGCCATAAGGTGCCCGAGGCAGCAATAGACCCATGGAGACAAGTCTGCTGGATGACGATGTATTGAATCGGGACGCAATTTGTGTTGTCCATCCTCATTAGGTGGCCCTGAATGTAACAATTCACTATCAGTTTTTCGTCCGATTCGAAAATCTTTGACTCACAGCAGAACGGCCATAAGGTGCCCGAGGCAGCAATAGACCCATGGAGACAAGCCTGCTGGAGGACGATGTATTGAATCGGGACGCAATTTGAGTGATCCATCGTCATTAGGTGGCCCTGAACGTTACAATTCACTATCAGTTTTTCGTCCGATTCGAAAATCTTTGACTCACAGCAGAACGGCCATAAGGTGCCCGAGGCAGCAATAGACCCATGGAGACAAGTCGGCTGGAGGACGATGTATTGAATCGGGACGCAATTTGAGTGATCCATCGTCATTAGGTGGTCCTGAATGTTACAATTCACTATCAGTTTTTCGTCAGATTTGAAAATCTTTTAGTCACAGCAGAACGGCCATAAGGTGCCCGAGGCAGCAATAGACCCATGGAGACAAGTCTGCAGGATGACGATGTATTGAATCGCGACGCAATTTGAGTGTTCCATCGTCATTAGGAGGCCCTGAATGTTAGAATTAACTATCAGTTTTTCGTCCCATTCGATAATCTAGACTCACGGGAGAACGACCATAAGGTGACCGAGGCAGCAATAGACCCATGGAGACAAGTCTGCTGGATGACGATGTATTGAATCGGGACGCAATTTGTGTGGTCCATCCTCATTAGGTGGCCCTGAATGTTACAATTCACTATCTGTTTTTCGTCCGATTCGAAATTCTTTGACTCACAGCAGAACGGCCATAGGGTGCCCGAGGCAGCAATAGACCCATGGAGACAAGTCGGCTGGAGGACGATGTATTGAATCGGGACGCAATTTGAGTTATCCATCGTCATTAGGTGGCCCTGAAAGATACAATTAATTCACTATCGGTTTTTCGTCCGATTCGAAAATCTTTGACTCACAGCAGAACGGCCATAAGGTGCCCGAGGCAGCAATAGACCCATGGAGACAAGTCGGCTGGAGGACGATGTATTGAATCGGGACGTAATTTGAGTGATCCATCGTCATTAGGTGGCCCTGAATGTTACAATCCACTATCTGTTTTTCGTCCGATTCGAAAATCTTTGACTCACAGCAGAACGGCCATAAGCTGCCCGAGGCAGCAATAGACCCATGGAGACAATTCTGCTGGAGGACGATGTATTGAATCGGGACGCAATTTGAGTGATCCATCGTCATTAGGTGGCCCTGAAAGTAACAATTCACTATCAGTTTTTCGTCCGATTCGAAAATCATTGACTCACAGCAGAACGGCCATAAGGTGCCCGAGGCAGCAATAGACCCATGGAGACAAGTCTGCTGGATGACGATGTATAGAATCGCGACGCAATTTGAGTGTTCCATCGTCATTAGGGGGCCCTGAATGTTACAATTAACTATCAGTTTTTCGTCCCATTCGATAATCTAGACTCACGGGAGAACGACCATAAGGTGCCCAAGGCAGCAATAGACCCATGGAGACAAGTCTGCAGGATAACGATGTATTTTATCGCGACGCAATTTGTGTGTTCCATCGTCATTAGGAGGCCCTGAATGTTAGAATTAACTATCAGTTTTTCGTCCCATTCGATAATCTAGACTCACGGGAGAACGACCATAAGGTGCCCGAGGCAACAATAGACCCATGGAGACAAGTATGCGGGATGACGATGTATTGAATCGGGACGCAATTTGTGTGGTCCATCCTCATTAGGTGGCCCTGAATGTTACAATTCACTATCAGTTTTTCGTCAGATTTGAAAATCTTTGACCCACAGCAGAACGGCCATAAGGTGCCCGAGGCAGCAATAGACCCATGGAGACAAGTCTGCAGGAGGACGATGTATTGAATCGGGACGCAATTTGAGTGATCCGTCGTCATTATCTGTTTTTCGACCGATTTGAAAATCTTTGACTAACAGCAGAACGGCCATAAGGTGCCCGAGGCAGCAATTGGCCCATGGAGACAAGTCTGCTGGAGGACCATGGATTGAATCGGGATGAAATTTGAGTGATCCATCGTCATTAGGTGGCCCTGAACGTTACAATTCACTATCAGTTTTTCGTCCGATTCGAAAATCTTTGACTCACAGCAGAACGGCCATAAGGTGCCCGAGGCAGCAATAGACCCATGGAGACAAGTCTGCTGGAGGACGATGTATTGAATCGGGACGCAATTTGAGTGATCCATCGTCATTAGGTGGCCCTGAACGTTACAATTCACTATCAGTTTTTCGTCGCATTCGATAATCTAGATTCACAGGAGAACGGCCATAAGGTGCCCGAGGCAGCAATAGACCCATGCAGACAAGTCTGCTGGATGACGATGTATTGAATCGGGACGCAATTTGTGTGGTCCATCCTCATTAGGTGGCCCTGAATGTAACAATTCACTATCAGTTTTTCGTCCGATTCGAAAATCTTTGACTCACAGCAGAACGGCCTTAAGGTGCCCGAGGCAGAAATAGACCCATGGAGACAAGCCTGCTGGAGGACGATGTATTGAATCGGGACGCAATTTGAGTGATCCATCGTCATGAGGTGGCCCTGAACGTTACAATTCACTAACAGTTTTTCGTCCGATTCGAAAATCTTTGACTCACAGCAGAACGGCCGTAAGGTGCCCGAGGCAGCAATAGACCCATGGAGACAAGTCTGCAGGATAACGATGTATTGAATCGCGACGCAATTTGAGTGTTCCATCGTCATTAGGAGGCCCTGAATGATAGATTTAACTATCAGTTTTTCGTCCCATTCGATAATCTAGACTCACGGGAGAACGACCATAAGGTGACCGAGGCAGCTATAGACCCATGGAGACAAGTCTGCTGGATGACGATGTATTGAATCGGGACGCAATTTGTGTGGTCCATCCTCATTAGGTGGCCCTGAATGTTACAATTCACTATGAGTTTTTCGTCCGATTCGAAAATCTTTGACTCACAGCAGAACGGCCATAAGGTGCCCGAGGCAGCAATAGACCCATGGAGACAAGTCGGCTGGAGGACGATGTATTGAATCGGGACGCAATTTGAGTGGTCCATCGTCATTAGGTGGCCCTGAACGTTACAATACACTATCAGTTCTTCGTCCGATTCGAAAATCTTTGACCCACAGCAGAACGGCCATAAGGTGCCCGTGGCAGCAATAGACCCATGAAGACAAGTCGGCTGGAGGACGATGTATTGAATCGGGACGCAATTTGAGTGATCCATCGTCATTAAGTGGCCATGAATGTTACAATTCACTATCTGTTTTTCGTCCGATTCGAAAATCTTTGACTCACAGCAGAACGGCCATAAGGTGCCCGAGGCAGCAATAGACCCATGGAGACAAGTCTGCTGGAGGACGATGTATTGAATCGGGACGCAAGTTGAGTGATCCATCGTCATTAGGGGGCCCTGAACGTACAATTCACTATCACTTTTTCGTCCAATTCAAAAATCGTTGACTCACAGCAGAACGGCCATAAGGTGCCCGAGGCAGCAATAGACCAATGGAGACAAGTCTGCTGGAGGACGATGTATTGAATCGGGACGCAATTTTAGTGATCCATCGTCATTAGGTAGCCCTGAACGTTACAATTCACTATCAGTTTTTCGTCGCATTCGATAATCTAGACTCACAGCAGAACGGCCATAAGGTGCCCGAGGCAGCAATAGACCAATGGAGATAAGTCGGCTGGAGGACGATGTATTGAATCGGGACGCAATTTGAGTGATCCATCGTCATTAGGTGGCCCTGAACGTTACAATTCACTATCAGTTCTTTGTCCGATTCGAAAATCTTTGACCCACAGCAGAACGGCCATAAGGTCCCCGAGGCAGCAATAGACCCTTGGAGACAAGTCGGCTGGAGGGCGATGTATTGAATCGCGACGCAATTTGAGTTATCCATCGTCATTACGTGGCCCTGAAAGTAACAATTCACTATCAGTTTTTCGTCCGATTCGAAAATCATTGACTCACAGCAGAACGGCCATAAGGTGCCCGAGGCAGCAAGAGACCCATGGAGACAAGTCTGCTGGATGACGATGTATTGAATCGGGACGCAATTTGTGTGGTCCATCCTCATTAGGTGGCCCTGAATGTTACAATTCACTATCAGTTTTTCGTCCGATTCGAAAATCTTTGACTCACAGCTGAACGGCCATAAGGTGCCCGAGGCAGCAATAGACCCATGGAGACAAGTCGGCTGGAGGACGATGTATTGAATCGGGACGTAATTTGAGTGATCCATCGTCATTAGGTGGCCTTGAATGTTACAATTCACTATCTGTTTTTCGTCCGATTCGAAAATCTTTGACTCACAGCAGAACGGCCATAAGCTGCCCGAGGCAGCAATAGACCCATGGAGACAAGTCTGCTGGAGGACGCTGTATTGAATCGGGACGCAATTTGAGTGATCCATCGTCATTAGGTGGCCCTGAACGTTACAATTCACTATCAGTTCTTCGTCCGATTCGAAAATCTTTGACTCACAGCAGAACGGCCATAAGGTGCCCGAGGCAGCAATAGACCCATGGAGACAAGTCTGCTGGAGGACGATGTATTGAATCGGGACGCAATTTGAGTGATCCATCGTCATTAGGTGGCCCTGAACGTTACAATTCACTATCAGTTTTTCGTCGCATTCGATAATCTAGATTCACAGGAGAACGGCCATAAGGTGCCCGAGGCAGCAATAGACCCATGGAGTCAAGTCTGCTGGATGACGATGTATTGAATCGGGACGCAATTTGTGTGGTCCATTCTCATTAGGTGGCCCTGAATGTAACAATTCACTATCAGTTTTTCGTCCGATTCGAAAATCTTTGACTCACAGCAGAACGGCCATAAGGTGCCCGAGGCAGCAATAGACCCATGGAGACAAGCCTGCTGGAGGACGATGTATTGAATCGGGACGCAATTTGAGTGATCCATCGTCATTAGGTGGCCCTGAAAGTTACAATTCACTATCAGTTTTTCGTCCGATTCGAAAATCTTTGAGTCACAGCAGAACGGCCATAAGGTGCCCGAGGCAGCAATAGACCCATGGAGACAAGTCGGCTGGAGGACGATGTATTGAATCGGGACGCAATTTGAGTGATCCATCGTCATTAGGTGGCCCTGAATGTTACAATTCACTATCAGTTTTTCGTCCGATTCGAAAATCTTTGACTCACAGCAGAACGGCCTTAAGGTGCCCGAGGCAGCAATAGACCCATGGAGACAAGCCTGCTGGAGGACGATGTATTGAATCGGGACGCAATTTGAGTGATCCATCGTCATGAGGTGGCCCTGAACGTTACAATTCACTAACAGTTTTTCGTCCGATTCGAAAATCTTTGACTCACGGCAGAACGGCCGTAAGGTGCCCGAGGCAGCAATAGACCCAAGGAGACAAGTCTGCAGGATAACGATGTATTGAATCGCGACGCAATTTGAGTGTTCCATCGTCATTAGGAGGCCCTGAATGTTAGATTTAACTATCAGTTTTTCGTCCCATTCGATAATCTAGACTCACGGGAGAACGACCATAAGGTGACCGAGGCAGCTATAGACCCATGGAGACAAGTCTGCTGGATGACGATGTATTGAATCGGGACGCAATTTGTGTGGTCCATCCTCATTAGGTGGCCCTGAATGTTACAATTCACTATGAGTTTTTCGTCCGATTCGAAAATCTTTGACTCACAGCAGAACGGCCATAAGGTGCCCGAGGCAGCAATAGACCCATGGAGACAAGTCGGCTGGAGGACGATGTATTGAATCGGGACGCAATTTGAGTTGTCCATCGTCATTAGGTGGCCCTGAACGTTACAATACACTATCAGTTCTTCGTCCGATTCGAAAATCTTTGACCCACAGCAGAACGGCCATAAGGTGCCCGTGGCAGCAATAGACCCATGAAGACAAGTCGGCTGGAGGACGATGTATTGAATCGGGACGCAATTTGAGTGATCCATCGTCATTAAGTGGCCATGAATGTTACAATTCACTATCTGTTTTTCGTCCGATTCGAAAATCTTTGACTCACAGCAGAACGGCCATAAGGTGCCCGAGGCAGCAATAGACCCATGGAGACAAGTCTGCTGGAGGACGATGTATTGAATCGGGACGCAATTTGAGTGATCCATCGTCATTAGGGGGCCCTGAACGTACAATTCACTATCACTTTTTCGTCCAATTCAAAAATCGTTGACTCACAGCAGAACGGCCATAAGGTGCCCGAGGCAGCAATAGACCAATGGAGACAAGTCTGCTGGAGGACGATGTATTGAATCGGGACGCAATTTTAGTGATCCATCGTCATTAGGTAGCCCTGAACGTTACAATTCACTATCAGTTTTTCGTCGCATTCGATAATCTAGACTCACAGCAGAACGGCCATAAGGTGCCCGAGGCAGCAATAGACCAATGGAGATAAGTCGGCTGGAGGACGATGTATTGAATCGGGACGCAATTTGAGTGATCCATCGTCATTAGGTGGCCCTGAACGTTACAATTCACTATCAGTTCTTTGTCCGATTCGAAAATCTTTGACCCACAGCAGAACGGCCATAAGGTCCCCGAGGCAGCAATAGACCCTTGGAGACAAGTCGGCTGGAGGGCGATGTATTGAATCGCGACGCAATTTGAGTTATCCATCGTCATTACGTGGCCCTGAAAGTAACAATTCACTATCAGTTTTTCGTCCGATTCGAAAATCATTGACTCACAGCAGAACGGCCATAAGGTGCCCGAGGCAGCAAGAGACCCATGGAGACAAGTCTGCTGGATGACGATGTATTGAATCGGGACGCAATTTGTGTGGTCCATCCTCATTAGGTGGCCCTGAATGTTACAATTCACTATCAGTTTTTCGTCCGATTCGAAAATCTTTGACTCACAGCTGAACGGCCATAAGGTGCCCGAGGCAGCAATAGACCCATGGAGACAAGTCGGCTGGAGGACGATGTATTGAATCGGGACGTAATTTGAGTGATCCATCGTCATTAGGTGGCCTTGAATGTTACAATTCACTATCTGTTTTTCGTCCGATTCGAAAATCTTTGACTCACAGCAGAACGGCCATAAGCTGCCCGAGGCAGCAATAGACCCATGGAGACAAGTCTGCTGGAGGACGCTGTATTGAATCGGGACGCAATTTGAGTGATCCATCGTCATTAGGTGGCCCTGAACGTTACAATTCACTATCAGTTCTTCGTCCGATTCGAAAATCTTTGACTCACAGCAGAACGGCCATAAGGTGCCCGAGGCAGCAATAGACCCATGGAGACAAGTCTGCTGGAGGACGATGTATTGAATCGGGACGCAATTTGAGTGATCCATCGTCATTAGGTGGCCCTGAACGTTACAATTCACTATCAGTTTTTCGTCGCATTCGATAATCTAGATTCACAGGAGAACGGCCATAAGGTGCCCGAGGCAGCAATAGACCCATGGAGTCAAGTCTGCTGGATGACGATGTATTGAATCGGGACGCAATTTGTGTGGTCCATTCTCATTAGGTGGCCCTGAATGTAACAATTCACTATCAGTTTTTCGTCCGATTCGAAAATCTTTGACTCACAGCAGAACGGCCATAAGGTGCCCGAGGCAGCAATAGACCCATGGAGACAAGCCTGCTGGAGGACGATGTATTGAATCGGGACGCAATTTGAGTGATCCATCGTCATTAGGTGGCCCTGAAAGTTACAATTCACTATCAGTTTTTCGTCCGATTCGAAAATCTTTGAGTCACAGCAGAACGGCCATAAGGTGCCCGAGGCAGCAATAGACCCATGGAGACAAGTCGGCTGGAGGACGATGTATTGAATCGGGACGCAATTTGAGTTATCCATCGTCATTAGGTGGCCCTGAACGTTACAATTCACTATCAGTTCTTCGTCCGATTCGAAAATCTTTGACCCACAGCAGAACGGCCATAAGGTGCCCGAGGCAGCAATAGACCCATGGAGACAAGTCGGCTGGAGGACGATGTATTGAATCGGGACGCAATTTGAGTTATCCATCGTCATTAGGTGGCCCTGAACGTTACAATTCACTATCAGTTCTTCGTCCGATTCGAAAATCTTTGACCCACAGCAGAACGGCCATAAGGTGCCCGAGGCAGCAATAGACCCATGGAGACAAGTCGGCTGGAGGACGATGTCTTGAATCGGGACGTAATTTGAGTGATCCATCGTCATTAGGTGGCCCTGAATGTTATAATTCACTATCTGTTTTTCGTCCGATTCGAAAATCTTTGACTCACAGCAGAACGGCCATAAGGTGCCCGAGGCAGCAATAGACCCATGGAGACAAGTCTGCTGGAGGACGATGTATTGAATCGGGACGCAATTTGAGTGATCCATCGTCATTAGGTGGCCCTGAACGTTACAATTCACTATCAGTTCTTCGTCCGATTCGAAAACCTTTGACCCACAGCAGAACGGCCATAATGTGCCCGAGGCAGCATTAGACCCATGGAGACAAGTCGGCTGGAGGGCGATGTATTGAATCGGGACGATATTTGAGTTATCCACCGTCATTAGGTGGCTATCAGTTTTTCGTCCGATTCGAAAATCTTTAACTCACAGCAGAACGGACATAAGGTGCCCGAGGCAGCAATAGACCCATGGAGACAAGTCGGCTGGAGGACGATGTATTGAATCGGGACGCAATTTGTGTGGTCCATCCTCATTAGGTGGCCCTGAATGTTACAATTCACTATCAGTTTTTCGTCGCATTCGATAATCTAGATTCACAGGAGAACGGCCATAAGGTGCCCGAGGCAGCAAGAGACCCATGGAGACAAGTCTGCTGGATGACGATGTATTGAATCGGGACGCAATTTGTGTGGTCCATCCTCATTAGGTGGCCCTGAATGTTACAATTCACTATCAGTTTTTCGTCCGATTCGAAAATCTTTGACTCACAGCTGAACGGCCATAAGGTGCCCGAGGCAGCAATAGACCCATGGAGACAAGTCGGCTGGAGGACGATGTATTGAATCGGGACGTAATTTGAGTGATCCATCGTCATTAGGTGGCCTTGAATGTTACAATTCACTATCTGTTTTTCGTCCGATTCGAAAATCTTTGACTCACAGCAGAACGGCCATAAGCTGCCCGAGGCAGCAATAGACCCATGGAGACAAGTCTGCTGGAGGACGCTGTATTGAATCGGGACGCAATTTGAGTGATCCATCGTCATTAGGTGGCCCTGAACGTTACAATTCACTATCAGTTCTTCGTCCGATTCGAAAATCTTTGACTCACAGCAGAACGGCCATAAGGTGCCCGAGGCAGCAATAGACCCATGGAGACAAGTCTGCTGGAGGACGATGTATTGAATCGGGACGCAATTTGAGTGATCCATCGTCATTAGGTGGCCCTGAACGTTACAATTCACTATCAGTTTTTCGTCGCATTCGATAATCTAGATTCACAGGAGAACGGCCATAAGGTGCCCGAGGCAGCAATAGACCCATGGAGTCAAGTCTGCTGGATGACGATGTATTGAATCGGGACGCAATTTGTGTGGTCCATTCTCATTAGGTGGCCCTGAATGTAACAATTCACTATCAGTTTTTCGTCCGATTCGAAAATCTTTGACTCACAGCAGAACGGCCATAAGGTGCCCGAGGCAGCAATAGACCCATGGAGACAAGCCTGCTGGAGGACGATGTATTGAATCGGGACGCAATTTGAGTGATCCATCGTCATTAGGTGGCCCTGAAAGTTACAATTCACTATCAGTTTTTCGTCCGATTCGAAAATCTTTGAGTCACAGCAGAACGGCCATAAGGTGCCCGAGGCAGCAATAGACCCATGGAGACAAGTCGGCTGGAGGACGATGTATTGAATCGGGACGCAATTTGAGTTATCCATCGTCATTAGGTGGCCCTGAACGTTACAATTCACTATCAGTTCTTCGTCCGATTCGAAAATCTTTGACCCACAGCAGAACGGCCATAAGGTGCCCGAGGCAGCAATAGACCCATGGAGACAAGTCGGCTGGAGGACGATGTATTGAATCGGGACGCAATTTGAGTTATCCATCGTCATTAGGTGGCCCTGAAAGTTACAATTAATTCACTATCAGTTTTTCGTCCGATTCGAAAATCTTTGACTAACAGCAGAACGGCCATAAGGTGCCTGAGGCAGCAATAGACCCATGGAGACAAGTCGGCTGGAGGACGATGTCTTGAATCGGGACGTAATTTGAGTGATCCATCGTCATTAGGTGGCCCTGAATGTTATAATTCACTATCTGTTTTTCGTCCGATTCGAAAATCTTTGACTCACAGCAGAACGGCCATAAGGTGCCCGAGGCAGCAATAGACCCATGGAGACAAGTCTGCTGGAGGACGATGTATTGAATCGGGACGCAATTTGAGTGATCCATCGTCATTAGGTGGCCCTGAACGTTACAATTCACTATCAGTTCTTCGTCCGATTCGAAAACCTTTGACCCACAGCAGAACGGCCATAAGGTGCCCGAGGCAGCATTAGACCCATGGAGACAAGTCGGCTGGAGGGCGATGTATTGAATCGGGACGATATTTGAGTTATCCACCGTCATTAGGTGGCTATCAGTTTTTCGTCCGATTCGAAAATCTTTAACTCACAGCAGAACGGCCATAAGGTGCCCGAGGCAGCAATAGACCCATGGAGACAAGTCGGCTGGAGGACGATGTATTGAATCGGGACGCAATTTGAGTGATCCATCGTCATTAGGTGGCCATGAATGTTACAATTCACTATAAGTTTTTCGTCAGATTTGAAAATCTTTGACTCACAGGAGAACGGCCATAAGGTGCCCGGTGCAGCAATAGACCCATGGAGACAAGTCGGCTGGAGGACGATGTATTGAATCGGGACGCAATTTAAGTGATCCATCGTCATTAGGTGGCCCTGAACGTTACAATTCACTATCAGTTTTTCGTCGCATTCGATAATCTAGATTCACAGGAGAACGGCCATAAGGTGCCCGAGGCAGCAATAGACCCATGGAGTCAAGTCGGCTGGAGGACGATGTATTGAATCGGGACGCAATTTGAGTGATCCATCGTCATTAGGTGGCCCTGAATGTTACAATTCACTATCAGTTTTTCGTCCGATTCGAAAATCTTTGACTCACAGCAGAACGGCCATAAGGTGCCCGAGGCAGCAATAGACCCATGGAGACAAGTCTGCTGGATGACGATGTATTGAATCGGGACGCAATTTGTGTTGTCCATCCTCATTAGGTGGCCCTGAATGTAACAATTCACTATCAGTTTTTCGTCCGATTCGAAAATCTTTGACTCACAGCAGAACGGCCATAAGGTGCCCGAGGCAGCAATAGACCCATGGAGACAAGCCTGCTGGAGGACGATGTATTGAATCGGGACGCAATTTGAGTGATCCATCGTCATTAGGTGGCCCTGAACGTTACAATTCACTATCAGTTTTTCGTCCGATTCGAAAATCTTTGACTCACAGCAGAACGGCCATAAGGTGCCCGAGGCAGCAATAGACCCATGGAGACAAGTCGGCTGGAGGACGATGTATTGAATCGGGACGCAATTTGAGTGATCCATCGTCATTAGGTGGTCCTGAATGTTACAATTCACTATCAGTTTTTCGTCAGATTTGAAAATCTTTTAGTCACAGCAGAACGGCCATAAGGTGCCCGAGGCAGCAATAGACCCATGGAGACAAGTCTGCTGGAGGACGATGTATTGAATCGGGACGCAATTTGAGTTATCCATCGTCATTAGGTGGCCCTGAACGTTACAATTCACTATCAGTTCTTCGTCCGATTCGAAAATCTTTGACCCACAGCAGAACGGCCATAAGGTGCCCGAGGCAGCAATAGACCCATGGAGACAAGTCAGCTGGAGGACGATGTATTGAATCGGGACGCAATTTGAGTTATCCATCGTCATTAGGTGGCCCTGAAAGTTACAATTAATTCACTATCAGTTTTTCGTCCGATTCGAAAATCTTTGACTCACAGCAGAACGGCCATAAGGTGCCCGAGGCAGCAATAGACCCATGGAGACAAGTCGGCTGGAGGACGATGTATTGTATCGGGACGTAATTTGAGTGATCCATCGTCATTAGGTGGCCCTGAATGTTACAATTCACTATCTCTTTTTCGTCCTATTCGAAAATCTTTGACTCACAGCAGAACGGCCATAAGCTGCCCGAGGCAGCAATAGACCCATGGAGACAAGTCTGCTGGAGGACGATGTATTGAATCGGGACGCAATTTGAGTGATCCATCGTCATTAGGTGGCCCTGAACGTTACAATTCACTATCAGTTCTTCGACCGATTCGAAAACCTTTGACCCACAGCAGAACAGCCATAAGGTGCCCGAGGCAGCATTAGACCCATGGAGACAAGTCGGCTGGAGGTCGATGTATTGAATCGGGACGATATTTGAGTGATCCATCGTCATTAGGTGGCCCTGAAAGTTACAATTCACTATCAGTTTTTCGTCCGATTCGAAAATCTTTGACTCACAGCAGAATGACCATAAGGTGCCCGAGGCAGCAATAGACCCATGGAGACAAGTCGGCTGGAGGACGATGTATTGAATCGGGACGCAATTTGAGTAATCCATCGTCATTAGGTGGCCATGAATGTTACAATTCACTATCAGTTTTTCGTCAGATTTGAAAATCTTTGAGTCACAGCAGAATGGCCATAAGGTGCCCGAGGCAGCAATAGACCCATGGAGACAAGTCGGCTGGAGGACGATGTATTGAATCGGGACGCAATTTGAGTGATCCGTCGTCATTAGGTTGCCATGAATATTACAATTCACTATCTGTTTTTCGTCCGATTCGAAAATCTTTGACTCACAGCAGAACAACCATACGGTGCCCGAGGCAGCAATAGGCCCATGGAGACAAGTCTGCTGGAGGACGATGGATTGAATCGGGATGCAATTTGAGTGATCCATCGACATTAGGTGGCCCTGAATGTTACAATTCACTATCAGTTTTTCGTCCGATTCGAAAATCTTTGAGTCACAGCAGAACGGCCATAAGGTGCCCGAGGCAGCAATAGACCCATGGAGACAAGTCTGCTGGAGGACGATGTATTGAATCGGGACGCAATTTGAGTGATCCATCGTCATTAGGTGGCCCTGAACGTTACAATTCACTATCAGTTTTTCGCCGCATTCGATAATCTAGATTCACAGGAGAACGGCCATAAGGTGCCCGAGGCAGCAATAGACCCATGGAGTCAAGTCGGCTGGAGGACGATGTATTGAATCGGGACGCAAATTGAGTGATCCATCGTCATTAGGTGGCCCTGAATGTTACAATTTACTATCAGTTTTTCGTCCGATTCGAAAATCTTTGACTGACAGCAGAACGGCCATAAGGTGCCCGAGGCAGCAATAGACCCATGGAGACAAGTCTGCAGGATGACGATGTATTGAATCGCGACGCAATTTGAGTGTTCCATCGTCATTAGGAGGCCCTGAATGTTAGAATTAACTATCAGTTTTTCGTCCCATTCGATAATCTAGACTCACGGGAGAACGAACATAAGGTGCCCGAGGCAGCAATAGACCCATGGAGACAAGTCTGCTGGATGACGATGTATTGAATAGGGACGCAATTTGTGTGGTCCATCCTCATTAGGTGGCCCTGAATGTAACAATTCACTATCAGTATTTCGTCCGATTCGAAAATCTTTGACTCACAGCAGAACGGCCATAAGGTGCCCGAGGCAGCAATAGACCCATGGAGACAAGTCTGCTGGAGGACGATGTATTGATTCGGGACGCAATTTGAGTGATCCATCGTCATTAGGTGGCCCTGAACGTTACAATTCACTATCAGTTTTTCGTCGCATTCGATAATCTAGATTCACAGGAGAACGGCCATAAGGTGCCCGAGGCAGCAATAGACCCATGGAGTCAAGTCGGCTGGAGGACGATGTATTGAATCGGGACGCAATTTGAGTTATCCATCGTCATTAGGTGGCCCTGAAAGTTACAATTAATTCACTATCAGTTTTTCGACCGATTCGAAAATCTTTGACTCACAGCAGAACGGCCATAAGGTGCCCGAGGCAGCAATAGACCCATGGAGACAAGTCGGCTGGAGGACGATGTATTGAATCGGGACGTAATTTGAGTGATCCATCGTCATTAGGTGGCCCCGAATGTTACAATTCACTATCTGTTTTTCGTCCGATTCGAAAATCTTTGACTCACAGCAGAACGGCCATAAGCTGCCCGAGGCAGCAATAGACCCATGGAGACAAGTCGGCTGGAGGACGATGTATTGAATCGGGACGCAATTTGAGTTATCCATCGTCATTAGGTGGCCCTGAAAGTTACAATTAATTCACTATCAGTTTTTCGTCCGATTCGAAAATCTTTGACTCACAGCAGAACGGCCATAAGGTGCCCGAGGCAGCAATAGACCCATGGAGACAAGTCGGCTGGAGGACGATGTATTGAATCGGGACGCAATTTGAGTGATCCATCGTCATTAGGTGGCCCTGAACGTTACAATTCACTATCAGTTCTTCGACCGATTCGAAAACCTTTGACCCACAGCAGAACAGCCATAAGGTGCCCGAGGCAGCATTAGACCCATGGAGACAAGTCGGCTGGAGGTCGATGTATTGAATCGGGACGATATTTGAGTTAACCATCGTCATTAGGTGGCCCTGAAAGTTACAATTCACTATCAGTTTTTCGTCCGATTCGAAAATCTTTGACTCACAGCAGATTGACCATAAGGTGCCCGAGGCAGCAATAGACCCATGGAGACAAGTCGGCTGGAGGACGATGTATTGAATCGGGACGCAATTTGAGTGATCCATCGTCATTAGGTGGCCATGAATGTTACAATTCACTATCAGTTTTTCGTCAGATTTGAAAATCTTTGAGTCACAGCAGAATGGCCATAAGGTGCCCGAGGCAGCAATAGACCCATGGAGACAAGTCGGCTGGAGGACGATGTATTGAATCGGGACGCAATTTGAGTGATCCGTCGTCATTAGGTTGCCATGAATATTACAATTCACTATCTGTTTTTCATCCGATTCGAAAATCTTTGACTCACAGCAGAACAACCATACGGTGCCCGAGGCAGCAATAGGCCCATGGAGACAAGTCTGCTGGAGGACGATGGATTGAATCGGGATGCAATTTGAGTGATCCATCGACATTAGGTGGCCCTGAATGTTACAATTCACTATCAGTTTTTCGTCCGATTCGAAAATCTTTGAGTCACAGCAGAACGGCCATAAGGTGCCCGAGGCAGCAATAGACCCATGGAGACAACTCTGCTGGAGGACGATTTATTGAATCGGGACGCAATTTGAGTGATCCATCGTCATTAGGTGGCCCTGAACGTTACAATTCACTATCAGTTTTTCGCCGCATTCGATAATCTAGATTCACAGGAGAACGGCCATAAGGTGCCCGAGGCAGCAATAGACCCATGGAGTCAAGTCGGCTGGAGGACGATGTATTGAATCGGGACGCAAATTGAGTGATCCATCGTCATTAGGTGGCCCTGAATGTTACAATTTACTACCAGTTTTTCGTCCGATTCGAAAATCTTTGACTGACAGCAGAACGGCCATAAGGTGCTCGAGGCAGCAATAGACCCATGGAGACAAGTCTGCAGGATGACGATGTATTGAATCGCGACGCAATTTGAGTGTTCCATCGTCATTAGGAGGCCCTGAATGTTAGAATTAACTATCAGTTTTTCGTCCCATTCGATAATCTAGACTCACGGGAGAACGACCATAAGGTGCCCGAGGCAGCAATAGACCCATGGTGACAAGTCTGCTGGATGACGATGTATTGAATAGGGACGCAGTTTGTGTGGTCCATCCTCATTAGGTGGCCCTGAATGTAACAATTCACTATCAGTATTTCGTCCGATTCGAAAATCTTTGACTCACAGCAGAACGGCCATAAGGTGCCCGAGGCAGCAATAGAACCATGGAGACAAGTCTGCTGGAGGACGATGTATTGAATCGGGACGCAATTTGAGTGATCCATCGTCATTAGGTGGCCCTGAACGTTACAATTCACTATCAGTTTTTCGTCGCATTCGATAATCTAGATTCACAGGAGAACGGCCATAAGGTGCCCGAGGCAGCAATAGACCCATGGAGTCAAGTCGGCTGGAGGACGATGTATTGAATCGGGACGCAATTTGAGTTATCCATCGTCATTAGGTGGCCCTGAAAGTTACAATTAATTCACTATCAGTTTTTCGACCGATTCGAAAATCTTTGACTCACAGCAGAACGGCCATAAGGTGCCCGAGGCAGCAATAGACCCATGGAGACAAGTCGGCTGGAGGACGATGTATTGAATCGGGACGTAATTTGAGTGATCCATCGTCATTAGGTGGCCCTGAATGTTACAAGTCACTATCTGTTTTTCGTCCGATTCGAAAATCTTTGACTCACAGCAGAACGGCCATAAACTGCCCGAGGCAGCAATAGACCCATGGAGACAAGTCGGCTGGAGGACGATGTATTGAATCGGGACGCAATTTGAGTTATCCATCGTCATTAGGTGGCCCTGAAAGTTACAATTAATTCACTATCAGTTTTTCGTCCGATTCGAGAATCTTTGACTCACAGCAGAACGGCCATAAGGTGCCCGAGGCAGCAATAGACCCATGGAGACAAGTCGGCTGGAGGACGATGTATTGAATCGGGACGAAATTTGAGTGATCCATCGTCATTAGGTGGCCCTGAATGTTACAATTCACTATCTGTTTTTCGACCGATTCGAAAATCTTTGACTCACAGCAGAACGGCCATAAGCTGCCCGAGGCAGCAATAGACCCATGGAGACAAGTCTGCTGGAGGACGATGTATTGAATCGGGACGCAATTTGAGTGATCCATCGTCATTAGGTGGCCCTGAACGTTACAATTCACTATCAGTTCTTCGTCCGATTCGAAAACCTTTGACCCACAGCAGAACGGCCATAAGGTGCCCGAGGCAGCATTAGACCCTTGGAGACAAGTCGGCTGGAGGGCGATGTATTGAATCGGAACGATATTTGAGTGATCCATCGTCATTAGGTGGCCCTGAAAGTTACAATTCACTATCAGTTTTTCGTCCGATTCGAAAATCTTTGACTCACAGGAGAACGGCCATAAGGTGCCCGATGCAGCAATAGACCCATGGAGACAAGTCGGCTGGAGGACGATGTATTGAATCGGGACGCAATTTGAGTGATCCGTCGTCATTAGGTGGCCATGAATGTTACAATTCACTATCTGTTTTTCGTCCGATTCGAAAATCTTTGACTCACAGCAGAACAACCATAAGGTGCCCGAGGCAGCAATAGGCCCATGGAGACAAGTCTGCTGGAGGACGATGGATTGAATCGGGATGCAATTTGAGTGATCCATCGACATTAGGTGGCCCTGAATGTTACAATTCACTATCAGTTTTTCGTCCGATTCGAAAATCTTTGACTCACAGCAGAACGGCCATAAGGTGCCCGAGGCAGCAATAGACCCATGGAGACAAGTCTGCTGGAGGACGATGTATTGAATCGGGACGCAATTTGAGTGATCCATCGTCATTAGGTGGCCCTGAACGTTACAATTCACTATCAGTTTTTCGTCGCATTCGATAATCTAGATTCACAGGAGAACGGCCATAAGGTGCCCGAGGCAGCAATAGACCCATGGAGTCAAGTCGGCTGGAGGACGATGTATTGAATCGGGACGCAATGTGAGTGATCCATCGTCATTAGGTGGCCCTGAACGTTACAATTCACTATCAGTTCTTCGTCCGATTCGAAAATCATTGACTCACAGCAGAACGGCCATAAGGTGCCCGAGGCAGCAATAGTCCCATGGAGACAAGTCTGCTGGATGACGATGTATAGAATCGCGACGCAATTTGAGTGTTCCATCGTCATTAGGAGGCCCTGATTGTTACAATTAACTATCAGTTTTTCGTCCCATTCGATAATCTAGACTCACGGGAGAACGACCATAAGGTGCCCGAGGCAGCAATAGACCCATGGAGACAAGTCTGCAGGATGACGATGTATTGAATCGCGACGCAATTTGAGTGTTCCATCGTCATTAGGAGGCCCTGAATGTTAGAATTAACTATCAGTTTTTCGTCCCATTCGATAATCTAGACTCACGGGAGAACGACCATAAGGTGCCCGAGGCACCAATAGACCCATGGAGACAAGTCGGCTGGAGGACGATGTATTGAATCGGGACGCAATTTGAGTGATCCATCGTCATTAGGTGGCCCTGAATGTTACAATTCACTATCAGATTTTCGTCTGACTTAAAATCTTTGAGTCACAGCAGAACGGCCATAAGGTGCCCGAGGCAGCAATAGACCCATGGAGACAAGTCTGCTGGAGGACGATGTATTGAATCGGGACGCAATTTGAGTTATCCATCGTCATTAGGTGGGCCGGGACGTTACAATTCACTATCAGTTCTTCGTCCGATTCGAAAATCTTTGACCCACAGCAGAACGGCCATAAGGTGCCCGAGGCAGCAATAGACCCATGGAGACAAGTCGGCTGGAGGACGATGTATTGAATCGGGACGCAATTTGAGTTATCCATCGTCATTAGGTGGCCCTGAAAGTTACAATTAATTCACTATCAGTTTTCCGTCCGATTCGAAAATCTTTGACTCACAGCAGAACGGCCATAAGGTGCCCGAGGCAGCAATAGACCCATGGAGACAAGTCGGCTGGAGGACGATGTATTGAATCGGGACGTAATTTGAGTGATCCATCGTCATTAGGTGGCCCTGAATGTTACAATTCACTATCTGTTTTTCGTCCGATTCGAAAATCTTTGACTCACAGCAGAACGGCCATAAGCTGCCCGAGGCAGCAATAGACCCATGGAGACAAGTCTGCTGGAGGACGATGTATTGAATCGGGACGCAATTTGAGTGATCCATCGTCATTAGGTGGCCCTGAACGTTACAATTCACTATCAGTTCTGCGTCCGATTCGAAAACCTTTGACCCACAGCAGAACGGCCATAAGGTGCCCGAGGCAGCATTAGACCCATGGAGACAAGTCGGCTGGAGGGCGATGTATTGAATCGGAACGATATTTGAGTGATCCATCGTCATTAGGTGGCCCTGAAAGTTACAATTCACTATCAGTTTTTCGTCCGAGTCGAAAATCTTTGACTCACAGCAGAACGGCCATAAGCTGCCCGAGGCAGCAATAGACCCATGGAGACAAGTCTGCTGGATGACGATGTATAGAATCGCGACGCAATTTGAGTGTTCCATCGTCATTAGGAGGCCCTGAATGTTACAATTAACTATCAGTTTTTCGTCCCATTCGATAATCTAGACTCACGGGAGAACGACCATAAGGTGCCCGAGGCAGCAATAGACCCATGGAGACAAGTCTGCAGGATGACGATGTATTGAATCGCGACGCAATTTGAGTGTTCCATCGTCATTAGGAGGCCCTGAATGTAAGAATTAACTATCAATTTTTCGTCCCATTCGATAATCTAGACTCACGGGAGAACGACCATAAGGTGCCCGAGGCAGCAATAGACCCATGGAGACAAGTCGGCTGGAGGACGATGTATTGAATCGGGACGCAATTTGAGTGATCCGTCGTCATTAGGTGGCCATGAATATTACAATTCACTATCTGTTTTTCGTCCGATTCGAAAATCTTTGACTCACAGCAGATCAACCATAAGGTGCCCGAGGCAGCAATAGACCCATGGAGTCAAGTCGGCTGGAGGACGATGTATTGAATCGGGACGCAATTTGAGTTATCCATCGTCATTAGGTGGCCCTGAAAGTTACAATTAATTCACTATCAGTTTTTCGTCCGATTCGAAAATCTTTGACTCACAGCAGAACGGCCATAAGGTGCCCGAGGCAGCAATAGACCCATGGAGACAAGTCGGCTGGAGGACGATGTATTGAATCGGGACGTAATTTGAGTGATCCATCGTCATTAGGTGGCCCTGAATGTTACAATTCACTATCTGTTTTTCGTCCGATTCGAAAATCTTTGACTCACAGCAGAACGGCCATAAGCTGCCCGAGGCAGCAATAGACCCATGGAGACAAGTCTGCTGGAGGACGATGTATTGAATCGGGACGCAATTTGAGTGATCCATCGTCATTAGGTGCCCCTGAAAGTTACAATTCACTATCAGTTTTTCGTCCGATTCGAAAATCGTTGACTCACAGCAGAACGGCGATAAGGTGCCCGAGGCAGCAATAGACCCATGGAGACAAGTCTGTTGGATGACGATGTATAGAATCGCGACGCAATTTGTGTGTTCCATCGTCATTAGGAGGCCCTGAATGTTACAATTAACTATCAGTTTTTCGTGCCATTCTATAATCTAGACTCACGGGAGAACGACCATAAGGTGCCCGAGGCAGCAATAGACCCATGGAGACAAGTCTGCAGGATGACGATGTATTGAATCGCGACGCAATTTGAGTGTTCCATCGACATTAGGAGGCCCTGAATGTTAGAATTAACTATCAGTTTTTCGTCCCATTCGATAATCTAGACTCACGGGAGAACGACCATAAGGTGCCCGAGGCAGCAATAGACCCATGGAGACAAGTTTGCTGGATGACGATGTATTGAATCAGGACGCAATTTGTGTGGTCCATCCTCATTAGGTGGCCCTGAATGTTACAATTCACTATCAGTTTTTCGTCCGATTCGAAAATCTTTAACTCACTGCAGAACGGCCATAAGGTGCCCGAGGCAGCAATAGACCCATGGAGACAAGTCTGCTGGAGGACGATGTATTGAATCGGGACGCAATTTGAGTTATCCATCGTCATTAGGTGGCCCTGAACGTTACAATTCACTATCAGTTTTTCGTCCGATTCGAAAATCTTTGACACACAGCAGAACGACCATAAGGTGCCCGAGGCAGCAATAGACCCATGGAGACAAGTCGGCTGGAGGACGATGTATTGAATCGGGACGCAATTTGAGTGATCCATCGTCATTAGGTGGCCCTGAATGTTACAATTCACTACCTGTTTCTCGTCCGATTCGAAAATCTTTGAGTCACAGCAGAACGGCCATAGGGTGCCCGAGGCAGCAATAGACCCATGGAGACAAGTCTGCTGGAGGACGATGTATTGAATCGGGACGCAATTTTAGTGATCCATCGTCATTAGGTGGCCCTGAAAGTTACAATTAATTCACTATCAGTTTTTCGTCCGATTCGAAAATCTTTGACTCACAGCAGAACGGCCATAAGGTGCCCGAGGCAGCAATAGACCCATGGAGACAAGTCGGCTGGAGGACGATGTATTGAATCGGGACGTAATTTGAGTGATCCATCGTCATTAGGTGGCCCTGAATGTTACTATTCACTATCTGTTTTTCGTCCGATTCGAAAATCTTTGACTCACAGCAGAACGGCCATAAGCTGCCCGAGGCAGCAATCGACCCATGGAGACAAGTCTGCTGGAGGACGATATATTGAATCGGGACGCAATTTGAGTGATCCATCGTCATTAGGTGGCCCTGAAAGTTACAATTCACTATCAGTTTTTCGTCCGATTCGAAAATCATTGACTCACAGCAGAACGGCCATAAGGTGCCCGAGGCAGCAATGGACCCATGGAGACAAGTCTGCTGGATGACGATGTATAGAATCGCGACGCAATTTGAGTGTTCCATCGTCATTAGGAGGCCCTGAATGTTACAATTAACTATCAGTTTTTCGTCACATTCGATAATCTAGACTCACGGGAGAACGACCATAAGGTGCCCGAGGCAGCAATAGACCCATGGAGACAAGTCTGCTGGATGACGATGTATTGAATCGGGACGCAATTTGTGTGGTCCATCCTCATTAGGTGGCCCTGAATGTTACAATTCACTATCAGTTTTTCGTCCGATTCGAAAATCTTTGACTCACAGCAGAACGGCCATAAGGTGCCCGAGGCAGCAATAGACCCATGGAGACAAGCCTGCTGGAGGACGATGTACTGAATCGGGACGCAATTTGAGTGATCCATCGTCATTAGGTGGCCCTGAATGTTACAATTCACTATCTGTTTTTCGTCCGATTCGAAAATCTTTGACTCACAGCAGAACGGCCATAAGCTGCCCGAGGCAGCAATAGACCCATGGAGACAAGTCTGCTGGAGGACGATGTATTGAATCGGGACCAAATTTCAGTTATCCATCGTCATTAGGTGGCCCTGAACGTTACAATTCACTATCAGTTCTTCGTCCGATTCGAAAATCTTTGACCCACAGCAGAACGGCCATAAGGTGCCCGAGGCAGCAATAGACCCATGGAGACAAGTCGGCTGCAGGACGATGTATTGAATCGGGACGCAATTTGAGTTATCCATCGTCATTATGTGGCCCTGAAAGATACAATTAATTCACTATCAGTTTTTCGTCCGATTCGAAAATCTTTGACTCACAGCAGAACGGCCATAAGGTGCCCGAGGCAGCAATAGACCCATGGAGACAAGTCGGCTTGAGGACGATGTATTGAATCGGGACGCAATTTGAGTGATCCATCGTCATTAGGTGGCCCTGAAAGTTACAATTCACTTTCAGTTTTTCGTCCGATTCGAAAATCATTGACTCACAGCAGAACGGCCATAAGGTGCCCGAGGCAGCAATAGACCCATGGAGACAAGTCTGCTGGATGACGATGTATAGAATCGCGACGCAATTTGAGTGTTCCATCGTCATTAGGAGGCCCTGAATGTTACAATTAACTATCAGTTTTTCGTCCCATTCGATAATCTAGACTCACGGGAGAACGACCATAAGGTGCCCGAGGCAGCAATAGACCCATGGAGACAAGTCTGCAGGATGACGATGTATTGAATCGCGACGCAATTTGAGTGTTCCATCGTCATTAGGAGGCCCTGAATGTAAGAATTAACTATCAATTTTTCGTCCCATTCGATAATCTAGACTCACGGGAGAACGACCATAAGGTGCCCGAGGCAGCAATAGACCCATGGAGACAAGTCTGCTGGATGACGATGTATTGAATCGGGACGCAATTTGTGTGGTCCATCCTCATTAGGTGGCCCTGAATGTTACAATTCACTATCAGTTTTTCGTCCGATTCGAAAATCATTGACTCACAGCAGAATGGCCATAAGGTACCCGAGGCAGCAATAGACCCATGGAGACAAGCCTGCTGGAGGACGATGTATTGAATCGGGACGCAATTTGAGTGATCCATCGTCATTAGGTGGCCCTGAAAGTTACAATTAATTCACTATCAGTTTTTCGTCCGATTCGAAAATCTTTGACTCACAGCAGAACGGCCATAAGGTGCCCGAAGCAGCAATAGACCCATGGAGACAAGTCGGCTGGAGGACGATGTATTGAATCGGGACGTAATTTGAGTGATCCATCGTCATTAGGTGGCCCTGAACGTTACTATTCACTATCTGTTTTTCGTCCGATTCGAAAATCTTTGACTCACAGCAGAACGGCCATAAGCTGCCCGAGGCAGCAATCGACCCATGGAGACAAGTCTGCTGGAGGACGATGTATTGAATCGGGACGCAATTTGAGTGATCCATCGTCATTAGGTGGCCCTGAAAGTTACAATTCACTATCAGTTTTTCGTCCGATTCGAAAATCATTGACTCACAGCAGAACGGCCATAAGGTGCCCGAGGCAGCAATGGACCCATGGAGACAAGTCTGCTGGATGACGATGTATAGAATCGCGACGCAATTTGAGTGTTCCATCGTCATTAGGAGGCCCTGAATGTTACAATTAACTATCAGTTTTTCGTCACATTCGATAATCTAGACTCACGGGAGAACGACCATAAGGTGCCCGAGGCAGCAATAGACCCATGGAGACAAGTCTGCTGGATGACGATGTATTGAATCGGGACGCAATTTGTGTGGTCCATCCTCATTAGGTGGCCCTGAATGTTACAATTCACTATCAGTTTTTCGTCCGATTCGAAAATCTTTGACTCACAGCAGAACGGCCATAAGGTGCCCGAGGCAGCAATAGCCCCATGGAGACAAGCCTGCTGGAGGACGATGTACTGAATCGGGACGCAATTTGAGTGATCCATCGTCATTAGGTGGCCCTGAATGTTACAATTCACTATCTGTTTTTCGTCCGATTCGAAAATCTTTGACTCACAGCAGAACGGCCATAAGCTGCCCGAGGCAGCAATAGACCCATGGAGACAAGTCTGCTGGAGGACGATGTATTGAATCGGGACCAAATTTCAGTTATCCATCGTCATTAGGTGGCCCTGAACGTTACAATTCACTATCAGTTCTTCGTCCGATTCGAAAATCTTTGACCCACAGCAGAACGGCCATAAGGTGCCCGAGGCAGCAATAGACCCATGGAGACAAGTCGGCTGCAGGACGATGTATTGAATCGGGACGCAATTTGAGTTATCCATCGTCATTATGTGGCCCTGAAAGATACAATTAATTCACTATCAGTTTTTCGTCCGATTCGAAAATCTTTGACTCACAGCAGAACGGCCATAAGGTGCCCGAGGCAGCAATAGACCCATGGAGACAAGTCGGCTGGAGGACGATGTATTGAATCGGGACGCAATTTGAGTGATCCATCGTCATTAGGTGGCCCTGAACGTTACAATTCATTATCAGTTCTTCGTCCGATTCGAAAACCTTTGACCCACAGCAGAACGGCCATAAGGTGCCCGAGGCAGCATTAGACCCATGGAGCCAAGTCGGCTGGAGGGCGATGTATTGAATCGGAACGATATTTGAGTGATCCATCGTCATTAGGTGGCCCTGAAAGTTACAATTCACTATCAGTTTTTCGTCCGATTCGAAAATCTTTGACTCACAGCAGAACGGCCATAAGGTGCCCGAGGCAGCAATAGACCCATGGAGACAAGTCGGCTTGAGGACGATGTATTGAATCGGGACGCAATTTGAGTGATCCATCGTCATTAGGTGGCCCTGAAAGTTACAATTCACTTTCAGTTTTTCGTCCGATTCGAAAATCATTGACTCACAGCAGAACGGCCATAAGGTGCCCGAGGCAGCAATAGACCCATGGAGACAAGTCTGCTGGATGACGATGTATAGAATCGCGACGCAATTTGAGTGTTCCATCGTCATTAGGAGGCCCTGAATGTTACAATTAACTATCAGTTTTTCGTCCCATTCGATAATCTAGACTCACGGGAGAACGACCATAAGGTGCCCGAGGCAGCAATAGACCCATGGAGACAAGTCTGCAGGATGACGATGTATTGAATCGCGACGCAATTTGAGTGTTCCATCGTCATTAGGAGGCCCTGAATGTAAGAATTAACTATCAATTTTTCGTCCCATTCGATAATCTAGACTCACGGGAGAACGACCATAAGGTGCCCGAGGCAGCAATAGACCCATGGAGACAAGTCTGCTGGATGACGATGTATTGAATCGGGACGCAATTTGTGTGGTCCATCCTCATTAGGTGGCCCTGAATGTTACAATTCACTATCAGTTTTTCGTCCGATTCGAAAATCATTGACTCACAGCAGAATGGCCATAAGGTACCCGAGGCAGCAATAGACCCATGGAGACAAGCCTGCTGGAGGACGATGTATTGAATCGGGACGCAATTTGAGTGATCCATCGTCATTAGGTGGCCCTGAACGTTACAATTCACTATTAGTTTTTCGTCCGATTCGAAAATCTTTGACTCACAGCAGAACGGCCGTAAGGTGCCCGAGACACCAATAGACCCATGGAGACAAGTCGGCTGGAGGACGATGTATTGAATCGGGACGCAATTTGAGTGATCCATCGTCATTAGGTGGCCCTGAATGTTACAATTCACTATCAGTTTTTCGTCAGATTTGAAAATCTTTGAGTCACAGCAGAACGGCCATAAGGTGCCCGAGGCAGCAATAGACCCATGGAGACAAGTCTGCTGGAGGACGATGTATTGAATCGGGTCGCAATTTGAGTTATCCATCGTCATTAGGTGGCCCTGAACGTTACAATTCACTATCAGTTCTTCGTCCGATTCGAAAATCTTTGACCCACAGCAGAACGGCCATAAGGTGCCCGAGGCAGCAATAGACCCATGGAGACAAGTCGGCTGGAGGACGATGTATTGAATCGGGACGCAATTTGAGTTATCCATCGTCATTAGGTGGCCCTGAAAGTTACAATTAATTCACTATCAGTTTGTCGTCCGATTCGAAAATCTTTGACTCACAGCAGAACGGCCATAAGGTGCCCGAGGCAGCAATAGACCCATGGAGACAAGTCGGCTGGAGGACGATGTATTGAATCGGGACGCAATTTGAGTGATCCATCGTCATTAGGTGGCCCTGAACGTTACAATTCACTATCTGTTTTTCGTCCGATTCGAAAATCTTTGAGTCACAGCAGAACGGCCATAAGGTGCCCGAGGCAGCAATAGACCCATGGAGACAAGTCTGCTGGAGGACCATGTATTGAATCGTGACGCAATTTGAGTGATGCATCGTCATTAGGTGGCCCTGAACGTTACAATTCACTATCAGTTTTTCGTCCGATTCGAAAATCTTTGACTCATAGCAGAACGGCCATAAGGTGCCCGAGGCAGCATTAGACCCATGGAGACAAGTCGGCTGGAGGGCGATGTATAGAATCGGGACGATATTTGAGTGATCCATCGTCATTAGGTGGCCCTGAATGTTACAATTCACTACCTGTTTTTCGTCCTATTCGAAAATCTTTGAGTCACAGCAGAACGGCCATAGGGTGCCCGAGGCAGCAATAGACCCATGGAGACAAGTCTGCTGGAGGACGATGTATTGAATCGGGACGCAATTTGAGTGATCCATCGTCATTAGGTGGCCCTGAAAGTTACAATTAATTCACTATCAGTTTTTCGTCCGATTCGAAAATCTTTGACTCACAGCAGAACGGCCATAAGGTGCCCGAGGCAGCAATAGACCCATGGAGACAAGTCTGCTGGATGACGATGTATAGAATCGCGACGCAATTTGAGTGTTCCATCGTCATTAGGAGGCCCTGAATGTTACAATTAACTATCAGTTTTTCGTCCCATTCGATAATCTAGACTCACGGGAGAACGACCATAAGGTGCCCGAGGCAGCAATAGACCCATGGAGACAAGTCTGCAGGATGACGATGTATTGAATCGCGACGCAATTTGAGTGTTCCATCGTCATTAGGAGGCCCTGAATGTAAGAATTAACTATCAATTTTTCGTCCCATTCGATAATCTAGACTCACGGGAGAACGACCATAAGGTGCCCGAGGCAGCAATAGACCCATGGAGACAAGTCTGCTGGATGACGATGTATTGAATCGGGACGCAATTTGTGTGGTCCATCCTCATTAGGTGGCCCTGAATGTTACAATTCACTATCAGTTTTTCGTCCGATTCGAAAATCATTGACTCACAGCAGAATGGCCATAAGGTACCCGAGGCAGCAATAGACCCATGGAGACAAGCCTGCTGGAGGACGATGTATTGAATCGGGACGCAATTTGAGTGATCCATCGTCATTAGGTGGCCCTGAAAGTTACAATTAATTCACTATCAGTTTTTCGTCCGATTCGAAAATCTTTGACTCACAGCAGAACGGCCATAAGGTGCCCGAAGCAGCAATAGACCCATGGAGACAAGTCGGCTGGAGGACGATGTATTGAATCGGGACGTAATTTGAGTGATCCATCGTCATTAGGTGGCCCTGAACGTTACTATTCACTATCTGTTTTTCGTCCGATTCGAAAATCTTTGACTCACAGCAGAACGGCCATAAGCTGCCCGAGGCAGCAATCGACCCATGGAGACAAGTCTGCTGGAGGACGATGTATTGAATCGGGACGCAATTTGAGTGATCCATCGTCATTAGGTGGCCCTGAAAGTTACAATTCACTATCAGTTTTTCGTCCGATTCGAAAATCATTGACTCACAGCAGAACGGCCATAAGGTGCCCGAGGCAGCAATGGACCCATGGAGACAAGTCTGCTGGATGACGATGTATAGAATCGCGACGCAATTTGAGTGTTCCATCGTCATTAGGAGGCCCTGAATGTTACAATTAACTATCAGTTTTTCGTCACATTCGATAATCTAGACTCACGGGAGAACGACCATAAGGTGCCCGAGGCAGCAATAGACCCATGGAGACAAGTCTGCTGGATGACGATGTATTGAATCGGGACGCAATTTGTGTGGTCCATCCTCATTAGGTGGCCCTGAATGTTACAATTCACTATCAGTTTTTCGTCCGATTCGAAAATCTTTGACTCACAGCAGAACGGCCATAAGGTGCCCGAGGCAGCAATAGCCCCATGGAGACAAGCCTGCTGGAGGACGATGTACTGAATCGGGACGCAATTTGAGTGATCCATCGTCATTAGGTGGCCCTGAATGTTACAATTCACTATCTGTTTTTCGTCCGATTCGAAAATCTTTGACTCACAGCAGAACGGCCATAAGCTGCCCGAGGCAGCAATAGACCCATGGAGACAAGTCTGCTGGAGGACGATGTATTGAATCGGGACCAAATTTCAGTTATCCATCGTCATTAGGTGGCCCTGAACGTTACAATTCACTATCAGTTCTTCGTCCGATTCGAAAATCTTTGACCCACAGCAGAACGGCCATAAGGTGCCCGAGGCAGCAATAGACCCATGGAGACAAGTCGGCTGCAGGACGATGTATTGAATCGGGACGCAATTTGAGTTATCCATCGTCATTATGTGGCCCTGAAAGATACAATTAATTCACTATCAGTTTTTCGTCCGATTCGAAAATCTTTGACTCACAGCAGAACGGCCATAAGGTGCCCGAGGCAGCAATAGACCCATGGAGACAAGTCGGCTGGAGGACGATGTATTGAATCGGGACGCAATTTGAGTGATCCATCGTCATTAGGTGGCCCTGAACGTTACAATTCATTATCAGTTCTTCGTCCGATTCGAAAACCTTTGACCCACAGCAGAACGGCCATAAGGTGCCCGAGGCAGCATTAGACCCATGGAGCCAAGTCGGCTGGAGGGCGATGTATTGAATCGGAACGATATTTGAGTGATCCATCGTCATTAGGTGGCCCTGAAAGTTACAATTCACTATCAGTTTTTCGTCCGATTCGAAAATCTTTGACTCACAGCAGAACGGCCATAAGGTGCCCGAGGCAGCAATAGACCCATGGAGACAAGTCGGCTTGAGGACGATGTATTGAATCGGGACGCAATTTGAGTGATCCATCGTCATTAGGTGGCCCTGAAAGTTACAATTCACTTTCAGTTTTTCGTCCGATTCGAAAATCATTGACTCACAGCAGAACGGCCATAAGGTGCCCGAGGCAGCAATAGACCCATGGAGACAAGTCTGCTGGATGACGATGTATAGAATCGCGACGCAATTTGAGTGTTCCATCGTCATTAGGAGGCCCTGAATGTTACAATTAACTATCAGTTTTTCGTCCCATTCGATAATCTAGACTCACGGGAGAACGACCATAAGGTGCCCGAGGCAGCAATAGACCCATGGAGACAAGTCTGCAGGATGACGATGTATTGAATCGCGACGCAATTTGAGTGTTCCATCGTCATTAGGAGGCCCTGAATGTAAGAATTAACTATCAATTTTTCGTCCCATTCGATAATCTAGACTCACGGGAGAACGACCATAAGGTGCCCGAGGCAGCAATAGACCCATGGAGACAAGTCTGCTGGATGACGATGTATTGAATCGGGACGCAATTTGTGTGGTCCATCCTCATTAGGTGGCCCTGAATGTTACAATTCACTATCAGTTTTTCGTCCGATTCGAAAATCATTGACTCACAGCAGAATGGCCATAAGGTACCCGAGGCAGCAATAGACCCATGGAGACGAGCCTGCTGGAGGACGATGTATTGAATCGGGACGCAATTTGAGTGATCCATCGTCATTAGGTGGCCCTGAACGTTACAATTCACTATTAGTTTTTCGTCCGATTCGAAAATCTTTGACTCACAGCAGAACGGCCGTAAGGTGCCCGAGACACCAATAGACCCATGGAGACAAGTCGGCTGGAGGACGATGTATTGAATCGGGACGCAATTTGAGTGATCCATCGTCATTAGGTGGCCCTGAATGTTACAATTCACTATCAGTTTTTCGTCAGATTTGAAAATCTTTGAGTCACAGCAGAACGGCCATAAGGTGCCCGAGGCAGCAATAGACCCATGGAGACAAGTCTGCTGGAGGACGATGTATTGAATCGGGTCGCAATTTGAGTTATCCATCGTCATTAGGTGGCCCTGAACGTTACAATTCACTATCAGTTCTTCGTCCGATTCGAAAATCTTTGACCCACAGCAGAACGGCCATAAGGTGCCCGAGGCAGCAATAGACCCATGGAGACAAGTCGGCTGGAGGACGATGTATTGAATCGGGACGCAATTTGAGTTATCCATCGTCATTAGGTGGCCCTGAAAGTTACAATTAATTCACTATCAGTTTGTCGTCCGATTCGAAAATCTTTGACTCACAGCAGAACGGCCATAAGGTGCCCGAGGCAGCAATAGACCCATGGAGACAAGTCTGCTGGAGGACGATGTATTGAATCGGGTCGCAATTTGAGTTATCCATCGTCATTAGGTGGCCCTGAACGTTACAATTCACTATCAGTTCTTCGTCCGATTCGAAAATCTTTGACCCACAGCAGAACGGCCATAAGGTGCCCGAGGCAGCAATAGACCCATGGAGACAAGTCGGCTGGAGGACGATGTATTGAATCGGGACGCAATTTGAGTTATCCATCGTCATTAGGTGGCCCTGAAAGTTACAATTAATTCACTATCAGTTTGTCGTCCGATTCGAAAATCTTTGACTCACAGCAGAACGGCCATAAGGTGCCCGAGGCAGCAATAGACCCATGGAGACAAGTCGGCTGGAGGACGATGTATTGAATCGGGACGCAATTTGAGTGATCCATCGTCATTAGGTGGCCCTGAACGTTACAATTCACTATCTGTTTTTCGTCCGATTCGAAAATCTTTGAGTCACAGCAGAACGGCCATAAGGTGCCCGAGGCAGCAATAGACCCATGGAGACAAGTCTGCTGGAGGACCATGTATTGAATCGTGACGCAATTTGAGTGATGCATCGTCATTAGGTGGCCCTGAACGTTACAATTCACTATCAGTTTTTCGTCCGATTCGAAAATCTTTGACTCATAGCAGAACGGCCATAAGGTGCCCGAGGCAGCATTAGACCCATGGAGACAAGTCGGCTGGAGGGCGATGTATAGAATCGGGACGATATTTGAGTGATCCATCGTCATTAGGTGGCCCTGAATGTTACAATTCACTACCTGTTTTTCGTCCTATTCGAAAATCTTTGAGTCACAGCAGAACGGCCATAGGGTGCCCGAGGCAGCAATAGACCCATGGAGACAAGTCTGCTGGAGGACGATGTATTGAATCGGGACGCAATTTGAGTGATCCATCGTCATTAGGTGGCCCTGAAAGTTACAATTAATTCACTATCAGTTTTTCGTCCGATTCGAAAATCTTTGACTCACAGCAGAACGGCCATAAGGTGCCCGAGGCAGCAATAGACCCATGGAGACAAGTCTGCTGGATGACGATGTATAGAATCGCGACGCAATTTGAGTGTTCCATCGTCATTAGGAGGCCCTGAATGTTACAATTAACTATCAGTTTTTCGTCCCATTCGATAATCTAGACTCACGGGAGAACGACCATAAGGTGCCCGAGGCAGCAATAGACCCATGGAGACAAGTCTGCAGGATGACGATGTATTGAATCGCGACGCAATTTGAGTGTTCCATCGTCATTAGGAGGCCCTGAATGTAAGAATTAACTATCAATTTTTCGTCCCATTCGATAATCTAGACTCACGGGAGAACGACCATAAGGTGCCCGAGGCAGCAATAGACCCATGGAGACAAGTCTGCTGGATGACGATGTATTGAATCGGGACGCAATTTGTGTGGTCCATCCTCATTAGGTGGCCCTGAATGTTACAATTCACTATCAGTTTTTCGTCCGATTCGAAAATCATTGACTCACAGCAGAATGGCCATAAGGTACCCGAGGCAGCAATAGACCCATGGAGACAAGCCTGCTGGAGGACGATGTATTGAATCGGGACGCAATTTGAGTGATCCATCGTCATTAGGTGGCCCTGAAAGTTACAATTAATTCACTATCAGTTTTTCGTCCGATTCGAAAATCTTTGACTCACAGCAGAACGGCCATAAGGTGCCCGAAGCAGCAATAGACCCATGGAGACAAGTCGGCTGGAGGACGATGTATTGAATCGGGACGTAATTTGAGTGATCCATCGTCATTAGGTGGCCCTGAACGTTACTATTCACTATCTGTTTTTCGTCCGATTCGAAAATCTTTGACTCACAGCAGAACGGCCATAAGCTGCCCGAGGCAGCAATCGACCCATGGAGACAAGTCTGCTGGAGGACGATGTATTGAATCGGGACGCAATTTGAGTGATCCATCGTCATTAGGTGGCCCTGAAAGTTACAATTCACTATCAGTTTTTCGTCCGATTCGAAAATCATTGACTCACAGCAGAACGGCCATAAGGTGCCCGAGGCAGCAATGGACCCATGGAGACAAGTCTGCTGGATGACGATGTATAGAATCGCGACGCAATTTGAGTGTTCCATCGTCATTAGGAGGCCCTGAATGTTACAATTAACTATCAGTTTTTCGTCACATTCGATAATCTAGACTCACGGGAGAACGACCATAAGGTGCCCGAGGCAGCAATAGACCCATGGAGACAAGTCTGCTGGATGACGATGTATTGAATCGGGACGCAATTTGTGTGGTCCATCCTCATTAGGTGGCCCTGAATGTTACAATTCACTATCAGTTTTTCGTCCGATTCGAAAATCTTTGACTCACAGCAGAACGGCCATAAGGTGCCCGAGGCAGCAATAGCCCCATGGAGACAAGCCTGCTGGAGGACGATGTACTGAATCGGGACGCAATTTGAGTGATCCATCGTCATTAGGTGGCCCTGAATGTTACAATTCACTATCTGTTTTTCGTCCGATTCGAAAATCTTTGACTCACAGCAGAACGGCCATAAGCTGCCCGAGGCAGCAATAGACCCATGGAGACAAGTCTGCTGGAGGACGATGTATTGAATCGGGACCAAATTTCAGTTATCCATCGTCATTAGGTGGCCCTGAACGTTACAATTCACTATCAGTTCTTCGTCCGATTCGAAAATCTTTGACCCACAGCAGAACGGCCATAAGGTGCCCGAGGCAGCAATAGACCCATGGAGACAAGTCGGCTGCAGGACGATGTATTGAATCGGGACGCAATTTGAGTTATCCATCGTCATTATGTGGCCCTGAAAGATACAATTAATTCACTATCAGTTTTTCGTCCGATTCGAAAATCTTTGACTCACAGCAGAACGGCCATAAGGTGCCCGAGGCAGCAATAGACCCATGGAGACAAGTCGGCTGGAGGACGATGTATTGAATCGGGACGCAATTTGAGTGATCCATCGTCATTAGGTGGCCCTGAACGTTACAATTCATTATCAGTTCTTCGTCCGATTCGAAAACCTTTGACCCACAGCAGAACGGCCATAAGGTGCCCGAGGCAGCATTAGACCCATGGAGCCAAGTCGGCTGGAGGGCGATGTATTGAATCGGAACGATATTTGAGTGATCCATCGTCATTAGGTGGCCCTGAAAGTTACAATTCACTATCAGTTTTTCGTCCGATTCGAAAATCTTTGACTCACAGCAGAACGGCCATAAGGTGCCCGAGGCAGCAATAGACCCATGGAGACAAGTCGGCTTGAGGACGATGTATTGAATCGGGACGCAATTTGAGTGATCCATCGTCATTAGGTGGCCCTGAAAGTTACAATTCACTTTCAGTTTTTCGTCCGATTCGAAAATCATTGACTCACAGCAGAACGGCCATAAGGTGCCCGAGGCAGCAATAGACCCATGGAGACAAGTCTGCTGGATGACGATGTATAGAATCGCGACGCAATTTGAGTGTTCCATCGTCATTAGGAGGCCCTGAATGTTACAATTAACTATCAGTTTTTCGTCCCATTCGATAATCTAGACTCACGGGAGAACGACCATAAGGTGCCCGAGGCAGCAATAGACCCATGGAGACAAGTCTGCAGGATGACGATGTATTGAATCGCGACGCAATTTGAGTGTTCCATCGTCATTAGGAGGCCCTGAATGTAAGAATTAACTATCAATTTTTCGTCCCATTCGATAATCTAGACTCACGGGAGAACGACCATAAGGTGCCCGAGGCAGCAATAGACCCATGGAGACAAGTCTGCTGGATGACGATGTATTGAATCGGGACGCAATTTGTGTGGTCCATCCTCATTAGGTGGCCCTGAATGTTACAATTCACTATCAGTTTTTCGTCCGATTCGAAAATCATTGACTCACAGCAGAATGGCCATAAGGTACCCGAGGCAGCAATAGACCCATGGAGACGAGCCTGCTGGAGGACGATGTATTGAATCGGGACGCAATTTGAGTGATCCATCGTCATTAGGTGGCCCTGAACGTTACAATTCACTATTAGTTTTTCGTCCGATTCGAAAATCTTTGACTCACAGCAGAACGGCCGTAAGGTGCCCGAGACACCAATAGACCCATGGAGACAAGTCGGCTGGAGGACGATGTATTGAATCGGGACGCAATTTGAGTGATCCATCGTCATTAGGTGGCCCTGAATGTTACAATTCACTATCAGTTTTTCGTCAGATTTGAAAATCTTTGAGTCACAGCAGAACGGCCATAAGGTGCCCGAGGCAGCAATAGACCCATGGAGACAAGTCTGCTGGAGGACGATGTATTGAATCGGGTCGCAATTTGAGTTATCCATCGTCATTAGGTGGCCCTGAACGTTACAATTCACTATCAGTTCTTCGTCCGATTCGAAAATCTTTGACCCACAGCAGAACGGCCATAAGGTGCCCGAGGCAGCAATAGACCCATGGAGACAAGTCGGCTGGAGGACGATGTATTGAATCGGGACGCAATTTGAGTTATCCATCGTCATTAGGTGGCCCTGAAAGTTACAATTAATTCACTATCAGTTTGTCGTCCGATTCGAAAATCTTTGACTCACAGCAGAACGGCCATAAGGTGCCCGAGGCAGCAATAGACCCATGGAGACAAGTCGGCTGGAGGACGATGTATTGAATCGGGACGCAATTTGAGTGATCCATCGTCATTAGGTGGCCCTGAACGTTACAATTCACTATCTGTTTTTCGTCCGATTCGAAAATCTTTGAGTCACAGCAGAACGGCCATAAGGTGCCCGAGGCAGCAATAGACCCATGGAGACAAGTCTGCTGGAGGACCATGTATTGAATCGGGACGCAATTTGAGTGATGCATCGTCATTAGGTGGCCCTGAACGTTACAATTCACTATCAGTTTTTCGTCCGATTCGAAAATCTTTGACTCATAGCAGAACGGCCATAATGTGCCTGAGGCAGCAATAGACCCATGGAGACAAGTCTGCTGGAGGACGATGTATTGAATCGGGACGCAATTTGAGTTATCCATCGTCATTAGGTGGCCCTGAACGTTACAATTCACTATCAGTTCTTCGTCCGATTCGAAAATATTTGACCCACAGCAGAACGGCCATAAGGTGCCCGAGGCAGCAATAGACCCATGGAGACAAGTCTGCAGGATGACGATGTATTGAATCGGGACGTAATTTGAGTGATCCATCGTCATTAGGTGGCCCTGAATGTTACAATTCACTATCTGTTTTTCGTCCAATTCGAAAATCTTTGACTCACAGCAGAACGGCCATAAGCTGCCCGAGGCAGCAATAGACCCATGGAGACAAGTCTGCTGGAGGACGATGTATTGAATCGGGACGCAATTTGAGTGATCCATCGTCATTAGGTGGCCCTGAACGTTACAATTCACTATCAGTTCTTCGTCCGATTCGAAAACCTTTGACCCACAGCAGAACGGCCATAAGGTGCCCGAGGCAGCATTAGACCCATGGAGACAAGTCGGCTGGAGGGCGATGTATTGAATCGGGACGATATTTGAGTGATCCATCGTCATTAGGTGGCCCTGAATGTTACAATTCACTACCTGTTTTTCGTCCTATTCGAAAATCTTTGAGTCACAGCAGAACGGCCATAGGGTGCCCGAGGCAGCAATAGACCCATGGAGACAAGTCTGCTGGAGGACGATGTATTGAATCGGGACGCAATTTGAGTGATCCATCGTCATTAGGTGGCCCTGAAAGTTACAATTAATTCACTATCAGTTTTTCGTCCGATTCGAAAATCTTTGACTCACAGCAGAACGGCCATAAGGTGCCCGAGGCAGCAATAGACCCATGGAGACAAGTCTGCTGGATGACGATGTATAGAATCGCGACGCAATTTGAGTGTTCCATCGTCATTAGGAGGCCCTGAATGTTACAATTAACTATCAGTTTTTCGTCCCATTCGATAATCTAGACTCACGGGAGAACGACCATAAGGTGCCCGAGGCAGCAATAGACCCATGGAGACAAGTCTGCAGGTTGACGATGTATTGAATCGCGACGCAATTTGAGTGTTCCATCGTCATTAGGAGGCCCTGAATGTAAGAATTAACTATCAGTTTTTCGTCCCATTCGATAATCTAGACTCACGGGAGAACGACCATAAGGTGCCCGAGGCAGCAATAGACCCATGGAGACAAGCCTGCTGGAGGACGATGTATTGAATCGGGACGCAATTTGAGTGATCCATCGTCATTAGGTGGCCCTGAACGTTACAATTCACTATCAGTTTTTCGTCCGATTCGAAAATCTTTGACTCACAGCAGAACGGCCATAAGGTGCCCGAGACACCAATAGACCCATGGAGACAAGTCGGCTGGAGGACGATGTATTGGATCGGGACGCAATTTGAGTGATCCATCGTCATTAGGTGGCCCAGAATGTTACAATTCACTATCAGTTTTTCGTCAGATTTGAAAATCTTTGAGTCACAGCAGAACGGCCATAAGGTGCCCGAGGCAGCAATAGACCCATGGAGACAAGTCTGCTGGAGGACGATGTACTGAATCGGGTCGCAATTTGAGTTATCCATCGTCATTAGGTGGCCCTGAACGTTACAATTCACTATCATTTCTTCGTCCGATTCGAAAATCTTTGACCCACAGCAGAACGGCCATAAGGTGCCCGAGGCAGCAATAGACCCATGGAGACAAGTCGGCTGGAGGACGATGTATTGAATCGGGACGCAATTTGAGTTATCCATCGTCATTAGGTGGCCCTGAAAGTTACAATTGATTCACTATCAGTTTTTCGTCCGATTCGAAAATCTTTGACTCACAGCAGAACGGCCATAAGGTGCCCGAGGCAGCAATAGACCCATGGAGACAAGTCGGCTGGAGGACGATGTATTGAATCGGGACGTAATTTGAGTGATCCATCGTCATTAGGTGGCCCTGAATGTTACAATTCACTATCTGTTTTTCGTCCGATTCGAAAATCTTTGACTCACAGCAGAACGGCCATAAGCTGCCCGAGGCAGCAATAGACCCATGGAGAAAAGTCTGCTGGAGGACGATGTATTGAATCGGGACGCAATTTGAGTGATCCATCGTCATTAGGTGGCCCTGAACGTTACAATTCACTATCTGTTTTTCGTCCGATTCGAAAATCTTTGAGTCACAGCAGAACGGCCATAAGGTGCCCGAGGCAGCAATAGACCCATGGAGACAAGTCTGCTGGAGGACCATGTATTGAATCGGGACGCAATTTGAGTGATCCATCGTCATTAGGTGGCCCTGAACGTTACAATTCACTATCAGTTTTTCGTCCGATTCGAAAATCTTTGACTCATAGCAGAACGGCCATAATGTGCCTGAGGCAGCAATAGACCCATGGAGACAAGGCTGCTGGAGGACGATGTATTGAATCGGGACGCAATTTGAGTGATCCATCGTCATTAGGTGGCCCTGAACGTTACAATTCACTATCAGTTTTTCGTCGCATTCGATAATCTAGACTCACAGCAGAACGGCCATAAGGTGCCCGACTCAGCAATAGACCCATGGAGTCAAGTAGGCTGGAGGACGATGTATTGAATCGGGACGCAATTTGAGTGATCCATCGTCATTAGGTGGCCCTTAATGTTACAATTCACTATCAGTTTTTCGTCCGATTCGAAAATCTTTGAGTCACAGCAGAACGGCCATAAGCTGCCCGAGGCAGCAATAGAGCCATTGAGTCAAGTCGGCTGAAGGACGATGTATTGAATCGGGACGCAATTTGTGTGGTCCATCCTCATTAGGTGGCCCTGAATGTTAGAATTCACTATCAGTTTTTCGTCCGATTCAAAAAAATCTTTGACTCACTGCAGAACGGCCATAAGGTGCCCGAGGCAGCAATAGACCCATGGAGACAAGTCGGCTGGAGGACGATGTATTGAATTGGGACGCTATTTGAGTGATCCATCGTCCTTAGGTGGCCCTGAATGTTACAATTCACTATCAGTTTTTCGTCAGATTCGAAAATCTTTGAGTCACAGCAGAACGGCCATAAGGTGCCCGAGGCAGCAATAGGCCCATGGAGACAAATCTGCTGGATGACGATGTATTGAATCGGGACGCAATTTGTGTGGTCCATCCTCATTAGGTGGCCCTGAATGTTACAATTCACTATCAGTTTTTCGTCCGATTCGAAAATCTTTGACTCACAGCAGAACGGCCATAAGGTGCCCGAGGCAGCAATAGACCCATGGAGACAAGCCTGCTGGAGGACGATGTATTGAATCGGGACGCAATTTGAGTGATCCATCGTCATTAGGTGGCCCTGAACGTTACAATTCACTATCAGTTTTTCGTCCGATTCGAAAATCTTTGACTCACAGCAGAACGGCCATAAGGTGCCCGAGGCACCAATAGACCCATGGAGACAAGTCGGCTGGAGGACGATGTATTGAATCGGGACGCAATTTGAGTGATCCATCGTCATTAGGTGGCCCTGAATGTTACAATTCACTATCAGTTTTTCGTCAGATTTGAAAATCTTTGAGTCACAGCAGAACGGCCATAAGGTGCCCGAGGCAGCAATAGACCCATGGAGACTAGTCTGCTGGAAGACGATGTATTGAATCGGCACGCAATTTGAGTTATCCATCGTCATTAGGTGGCCCTGAACGTTACAGTTCACTATCAGTTCTTCGTCCGATTCGAAAATCTTTGACCCACAGCAGAACGGCCATAAGGTGCCCGAGGCAGCAATAAACCCATGGAGACAAGTCGGCTGGATTACGATGTATTGAATCGGGACGCAATTTGAGTTATCCATCGTCATTAGGTGGCCCTGAAAGTTACAATTGATTCACTATCAGTTTTTCGTCCGATTCGAAAATCTTTGACTCACAGCAGAACGGCCATAAGCTGCCCGAGGCAGCAATAGACCCATGGAGACAAGTCTGCTGGAGGACGATGTATTGAATCGGGACGCAATTTGAGTTATCCATCGTCATTAGGTGGCCCTGAACGTTACAATTCACTGTCAGTTTTTCGTCCGATTCGAAAATCTTTGACTCACAGCAGAACGGCCATAATGTGCCCGAGGCAGCAATAGACCCATGGAGACAAGTCTGCTGGAAGACGATGTATTGAATCGGGACGCAATTTGAGTGATCCATCGTCATTAGGTGGCCCTGAAAGTTACTATCACTATCAGTTTTTCGTCCGATTCGAAAATCTTTGAGTCACAGCAGGACGGCCATAAGCTGCCCGAGGCAGCAATAGAGCCATTGAGTCAAGTCGGCTGAAGGACGATGTATTGAATCGGGACGCAATTTGTGTGGTCCATCCTCATTAGGTGGCCCTGAATGTTAGAATTCACTATCAGTTTTTCGTCCGATTCAAAAAATCTTTGACTCACTGCAGAACGGCCATAAGGTGCCCGAGGCAGCAATAGACCCATGGAGACAAGTCGGCTGGAGGACGATGTATTGAATTGGGACGCAATTTGAGTGATCCATCGTCATTAGGTGGCCCTGAATGTTACAATTCACTATCAGTTTTTCGTCAGATTCGAAAATCTTTGAGTCACAGCAGAACGGCCATAAGGTGCCCGAGGCAGCAATAGGCCCATGGAGACAAATCTGCTGGATGACGATGTATTGAATCGGGACGCAATTTGTGTGGTCCATCCTCATTAGGTGGCCCTGAATGTTACAATTCACTATCAGTTTTTCGTCCGATTCGAAAATCTTTGACTCACAGCAGAACGGCCATAAGGTGCCCGAGGCAGCAATAGACCCATGGAGACAAGCCTGCTGGAGGACGATGTATTGAATCGGGACGCAATTTGAGTGATCCATCGTCATTAGGTGGCCCTGAATGTTACAATTCACTGTCAGTTTTTCGTCCGATTCGAAAATCTTTGACTAACAGCAGAACGGCCATAAGGTGCCCGAGGCACCAATAGACCCATGGAGACAAGTCGGCTGGAGGACGATGTATTGAATCGGGACGCAATTTGAGTGATCCATCGTCATTAGGTGGCCCTGAATGTTACAATTCACTATCAGTTTTTCGTCAGATTTGAAAATCTTTGAGTCACAGCAGAACGGCCATAAGGTGCCCGACGTAGCAATAGACCCATGGAGACAAGTCTGCTGGAAGACGATGTATTGAATCGGGACGCAATTTGAGTTATCCATCGTCATTAGGTGGCCCTGAACGTTACAATTCACTATCAGTTTTTCGTCCGATTCGAAAATCTTTAACTCACAGCAGAACGGCCATAAGGTGCCCGAGGCAGCAATAGACCCATGGAGACAAGTCGGCTGGAGGACGATGTATTGAATCGGGACGTAATTTGAGTGATCCATCGTCATTAGGTGGCCCTGAATGTTACAATTCACTATCTGTTTTTCGTCCGATTCGAAAATCATTGACTCACAGCAGAACGGCCATAAGGTGCCCGAGGCAGCAATAGACCCATGGAGACAAGTCTGCTGGAGGACGATGTATTGAATCGGGACGCAATTTGAGTGATCCATCTTCATTAGGTGGCCCTGAACGTTACAATTCACTATCAGTTTTTCGTCCGATTCGAAAATCTTTGACTCACAGCAGAACGGCCATAATGTGCCCGAGGCAGCAATAGACCCATGATGACAAGTCTGCTGGAGGACGATGTATTGATTCGGGACGCAATTTGAGTGATCCATCGTCATTAGGTGGCATTCAAAGTTGCAATTCACTATCAGTTTTTCGTCCGATTCGAAAATCATTGACTCACAGCAGAACGGCCGTAAGGTGCCCGAGGCAGCAATAGACCCATGGAGACAAGTCTGCTGGATGACGATGTATAGAATCGGGACGCAATTTGAGTGTTCCATCGTCATTAGGAGGCCCTGAATGTTACAATTAACTATCAGTTTTTCGTCCCATTCGATAATCTAGACTCACGGGAGAACGACCATAAGGTGCCCGAGGCAGCAATAGACCCATGGAGACAAGTCTGCAGGATGACGATGTATTGAATCGCGACTTAATTTGAGTGTTCCATCGTCATTAGGAGGCCCTGAATGTAAGAATTATCTATCAGTTTTTCGTCCCATTCGATAATCTAGACACACGGGAGAACGACCATAAGGTGCCCGAGGCAGCAATAGACCCATGGAGCCAAGTCTGCTGGATGACGATGTATTGAATCGGGACGCAATTTGTGTGGCCCAACCTCATTAGGTGGCCCTGAATGTTACAATTCACAATCAGTTTTTCGTCCGATTCGAAAATCTTTGACTCACAGCAGAACGGCCATAAGGTGCCCGAGGCAGCAATAGACCCATGGAGACAAGCCTCCTGGATGACGATGTATTGAATCGGGACGCAATTTGAGTGATCCATCGTCATTAGGTGGCCCTGAACGTTACAATTTACTATCAGTTTTTCGTCCGATTCGAAAATCTTTGACTCACAGAAAGAATTGCCATAAGTTGCCCGAGGCACCAATAGACCCATGGAGACAAGTCGGCTGGAGGCCGATGTATTGAATCGGGACGCAATTTGAGTGATCCATCGTCATTAGGTGGCCCTGAATGTTACAATTCACTATCAGTTTTTCGTCAGATTTGAAAATCTTTGAGTCACAGCAGAACGGCCATAAGGTGCCCGAGGCAGCAATAGACCCATGGAGACAAGTCTGCTGGAAGACGGTGTATTGAATCGGGACGCAATTTGAGTTATCCATCGTCATTAGGTGGCCCTGAACGTTACAATTCACTATCAGTTCTTCGTCCGATTCGAAAATCTTTGACCCACAGCAGAACGGCCATAAGGTGCCCGAGGCAGCAATAGACCCATGGAGACAAGTCGGCTGGAGGACGATGTATTGAATCGGGACGCAATTTGAGTTATCCATCGTCATTAGGTGGCCCTGAACGTTACAATTCACTATCAGTTCTTCGTCCGATTCGAAAATCTTTGACCCACAGCAGAACGGCCATAAGGTGCCCGAGGCAGCAATAGACCCATGGAGACAAGTCGGCTGCAGGACGATGTATTGAATCGGGACGCAATTTGAGTTATCCATCGTCATTATGTGGCCCTGAAAGTTACAATTAATTCACTATCAGTTTTTCGTCCGATTCGAAAATCTTTGACTCACAGCAGAACGGCCATAAGGTGCCCGAGGCAGCAATAGACCCATGGAGACAAGTCGGCTGGAGGACGATGTATTGAATCGGGACGTAATTTGAGTGATCCATCGTCATTCGGTGGCCCTGACAGTTACAATTCACTATCTGTTTTTCGTCCGATTCGAAAATCTTTGACTCACAGCAGAACGGCCATAAGCTGCCCGAGGCAGCAATAGACCCATGGAGACAAGTCTGCTGGAGAACGATGTATTGAATCGGGACGCAATTTGAGTGATCCATCGTCATTAGGTTGGCCTGAACGTTCACTATCAGTTTTTCGTCCGATTCGAAAATCTTTGACTCACAGTAGAACGGCCACAATGTGCCCGAGGCAGCAATAGACCCATGATGACAAGTCTGCTGGAGGACGATGTATTGATTCGGGACGCAATTTGAGTGATCCATCGTCATTAGGAGGCCCTGAAAGTTACAATTCACTATCAGTTTTTCGTCCGATTCGAAAATCATTGACTCACAGCAGAACGGCCATAAGGTGCCCGAGGCAGCAATAGACCCATGGAGACAAGTCTGCTGGATGACGATGTATAGAATCGCGACGCAATTTGAGTGTTCCATCGTCATTAGGAGGCCCTGAATGTTACAATTAACTATCAGTTTTTCGTCCCATTCGATAATCTAGACTCACGGGAGAACGACCATAAGGTGCCCAAGGCAGCAATAGACCCATGGAGACAGGTCTGCAGGATGACGATGTATTGAATCGCGACGCAATTTGAGTGTTCCATCGTCATTAGGAGGCCCTGAATGTAAGAATTAACTATCAGTTTTTCGTCCCATTCGATAATCTAGACTCACGGGAGAACGACCATAAGGTGCCCGAGGCAGCAATAGACCCATGGAGACAAGTCTGCTGGATGACGATGTATTGAATCGGGACGCAATTTGTGTGGTCCATCCTCATTAGGTGGCCCTGAATGTTACAATTCACTATCAGTTTTTCGTCCGATTCGAAAATCTTTGACTCACAGAGAGAACGGCCATAAGGTGCCCGAGGCACCAATAGACCCATGGAGACAAGTCGGCTGGAGGACGATGTATTGAATCGGGACGCAATTTGAGTGATCCATCGTCATTAGGTGGCCCTGAATGTTACAATTCACTATCAGTTTTTCGTCAGATTTGAAAATCTTTGAGTCACAGCAGAACGGCCATAAGGTGCCCGAGGCAGCAATAGACCCATGGAGACAAGTCTGCTGGAAGTCGATGTATTGAATCGGGACGCAATTTGAGTTATCCATCGTCATTAGGTGGCCCTGAACGTTACAATTCACTATCAGTTCTTCGTCCGATTCGAAAATGTTTGACCCACAGCAGAACGGCCATAAGGTGCCCGAGGCAGCAATAGACCCATGGAGACAAGTCGGCTGGAGGACGATGTATTGAATCGGGACGCAATTTGAGTTATCCATCGTCATTAGGTGGCCCTGAACGTTACAATTCACTATCAGTTCTTCGTCCGATTCGGAAATCTTTGACCCACAGCAGAACGGCCATAAGGTGCCCGAGGCAGCAATAGACCCATGGAGACAAGTCGGCTGCAGGACGATGTATCGAATCGGGACGCAATTTGAGTTATCCATCGTCATTATGTGGCCCTGAAAGTTACAATTAATTCACTATCAGTTTTTCGTCCGATTCGAAAATCTTTGACTCACAGCAGAACGGCCATAAGTTGCCCGAGGCAGCAAAAGACCCATGGAGACAAGTCGGCTGGAGGACGATGTATTGAATCGGGACGCAATTTGAGTTATCCGTCGTCATTATGTGGCCCTGAAAGTTACAATTAATTCACTATCAGTTTTTCGTCCGATTCGAAAATCTTTGACTCACAGCAGAACGGCCATAAGGTTCCCGAGGCAGCAATAGACCCATGGAGACAAGTCTGCTGGAGAACGATGTATTGAATCGGGACGCAATTTGAGTGATCCATCGTCATTAGGTTGGCCTGAACGTTCACTATCAGTTTTTCGTCCGATTCGAAAATCTTTGACTCACAGCAGAACGGCCATAATGTGCCCGAGGCAGCAATAGACCCATGATGACAAGTCTGCTGGAGGACGATGTATTGATTCGGGACGCAATTTGAGTGATCCATCGTCATTAGGTGGCCCTGAAAGTTACAATTCACTATCAGTTTTTCGTCCGATTCGAAAATCATTGACTCACAGCAGAACGGCCATAAGGTGCCCGAGGCAGCAATAGACCCATGGAGACAAGTCTGCTGGATGACGATGTATAGAATCGCGACGCAATTTGAGTGTTCCATCGTCATTAGGAGGCCCTGAATGTTACAATTAACTATCAGTTTTTCGTCCCATTCGATAATCTAGACTCACGGGAGAACGACCATAAGGTGCCCGAGGCAGCAATAGACCCATGGAGACAAGTCTGCAGGATGACGATGTATTGAATCGCGACGCAATTTGAGTGTTCCATCGTCATTAGGAGGCCCTGAATGTAAGAATTAACTATCAGTTTTTCGTCCCATTAAATAATCTAGACTCACGGGAGAACGACCATAAGGTGCCCGAGGCAGCAATAGACCCATGGAGACAAGTCTGCTGGATGACGAAGTATTGAATCGGGACGCAATTTGTGTGGTCCATCCTCATTAGGTGGCCCTGAATGTTACAATTCACTATCAGTTTTTCGTCCGATTCGAAAATCTTTGACTCACAGCAGAACGGCCATAAGGTGCCCGAGGCAGCAATAGACCCATGGAGACAAGCCTGCTGGATGACGATGTATTGAATCGGGACGCAATTTGAGTGATCCATCGTCATTAGGTGGCCCTGAACGTTACAATTTACTATCAGTTTTTCGTCCGATTCGAAAATCTTTGACTCACAGAAAGAACGGCCATAAGGTGCCCGAGGCACCAATAGACCCATGGAGACAAGTCGGCTGGAGGACGATGTATTGAATCGGGACGCAATTTGAGTTATCCATCGTCATTATGTGGCCCTGAAAGTTACAATTAATTCACTATCAGTTTTTCGTCCGATTCGAAAATCTTTGACTCAAAGCAGAACGGCCATAAGGTGCCCGAGGCAGCAATAGACCCATGGAGACAAGTCGGCTGGAGGACGATGTATTGAATCGGGACGTAATTTGAGTGATCCATCGTCATTCGGTGGCCCTGACAGTTACAATTCACTATCTGTTTTTCGTCCGATTCGAAAATCTTTGACTCACAGCAGAACGGCCATAAGCTGCCCGGGGCAGCAATAGACCCATGGAGACAAGTCTGCTGGAGAACGATGTATTGAATCGGGACGCAATTTGAGTGATCCATCGTCATTAGGTTGGCCTGAACGTTCACTATCAGTTTTTCGTCCGATTCGAAAATCTTTGACTCACAGCAGAACGGCCATAATGTGCCCGAGGCAGCAATAGACCCATGATGACAAGTCTGCTGGAGGACGATGTATTGATTCGGGACGCAATTTGAGTGATCCATCGTCATTAGGTGGCCCTGAAAGTTACAATTCACTATCAGTTTTTCGTCCGATTCGAAAATCATTGACTCACAGCAGAACGGCCATAAGGTGCCCGAGGCAGCAATAGACCCATGGAGATAAGTCTGCTGGATGACGATGTATAGAATCGCGACGCAATTTGAGTGTTCCATCGTCATTAGGAGGCCCTGAATGTTACAATTAACTATCAGTTTTTCGTCCCATTCGATAATCTAGACTCACGGGAGAACGACCATAAGGTGCCCGAGGCAGCAATAGACCCATGGAGACAAGTCTGCAGGATGACGATGTATTGAATCGCGACGCAATTTGAGTGTTCCATCGTCATTAGGAGGCCCTGAATGTAAGAATTAACTATCAGTTTTTCGTCCCATTCGATAATCTAGACTCACGGGAGAACGACCATAAGGTGCCCGAGGCAGCAATAGACCCATGGAGACAAGTCTGCTGGACGTCGATGTATTGAATCGGGACGCAATTTGAGTTATCCATCGTCATTAGGTGGCCCTGAACGTTACAATTCACTATCAGTTCTTCGTCCGATTCGAAAATGTTTGACCCACAGCAGAACGGCCATAAGGTGCCCGAGGCAGCAATAGACCCATGGAGACAAGTCGGCTGGAGGACGATGTATTGAATCGGGACGCAATTTGAGTTATCCATCGTCATTAGGTGGCCCTGAACGTTACAATTCACTATCAGTTCTTCGTCCGATTCGGAAATCTTTGACCCACAGCAGAACGGCCATAAGGTGCCCGAGGCAGCAATAGACCCATGGAGACAAGTCGGCTGCAGGACGATGTATTGAATCGGGACGCAATTTGAGTTATCCATCGTCATTATGTGGACCTGAAAGTTACAATTAATTCACTATCAGTTTTTCGTCCGATTCGAAAATCTTTGACTCACAGCAGAACGGCCATAAGTTGCCCGAGGCTGCAAAAGACCCATGGAGACAAGTCGGCTGGAGGACGATGTATTGAATCGGGACGCAATTTGAGTTATCCATCGTCATTATGTGGCCCTGAAAGTTACAATTAATTCACTATCAGTTTTTCGTCCGATTCGAAAATCTTTGACTCACAGCAGAACGGCCATAAGGTGCCCGAGGCAGCAATAGACCCATGGAGACAAGTCTGCTGGAGAAAGATGTATTGAATCGGGACGCAATTTGAGTGATCCATCGTCATTAGGTTGGTCTGAACGTTCACTATCAGTTTTTCGTCCGATTCGAAAATCTTTGACTCACAGCAGAACGGCCATAATGTGCTCGAGGCAGCAATAGACCCATGGAGACAAGTCTGCTGGATGACGATGTATAGAATCGCGACGCAATTTGAGTGTTCCATCGTCATTAGGAGGCCCTGAATGTTACAATTAACTATCAGTTTTTCGTCCCATTCGATAATCTAGACTCACGGGAGAACGACCATAAGGTGCCCGAGGCAGCAATAGACCCATGGAGACAAGTCTGCAGGATGACGATGTATTGAATCGCGACGCAATTTGAGTGTTCCATCGTCATTAGGAGGCCCTGAATGTAAGAATTAACTATCAGTTTTTCGTCCCATTAAATAATCTAGACTCACGGGAGAACGACCATAAGGTGCCCGAGGCAGCAATAGACCCATGGAGACAAGTCTGCTGGATGACGATGTATTGAATCGGGACGCAATTTGTGTGGTCCATCCTCATTAGGTGGCCCTGAATGTTACAATTCACTATCAGTTTTTCGTCCGATTCGATAATCTTTGACTCACAGCAGAACGGCCATAAGGTGCCCGAGGCAGCAATAGACCCATGGAGACAAGCCTGCTGGATGACGATGTATTGAATCGGGACGCAATTTGAGTGATCCATCGTCATTAGGTGGCCCTGAACGTTACAATTTACTATCAGTTTTTCGTCCGATTCGAAAATCTTTGACTCACAGAAAGAACGGCCATAAGGTGCCCGAGGCACCAATAGACCCATGGAGACAAGTCGGCTGGAGGACGATGTATTGAATCGGGACGCAATTTGAGTTATCCATCGTCATTATGTGGCCCTGAAAGTTACAATTAATTCACTATCAGTTTTTCGTCCGATTCGAAAATCTTTGACTCACAGCAGAACGGCCATAAGGTGCCCGAGGCAGCAATAGATCCATGGAGACAAGTCGGCTGGAGGACGATGTATTGAATCGGGACGTAATTTGAGTGATCCATCGTCATTCGGTGGCCCTGACAGTTACAATTCACTATCTGTTTTTCGTCCGATTCGAAAATCTTTGACTCACAGCAGAACGGCCATAAGCTGCCCGAGGCAGCAATAGACCCATGGAGACAAGTCTGCTGGAGAACGATGTATTGAATCGGGACGCAATTTGAGTGATCCATCGTCATTAGGTTGGCCTGAACGTTCACTATCAGTTTTTCGTCCGATTCGAAAATCTTTGACTCACAGCAGAACGGCCATAATGTGCCCGAGGCAGCAATAGACCCATGATGACAAGTCTGCTGGAGGACGATGTATTGATTCGGGACGCAATTTGAGTGATCCATCGTCATTAGGTGGCCCTGAAAGTTACAATTCACTATCAGTTTTTCGTCCGATTCGAAAATCATTGACTCACAGCAGAACGGCCATAAGGTGCCCGAGGCAGCAATAGACCCATGGAGACAAGTCTGCTGGATGACGATGTATAGAATCGCGACGCAATTTGAGTGTTCCATCGTCATTAGGAGGCCCTGAATGTTACAATTAACTATCAGTTTTTCGTCCCATTCGATAATCTAGACTCACGGGAGAACGACCATAAGGTGCCCGAGGCAGCAATAGACCCATGGAGACAAGTCTGCAGGATGACGATGTATTGAATCGCGACGCAATTTGAGTGTTCCATCGTTATTAGGAGGCCCTGAATGTAAGAATTAACTATGAGTTTTTCGTCCCATTCGATAATCTAGACTCACGGGAGAACGACCACAAGGTGCCCGAGGCAGCAATAGACCCATGGAGACAAGTCTGCTGGATGACGATGTATTGAATCGGGACGCAATTTGTGTGGTCCATCCTCATTAGGTGGCCCTGAATGTTACAATTCACTATCAGTTTTTCGTCCGATTCGAAAATCTTTGACTCACAGAAAGAACGGCCATAAGGTGCCCGAGGCACCAATAGACCCATGGAGACAAGTCGGCTGGAGGACGATGTATTGAATCGGGACGCAATTTGAGTGATCCATCGTCATTAGGTGGCCCTGAATGTTACAATTCACTATCAGTTTTTCGTCAGATTTGAAAATCTTTGAGTCACAGCAGAACGGCCATAAGGTGCCCGAGGCAGCAATAGACCCATTGAGACAAGTCTGCTGGAAGTCGATGTATTGAATCGGGACGCAATTTGAGTTATCCATCGTCATTAGGTGGCCCTGAACGTTACAATTCACTATCAGTTCTTCGTCCGATTCGAAAATGTTTGACCCACAGCAGAACGGCCATAAGGTGCCCGAGGCAGCAATAGACCCATGGAGACAAGTCGGCTGGAGGACGATGTATTGAATCGGGACGCAATTTGAGTTATCCATCGTCATTAGGTGGCCCTGAACGTTACAATTCACTATCAGTTCTTCGTCCGATTCGGAAATCTTTGACCCACAGCAGAACGGCCATAAGGTGCCCGAGGCAGCAATAGACCCATGGAGACAAGTCGGCTGCAGGACGATGTATTGAATCGGGACGCAATTTGAGTTATCCATCGTCATTATGTGGCTCTGAAAGTTACAATTAATTCACTATCAGTTTTTCGTCCGATTCGAAAATCTTTGACTCACAGCAGAACGGCCATAATGTGCCCGAGGCAGCAATAGACCCATGATGACAAGTCTGCTGGAGGACGATGTATTGATTCGGGACGCAATTTGAGTGATCCATCGTCATTAGGTGGCCCTGAAAGTTACAATTCACTATCAGTTTTTCGTCCGATTCGAAAATCATTGACTCACAGCAGAACGGCCATAAGGTGCCCGAGGCAGCAATAGACCCATGGAGACAAGTCTGCTGGATGACGATGTATAGAATCGCGACGCAATTTGAGTGTTCCATCGTCATTAGGAGGCCCTGAATGTTACAATTAACTATCAGTTTTTCGTCCCATTCGATAATCTAGACTCACGGGAGAACGACCATAAGGTGCCCGAGGCAGCAATAGACCCATGGAGACAAGTCTGCAGGATGACGATGTATTGAATCGCGACGCAATTTGAGTGTTCCATCGTCATTAGGAGGCCCTGAATGTAAGAATTATCTATCAGTTTTTCGTCCCATTAAATAATCTAGACTCACGGGAGAACGACCATAAGGTGCCCGAGGCAGCAATAGACCCATGGAGACAAGTCTGTTGGATGACGATGTATTGAATCGGGACGCAATTTGTGTGGTCCATCCTCATTAGGTGGCCCTGAATGTTACAATTCACTATCAGTTTTTCGTCCGATTCGAAAATCTTTGACTCACAGCAGAACGGCCATAAGGTGCCCGAGGCAGCAATAAACCCATGGAGACAAGCCTGCTGGATGACGATGTATTGAATCGGGACGCAATTTGAGTGATCCATCGTCATTAGGTGGCCCTGAACGTTACAATTTACTATCAGTTTTTCGTCCGATTCGAAAATCTTTGACTCACAGAAAGAACGGCCATAAGGTGCCCGAGGCACCAATAGACCCATGGAGACAATTCGGCTGGAGGACGATGTATTGAATCGGGACGCAATTTGAGTGATCCATCGTCATTAGGTGGCCCTGAATGTTACAATTCACTATCAGTTTTTCGTCAGATTTGAAAATCTTTGAGTCACAGCAGAACGGCCATAAGGTGCCCGAGGCAGCAATAGACCCATAGAGACAAGTCTGCTGGAAGACGATGTATTGAATCGGGACGCAATTTGAGTTATCCATCGTCATTAGGTGGCCCTGAACGTTACAATTCACTATCAGTTCTTCGTCCGATTCGAAAATCTTTGACCCACAGCAGAACGGCCATAAGGTGCCCGAGGCAGCAATAGACCCATGGAGACAAGTCGGCTGGAGGACGATGTATTGAATCGGGACGCAATTTGAGTTATCCATCGTCATTAGGTGGCCCTGAACGTTACAATTCACTATCAGTTCTTCGTCCGATTCGAAAATCTTTGACCCACAGCAGAACGGCCATAAGGTGCCCGAGGCAGCAATAGACCCATGGAGACAAGTCGGCTGCAGGACGATGTATTGAATCGGGACGCTATTTGAGTTATCCATCGTCATTATGTGGCCCTGAAAGTTACAATTAATTCACTATCAGTTTTTCGTCCGTTTCGAAAATCTTTGACTCACAGCAGAACGGCCACAAGGTGCCCGAGGCAGCAATAGACCCATGGAGACAAGTCGGCTGGAGGACGATGTATTGAATCGGGACGTAATTTGAGTGATCCATCGTCATTAGGTGGCCCTGAATGTTACAATTCACTATCTGTTTTTCGTCCGATTCGAAAATCTTTGACTCACAGCAGAACGGCCATAAGCTGCCCGAGGCAGCAATAGACCCATGGAGACAAGTCTGCTGGAGAACGATGTATTGAATCGGGACGCAATTTGAGTGATCCATCGTCATTAGGTTGGCCTGAACGTTACAATTCACTATCAGTTCTTCGTCCGATTCGAAAACCTTTGACCCACAGCAGAACGGCCATAAGGTGCCCGAGGCAGCATTAGACCCATGGAGACAAGTCGGCTGGAGGGCGATGTATTGAATCGGAACGATATTTGAGTGATCCATCGTCATTAGGTGGCCCTGAAAGTTACAATTCACTATCAGTTTTTCGTCCGATTCGAAAATCTTTGACTCACAGCAGAACTGCCATAAGGTGCCCGAGGCAGCAATAGACCCATGGAGACAAGTCGGCTTGAGGACGATGTATTGAATCGGGACGCAATTTGAGTGATCCATCGTCATTAGGTGGCCTTGAATGTTATAATTCACTATCTGTTTTTCGTCCGATTCGAAACTCTTTGAGTCACAGCAGAACGGCCATAAGGTGCCCGAGGCAGCAATAGCCCCATGGAGAAAAGTCTGCTGGAGGACGATATATTGAATCGGGACGCAATTTGAGTGATCCATCGTCATTAGGTGGCCCTGAACGTTTCAATTCACTGTCAGTTTTTCGTCCGATTCGAAAATCTTTGACTCACAGCAGAACGGCCATAATGTGCCCGAGGCAGCAATAGACCCATGGAGACAAGTCTGCTGGAAGACGATGTATTGAATCGGGACGCAATTTGAGTGATCCATCGTCATTAGGTGGCCCTGAAAGTTACAATTCACTATCAGTTTTTCGTCCGATTCGAAAATCTTTGAGTCACAGCAGAACGGCCATAAGCTGCCCGAGGCAGCAATAGAGCCATTGAGTCAAGTCGGCTGAAGGACGATGTATTGAATCGGGACGCAATTTGTGTGGTCCATCCTCATTAGGTGGCCCTGAATGTTAGAATTCACTATCAGTTTTTCGTCCGATTCAAAAAATCTTTGACTCACTGCAGAACGGCCATAAGGTGCCCGAGGCAGCAATAGACCCATGGAGACAAGTCGGCTGGAGGACGATGTATTGAATTGGGACGCAATTTGAGTGATCCATCGTCATTAGGTGGCCCTGAATGTTACAATTCACTATCAGTTTTTCGTCAGATTCGAAAATCTTTGAGTCACAGCAGAACGGCCATAAGGTGCCCGAGGCAGCAATAGGCCCATGGAGACAAGTCTGCTGGATGACGATGTATTGAATCGGGACGCAATTTGTGTGGTCCATCCTCATTAGGTGGCCCTGAATGTTACAATTCACTATCAGTTTTTCGTCCGATTCGAAAATCTTTGACTCACAGCAGAATGGCCATAAGGTGCCCGAGGCAGCAATAGACCCATGGAGACAAGCCTGCTGGAGGACGATGTATTGAATCGGGACGCAATTTGAGTGATCCATCGTCATTAGGTGGCCCTGAACGTTACAATTCACTATCAGTTTTTCGTCCGATTCGAAAATCTTTGACTCACAGCAGAACGGCCATTAGGTGCCCGAGGCACCAATAGACCCATGGAGACAAGTCGGCTGGAGGACGATGTATTGAATCGGGACGCAATTTGAGTGATCCATCGTCATTAGTTGGCCCTGAATGTTACAATTCACTATCAGTTTTTCGTCAGATTTGAAAATCTTTGAGTCACAGCAGAACGGCCATAAGGTGCCCGAGGCAGCAATAGACCCATGGAGACAAGTCTGCTGGAAGACGATGTATTGAATCGGGACGCAATTTGAGCTATCCATCGTCATTAGGTGGCCCTGAACGTTACAGTTCACTATCAGTTCTTCGTCCGATTCGAAAATCTTTGACCCACAGCAGAACGGCCATAAGGTGCCCGAGGCAGCAATAGACCCATGGAGACAAGTCGGCTGGAGGACGATGTATTGAATCGGGACGCAATTTTAGTTATCCATCGTCATTAGGTGGCCCTGAAAGTTACAATTAATTCACTATTAGTTTTTCGTCCGATTCGAAAATCTTTGACTCACAGCAGAACGGCCATAAGGTGCCCGAGGCAGCAATAGACCCATGGAGACAAGTCTGCTGGAGGACGATGTATTGAATCGGGACGCAATTTGAGTGATCCATCGTCATTAGGTGGCCCTGAACGTTACAATTCACTATCAGTTTTTCGTCCGATTCGAAAATCTTTGACTCACAGCAGAACGGCCATAATGTGCCCGAGGCAGCAATAGACCCATGGAGACAAGTCTGCTGGAGGACGATGTATTGATTCGGGACGCAATTTGAGTGATCCATCGTCATTAGGTGGCCCTGAAAGTTACAATTCACTATCAGTTTTTCGTCCGATTCGAAAATCATTGACTCACAGCAGAACGGCCATAAGGTGCCCGAGGCAGCAATAGACCCATGGAGACAAGTCTGCTGGATGACGATGTATAGAATCGCGACGCAATTAGAGTGTTCCATCGTCATTAGGAGGCCCTGAATGTTACAATTAACTATCAGTTTTTCGTCCCATTCGATAATCTAGACTCACGGGAGAACGACCATAAGGTGCCCGAGGCAGCAATAGACCCATGGAGACAAGTCTGCTGGATGACGATGTATTGAATCGGGACGCAATTTGTGTGGTCCATCCTCATTAGGTGGCCCTGAATGTTACAATTCACTATCAGTTTTTCGTCCGATTCGAAAATCTTTGACTCACAGCAGAACGGCCATAAGGTGCCCGAGGCAGCAATAGACCCATGGAGACAAGCCTGCTGGAGGACGATGTATTGAATCGGGACGCAATTTGAGTGATCCATCGTCATTTGGTGGCCCTGAACGTTACAATTCACTATCAGTTTTTCGTCCGATTCGAAAATCTTTGACTCACAGCAGAACGGCCAAAAGGTGCCCGAGACACCAATAGACCCATGGAGACAAGTCGGCTGGAGGACGATGTATTGAATCGGGACGCAATTTGAGTGATCCATCGTCATTAGGTGGCCCTGAAAGTTACAATTCACTATCAGTTTTTCGTCAGATTTGAAAATCTTTGAGTCACAGCAGAACGGCCATAAGGTGCCCGAGGCAGCAATAGACCCATGGAGACAAGTCTGCTGGAGGACGATGTATTGAATCGGGACGCAATTTGGGTTATCCATCGTCATTAGGTGGCCCTGAACGTTACAATTCACTGTCAGTTCTTCGTCCGATTCGAAAATCTTTGACCCACAGCAGAACGGCCATAAGGTGTCCGAGGCAGCAATAGACCCATGGAGACAAGTCGGCTGGAGGACGATGTATTGAATCGGGACGCAATTTGAGTTATCCATCGTCATTAGGTGGCCCTGAAAGTTACAATTAATTCACTATCAGTTTTTCGTCCGATTCGAAAATCTTTGACTCACAGCAGAACGGCCATAAGGTGCCCGAGGCAGCAATAGACCCATGGAGACAAGACGGCTGGAGGACGATGTATTGAATCGGGACGTAATTTGAGTGATCCATCGTCATTAGGTGGCCCTGAATGTTACAATTCACTATCTGTTTTTCGTCCGATTCGAAAATCTTTGACTCACAGCAGAACGGCCATAAGCTGCCCGAAGCAGCAATAGACCCATGGAGACAAGTCTGCTGGAGGACGATGTATTGAATCGGGACGCTATTTGAGTGATCCATCGTCATTAGGTGGCCCTGAGCGTTACAATTCACTATCAGTTCTTCGTCCGATTCGAAAACCTTTGACCCACAGCAGAACGGCCATAAGGTGCCCGAGGCAGCATTAGACCCATGGAGACAAGTCGGCTGGAGGGCGATGTATTGAATCGGAACGATATTTGAGTGATCCATCGTCATTAGGTGGCCCTGAAAGTTACAATTCACTATCAGTTTTTCGTCCGATTCGAAAATCTTTGACTCACAGCAGAACGGCCATAAGGTGCCCGAGGCAGCAATAGACCCATGGAGACAAGTCGGCTGGAGGACGATGTATTGAATCGGGACGCAATTTGAGTGATCCATCGTCATTAGGTGGCCCTGAATGTTACAATTCACTATCTGTTTTTCGTCCGATTCGAAAATCTTTGAGTCTCAGCAGAACGGCCATAAGGTGCCCGAGGCAGCAATAGACCCATGGAGACAAGTCTGCTGGAGGACGATGTATTGAATCGGGACGCAATTTGAGTGATCCATCGTCATTAGGTGGCCCTGAACGTTACAATTCACTATCAGTTTTTCGTCGCATTCGATAATCTAGACTCACAGCAGAACGGCCATAAGGTGCCCAACTCACCAATAGACCCATGGAGTCAAGTAGGCTGGAGGACGATGTATTGAATCGGGACGCAATTTGAGTGATCCATCGTCATTAGGTGGCCCTGAATGTTACAATTCACTATCAGTTTTTCGTCCGATTCGAAAATCTTTGACTCACTGCAGAACGGCCATAAGGTGCCCGAGGCAGCAATAGACCCATGGAGACAAGTCGGCTGGAGGATGATGTATTGAATCGGGACGCAATTTGAGTGATCCATCGTCATTAGGTGGCCCTGAATGTTACAATTCACTATCTGTTTTTCGTCCGACTCGAAAATCTTTGAGTCACAGCAGAACGGCCATAAGGTGCCCGAGGCAGCAATAGACCCATGGAGACAAGTCTGCTGGAGGACGATGTATTGAATCGGGACGCAATTTGAGTGATCCATCGTCATTAGGTGGCCCTGAACGTTACAATTCACTATCAGTTTTTCGTCCGATTCGAAAATCTTTGACTCACAGCAGAACGGCCATAATGTGCCCGAGGCAGCAATAGACTCATGGAGACAAGTCTGCTGGAGGACGATGTATTGAATCGGGACGCAATTTGAGTGATCCATCGTCATGAGGTGGCCCTGAAAGTTACAATTCACTACCAGTTTTTCGTCCGATTCGAAAATCATTGAGTCACAGCAGAACGGCCATAAGCTGCCCGAGGCAGCAATAGACCCATGGAGACAAGTCTGCTGGATGACGATGTATAGAATCGCGACGCAATTTGAGTGATCCATCGTCATTAGGAGGCCCTGAATGTTACAATTAACTATCAATTTTTCGTCCCATTTGATAATCTAGACTCACGGGAGAACGACCAAAGGTGCCCGAGGCAGCAATAGACCCATGGAGACAAGTCTGCAGGATGACGATGTATTGAATCGCGACGCAATTTGAGTGTTCCATCGTCATTATGAGGCCCTGAATGTAAGAATTAACTATCAGTTTTTCGTCCCATTCGATAATCTAGACTCACGGGAGAACGACCATAAGGTGCCCGAGGCAGCAATAGACCCATGGAGACAAGTCTGCTGGATGACGATGTATTGATTCGGGACGCAATTTGTGTGGTCCATCCTCATTAGGTGGCCCTGAATGTTACAATTCACTATCAGTTTTTCGTCCGATTCGAAAATCTTTGACTCACAGCAGAACGGCCATAAGCTGCCCGAGGCAGCAATAGACCCATGGAGACAAGTCTGCTGGAGGACGATGTATTGAATCGGGACGCAATTTGAGTGATCCATCGTCATTAGGTGGCCCTGAGCGTTACAATTCACTATCAGTTCTTCGTCCGATTCGAAAATCTTTGACCCACAGCAGAACGGCCATAAGGTGCCCGAGGCAGCATTAGACCCATGGAGACAAGTCGGCTGGAGGGCGATGTATTGAATCGGAACGATATTTGAGTGATCCATCGTCATTAGGTGGCCCTGAAAGTTACAATTCACTATTAGTTTTTCGTCCGATTCGAAAATCTTTGACTCACAGCAGAACGGCCATAAGGTGTCCGAGGCAGCAATAGACCCATGGAGACAAGTCGGCTGGAGGACGATGTATTGAATCGGGACGCAATTTGAGTGATCCATCGTCATTAGGTGGCCCTGAATGTTACAATTCACTATCTGTTTTTCGTCCGACTCGAAAATCTTTGAGTCACAGCAGAACGGCCATAAGGTGCCCGAGGCAGCAATAGACCCATGGAGACAAGTCTGCTGGAGGACGATGTATTGAATCGGGACGCAATTTGAGTGATCCATCGTCATTAGGTGGCCCTGAACGTTACAATTCACTATCAGTTTTTCGTCCGATTCGAAAATCTTTGACTCACAGCAGAACGGCCATAATGTGCCCGAGGCAGCAATAGACCCATGGAGACAAGTCTGCTGGAGGACGATGTATTGAATCGGGACGCAATTTGAGTGATCCATCGTCATGAGGTGGCCCTGAAAGTTACAATTCACTATCAGTTTTTCGTCCGATTCGAAAATCATTGAGTCACAGCAGAACGGCCATAAGCTGCCCGAGGCAGCAATAGACCCATGGAGACCAGTCTGCTGGATGACGATGTATAGAATCGCGACGCAATTTGAGTGTTCCATCGTCATTAGGAGGCCCTGAATGTTACAATTAACTATCAATTTTTCGTCCCATTCGATAATCTAGACTCACGGGAGAACGACCAAAGGTGCCCGAGGCAGCAATAGACCCATGGAGACAAGTCTGCAGGATGACGATGTATTGAATCGCGACGCAATTTGAGTGTTCCATCGTCATTATGAGGCCCTGAATGTAAGAATTAACTATCAGTTTTTCGGCCCATTCGATAATCTAGACTCACGGGAGAACGACCATAAGGTGCCCGAGGCAGCAATAGACCCATGGAGACAAGTCTGCTGGATGACGACGTATTGAATCGGGACGCAATTTGTGTGGTCCATCCTCATTAGGTGGCTCTGAATGTTACAATTCACTATCAGTTTTTCGTCCGATTCGAAAATCTTTGACTCACAGCAGAACGGCCATAAGGTGCCCGAGGCAGCAATAGACCCATGGAGACAAGCCTGCTGGAGGACGATGTATTGAATCGGGGCGCAATTTGAGTGATCCATCGTCATTTGGTGGCCCTGAACGTTACAATTCACTATCAGTTTTTCGTCCGATTCGAAAATCTTTGACTCACAGCAGAACGGCCATAAGGTGCCCGAGACACCGATAGACCCATGGAGACAAGTCGGCTGGAGGACGATGTATTGAATCGGGACGCAATTTGAGTGATCCATCGTCATTAGGTGGCCCTGAATGTTACAATTCACTATCAGTTTTTCGTCAGATTTGAAAATCTTTGAGTCACAGCAGAACGGCCATAAGGTGCCCGAGGCAGCAATAGACCCATGGAGACAAGTCTGCTGGAGGACGATGTATTGAATCGGGACGCAATTTGAGTTATCCATCGTCATTAGGTGGCCCTGAACGTTACAATTCACTATTAGTTCTTCGTCCGATTCGAAAATCTATGACCCACAGCAGAACGGCCATAAGGTGCCCGAGGCAGCAATAGACCCATGGAGACAAGTCAGCTGGAGGACGATGTATTGAATCGGGACGCAATTTGAGTTATCCATCGTCATTAGGTGGCCCTGAAAGTTACAATTAATTAACTATCAGTTTTTCGTCCGATTCGAAAATCTTTGACTCACAGCAGAACGGCCATAAGGTGCCCGAGGCAGCAATAGACCCATGGAGACAAGTCGGCTGGAGGACGATGTATTGAATCGGGACGTAATTAGAGTGATCCATCGTCATTAGGTGGCCCTGAATGTTACAATTCACTATCTGTTTTTCGTCCGATTCGAAAATCTTCTACTCACAGCAGAACGGCCATAAGCTGCCCGAGGCAGCAATAGACCCATGGAGACAAGTCTGCTGGAGGACGATGTATTGAATCGGGACGCAATTTGAGTGATCCATCGTCATTAGGTGGCCCTGAATGTTACAATTCACTATCAGTTTTTCGTCCGATTCGAAAATCTTTGACTCACTGCAGAACGGCCATAAGGTGCCCGAGGCAGCAATAGACCCATGGAGACAAGTCGGCTGGAGGACGATGTATTGAATCGGGACGCAATTTGAGTGATCCATCGTCATTAGGTGGCCCTGAATGTTACAATTCACTATCAGTTTTTCGTCAGATTCGAAATTCTTTGAGTCACAGCAGAACGGCCATAAGGTGCCCGAGGCAGCAATAGGCCCATGGAGACAAGTCTGCTGGAGGACGATGTATTGAATCGGGACGCAATTAGAGTGATCCATCGTCATTAGGTGGCCCTGAACGTTACAATACACTGTCAGTTCTTCGTCCGATTCGAAAATCTTTGACCCACAGCAGAACGGCCATAAGGTGCCCGAGGCAGCAATAGACCCATGGAGACAAGTCGGCTGGAGGACGATGTATTGAATCGGGACGCAATTTGAGTGATCCATCGTCATTAGGTGGCACTGAACGTACAATTCACTATCAGTTTTACGCCCGATTCAACAATCTTTGACTCACAGCAGAACGGCCATAAGGGACCCGAGGCAGCAATAGACCCATGGAGACAAGTCTGCTGGAGGACGATGTATTGAATCGGGACGTAATTTGAGTGATCCATCGTCATTAGGTGACCCTGAACGTTACAATTCACTATCAGTTTTTCGTCGCACTCGATAATCTAGACTCACAGCAGAACGGCCATAAGGTGCCCGAGGCAGCAATAGACACATGGAGTCAAGTCGGCTGGAGAACGATGTATTGAATCGGGACGCAATTTGAGTGATCCATCGTCATTAGGTGGCCCTGAATGTGACAATTCACTATCAGTTTTTCGTCCGATTCGAAAATCTTTGACTCACAGCAGAACGGCCAAAGGTGCCCGAGGCAGCAATAGACCCATGGAGACAAGTCTGCAGGATGACGATGTATTGAATCGCACGCAATTTGAGTGTTCCATCGTCATTAGGAGGCCCTGAATGTTAGAATTAACTATCAGTTTTTCGTCCCATTCGATAATCTAGACTCACGGGAGAACGAACATAAGGTGCCCGAGGCAGCAATAGACCCATGGAGACAAGTCGGCTGGGGGACGATGTATTGAATCGGGACGCAATTTGAGTGATCCATCGTCATTAGGTTGCCCTGAACGTTACAATTCACTATCAGTTTTTCGTCCGATTCGAACATCTTTGACTCACAGCAGAACGGCCATAATGTGCCCGAGACAACAGTAGACCCATGGAGATTAGTCTGCTGGAGCACGAGGTATTGAATCGGGACGCAATTTGAGTGTTCCATCGTCATTAGGAGGCCCTGAACGTTACAATTCACTATCAGTTTTTCGTCCGATTCGAAAATCTATGACTCACAACAGAACGCCCATGAGGTGCCCGAGGCAGCAATAGACCCATGGAGACAAGCCTGCTGGAGGACGATGTATTGAATCGGGACGCAATTTGAGTGATCCATCGTCATTAGGTGGCCCTGAACGTTTCAATTCACTATCAGTTTTTCGTCCGATTCGAAAATCTTTGACTCACAGCAGAACGGCCATAGGGTGCCCGAGGCAGCAATAGACCCATGGAGACTAGTCGGCTGGAGGACGATGTATTGAATCGGGACGCAATTTGAGTGATCCATCGTCATTCGGAGGGCCAGAATGTTACAATTCACCATCAGTTTTTCGTCAGATTTGAAAATCTTTGAGTCACAGCAGAACGGCCATAAGGTGCCCGAGGCAGCAATAGACCCATGGAGTCAAGTAGGCTGGAGGACGATGTATTGAATCGGGACGCAATTTGAGTGATCCATCGTCATTAGGTGGCCCTGAATGTTACAATTCACTATCAGTTTTTCGTCCGATTCGAAAATCTTTGAGTCACAGCAGAACGGCCATAAACTGCCCGAGGCAGCAATAGAGCCATTGAGTCAAGTCGGCTGAAGGACGATGTATTGAATCGGGACGCAATTTGTGTGGTCCATCCTCATTAGGTGGCCCTGAATGTTAGAATTCACTATCAGTTTTTCGTCCGATTCGAAAGTCTTTGACTCACTGCAGAACGGCCATAAGGTGCCCGAGGCAGCAATAGACCCATGGAGACAAGTCGGCTGGAGGACGATGTATTGAATCGGGACGCAATTTGAGTGATCCATCGTCATTAGGTGGCCCTGAATGTTACAATTCACTATCAGTTTTTCGTCAGATTCGAAAATCTTTGAGTCACAGCAGAACGGCCATAAGGTGCCCGAGGCAGCAATAGGCCCATGGAGACAAGTCTGCTGGAGGACGATGTATTGAATCGGGACGCAATTTGAGTGATCCATCGTCATTAGGTGGCCCTGAACGTTACAATACACTATCAGTCTTCGTCCGATTCGAAAATCTTTGACCCACAGCAGAACGGCCATAAGGTGCCCGAGGCAGCAATAGACCCATGGAGACAAGTCGGCTGGAGGACGATGTATTGAATCGGGACGCAATTTGAGTTATCCATCGTCATTAGGTGGCCCTGAAAGTTACAATTAATTCACTATCAGTTTTTCGTCCGATTCGAAAATCTATGACTCACAGCAGAACGGCCATAAGGTGCCCGAGGCAGCAATAGACCCATGGAGACAAGTCGGCTGGAGGACGATGTATTGAATCGGGACGCAATTTGAGTCATCCATCGTCATTAGGTGGCCCTGAATGTTACAATTCACCATCAGTTTTTCGTCAGTTTTAAAATCTTTGAGTCACAGCTGAACGGCCATAAGGTGCCCGAGGCAGCAATAGACCCATGGAGACAAGTCGGCTGGAGGACGATGTATTAAATCGGGACGCAATTTGAGTGATCCATCGTCATTAGGTGGCCCTGAATGTTACAATTCACTAGCTGTTTTTCGTCCGAATCGAAAATCTTTGAGTCACAGCAGAACGGCCATAAGGTGCCCGATGCAGCAATAGACCCATGGAGACAAGTCTGCTGGAGGACGATGTATTGAATCGGGACGCAATTTGAGTGATCCATCGTCATTAGGTGGCCCTGAACGTTACAATTCACTATCAGTTTTTCGTCCGATTCGAAAATCTTTGACTCACAGCAGAACGGCCATAATGTGCCCGAGGCAGCAATAGACCCATGGAGACAAGTCTGCTGGAGGACGATGTATTGAATCGGGACGCAATTTGAGTGATCCATCGTCATTAGGTGGCCCTGAACGTTACAATTCACTATCAGTTTTTCGTCGCATTCGATAATCTAGACTCACAGCAGAACGGCCATAAGGTGCCCGACTCAGCAATAGACCCATGGAGTCAAGTAGGCTGGAGGACGATGTATTGAATCGGGACGCAATTTGAGTGATCCATCGTCATTAGGTGGCCCTGAATGTTACAATTCACTATCAGTTTTTCGTCCGATTCGAAAATCATTGAGTCACAGCAGAACGGCCATAAACTGCCAGAGGCAGCAATAGAGCCATTGAGTCAAGTCGGCTGAAGGACGATGTATTGAATCGGGACGCAATTTGTGTGGTCCATTCTCATTAAGTGGCCCTGAATGTTAGAATTCACTATCAGTTTTTCGTCCGATTCGAAAATCTTTGACTCACTGCAGAACGGCCATAAGGTGCCCGAGGCAGCAATAGACCCATGGAGACAAGTCGGCTGGAGGACGATGTATTGAATCGGGACGCAATTTGAGTGATCCATCGTCATTAGGTGGCCCTGAATGTTACAATTCACTATCAGTTTTTCGTCCGATTCGAAAATCTTTGACCCACAGCATAACGGCCATAAGGTGCCCGAGGCAGCAATAGACCCATGGAGACAAGTCGGCTGGAGGACGATGTATTAAATCGGGACGCAATTTGAGTGATCCATCGTCATTAGGTGACCCTTAACGTTACAATTCACTATCAGTTTTTCGTCGCATTCGATAATCTAGACTCACTGCAGAACGGCCATAAGGTGCCCGAGGCAGCAATAGACCCATGTAGTCAAGTCGGCTGGAGAACGATGTATTGAATCGGGACGCAATTTGAGTGATCCATCGTCATTAGGTGGCCCTGAACGTTACAATTCACTATCAGTTTTTCGTCCGATTCGAAAATCTTTGACTCACAGCAGAACGGCCATAATGTGCCCGAGGCAACAATAGACCCATGGAGACTAGTCTGCTGGAGCACGAGGTATTGAATCGGGACGCAATTTGAGTGTTCCATCGTCATTAAGAGGCCCTGAACGTTACAATTCACTATCAGTTTTTCGTCCGATTCGAAAATCTATGACTCACAACAGAACGCCCATGAGGTGCCCGAGGCAGCAATAGACCCATGGAGACAAGCCTGCTGGAGGACGATGTATTGAATCGGGACGCAATTTGAGTGATCCATCGTCATTAGGTGGCCCTGAACGTTACAATTCACTATCAGTTTTTCGTCCGATTCGAAAATCTTTGACTCACAGCCGAACGGCCATAAGGTGCCCGAGGCAGCAATAGACCCATGGAGACAAGTCGGCTGGAGGACGATGTATTGAATCGGGACGCAATTTGAGTGGTCCATCGTCATTAGGTGGCCCTGAACGTTACAATTCACTATCAGTTCTTCGTCCGATTCGAAAACCTTTGACCCACAGCAGAACGGCCATAAGGTGCCCGAGGCAGCATTAGACCCATGGAGACAAGTCGGCTGGAGGGCGATGTATTGAATCGGGACGATATTTGAGTGATCCATCGTCATTAGGTGGCATTGAAAGTTACAATTCACTATCAGTTTTTCGTCCGATTCGAAAATCTTTGACTCACAGCAGAACGGCCATAAGGTGCCCGAGGCAGCAAAAGACCCATGGAGACAAGTCGGCTGGAGGACGATGTATTAAATCGGGACGCAATTTGAGTGATCCATCGTCATTAGGTGGCCATGAATGTTACAATTCACTATCAGTTTTTCGTCAGATTTGAAAATCTTAGGTCACAGCAGAACGGCCATAAGGTGCCCGAGGCAGCAATAAACCCATGGAGACAAGTCTGCAGGAGGACGATGTATTGAATCGGGACGCAATTTGAGTGATCCGTCGTCATTAGGTGGCCCTGAACGTTACAATTCACTATCAGTTCTTCGTCCGATTCGAAAATCTTCGACCCACAGCAGAACGGCCATAAGGCACCCGAGGCAGCAATAGACCCATGGAGACAAGTCGGCTGGAGGACGATGTATTGAATCGGGACGCAATTTGAGTGATCCATCGTCATTAGGTGGCCCTGAAAGTTACATTTCACTATCAGTTTTTCGTCCGATTCGAAAATCTTTGACTCACAGGAGAACGGCCATAAGGTGCCCGATGCAGCAATAGACCCATGGAGGCAAGTCGGCTGGAGGACGATGTATTGAATCGGGACGCAATTTGAGTGATCCATCGTCATTAGGTGGCCATGAATGTTACAATTCACTATCTGTTTTTCGTCCGATTCGAAAATCTTTGACTCAGAGCAGAACGGCCATAAGGTGCCCGAGTCAGCAATAGACCCATGGAGACAAGTCTGCTGGAGGACGATGTATTGAATCTGGACGCAATTTGAGTGGTCCATCGTCATTAGGTGGCCCTGAACGTTACAATTCACTATCAGTTTTTCGTCGCATTCGATAATCTAGATTCACAGCAGAACGGCCATATGGTGCCCGAGGCAGCAATAGACCCATGGAGACAAGCCTGCTGGAGGACGATGTATTGAATCGGGACGCAATTTGAGTGATCCATCGTCATTAGGTGGCCCTGAACGTTACAATTCACTATCAGTTTTTCGTCCGATTCGAAAATCTTTGACTCACAGCAGAACGGCCATAAGGTGCCCGAGGCAGCAATAGACCCATGGAGACAAGTCGGCTGGAGGACGATGTATTGAATCGGGACGCAATTTGAGTGATCCATCGTCATTAGGTGGCCCTGAATGTTACAATTCACTATCAGTTTTTCGTCAGATTTGAAAATCTTTGAGTCACAGCAGAACGGCAATAAGGTGCCCGAGGCAGCAATAGACCCATGGAGACAAGTCTGCATGAGGACGATGAATTGAATCGGGACGCAATTTGAGTTATCCATCGTCATTAGGTGGCCCTGAACGTTACAATTCACTATCAGTTCTTCGTCCGATTCGAAAATCTTTGACCCACAGCAGAACGGCCATAAGGTGCCCGAGGCAGCAATAGACCCATGGAGACAAGTCGGCTGGAGCACGATGTATGAAATCGGGGCGTTATTTGATTGATCCATCGTCATTAGGTGGCCATGAATGTAACAATTCACAATCTGTTTTTCGTCCGATTCGAAAATCTTTGACTCACAGCAGAACGGCCTTAAGCTGTCCGAGGCAGCAATAGACCCATGGAGACAAGTCGGCTGGAGGACGATGTATTGAATCGCGACGCAATTTGAGTGTTCCATCGTCATTAGGAGGCCCTGAATGTTGGAATTAACTATCAGTTTTTCGTCCCATTCGATAATCTAGACTCACGGGAGAACGACCATAAGGTGCCCGAGGCAGCAATAGACCCATGGAAACAAGTCTGCTGGATGACGATGTATTGAATCGGGACGCAATTTGTGTGGTCCATCCTCATTAGGTGGCCCTGAATGTTACAATTCACTATCAGTTTTTCGTCCGATTCGAAAATCTTTGATTCACAGCAGAACGGCCATAAGCTGCCCGAGGCAGCAATAGAGCCATTGAGTCAAGTCGGCTGAAGGACGATGTATTGAATCGGGACGCAATTTGTGTGGTCCATCCTCATTAGGTGGCCCTGAATGTTACAATTCACTATCAGTTTTTCGTCCGATTCGAAAATCTTTGACTCACAGCAGAACGGCCATAAGGTGCCCGAGGCAGCAATAGACCCATGGAGACAAGTAGGCTGGAGGACGATGTATTGAATCGGGACGCAATTTGAGTGATCCATCGTCATTAGGTGGCCCTGAATGTTACAATTCACTATCAGTTATTCGTCAGATTCGAAAATCTTTGAGTCACAGCAGAACGGCCATAAGGTGCCCGAGGCAGCAATAGGCCCATGGAGACAAGTCTGCTGGAGGATGATGTATTGAATCGGGACGCAATTTGAGTGATCCATCGTCATTAGGTGGCCCTGAACGTTACAATACACTATCAGTTCATCGTCCGATTCGAAAATCTTTGACCCACAGCAGAACGGCCATAAGGTGCCCGAGGCAGCAATAGACCCATGGAGACAAGTCTGCTGGAGGACGATGTATTGAATCGGGACGCAATTTGAGTGATCCATCGTCATTAGGTGGCGCTGAAAGTTACAATTCACCATCAGTTTGTCGTCCGATTCGAAAATCATTGAGTCACAGCAGGACGGCCATAAGCTGCCCGAGGCAGCAATAGACCCATTGAGTCAAGTCGGCTGAAGGACGATGTATTGAATCGGGACGCAATTTGTGTGGTCCATCCTCATTAGGTGGCCCTGAATGTTACAATTCACTATCAGTTTTTCGTCCGATTCGAAAATCTTTGACTCACAGCAGAACGGCCATAAGGTGCCCGAAGCAGAGATAGACCCATGGAGACAAGTCGGCTGGAGGACGATGTATTGAATCGGGACGCAATTTGAGTGATCCATCGTCATTAGGTGGCCCTGAATGTTACAATTCACTATCAGTTATTCGCAAGATTCGAAAATCTTTGAGTCACAGCAGAACGGCCATAAGGTGCCCGAGGCAGCAATAGGCCCATGGAGACAAGTCTGCTGGAGGACGATGTATTGAATCGGGACGCAATTTGAGTGTTCCATCGTCATTAGGTGGCCCTGAACGTTACAATACACTATCAGTTCTTCGTCCGATTCGAAAATCTTTGACCCACAGCAGAACGGCCATAAGGTGCCCGAGGCAGCAATAGACCCATGGAGACAAGTCTGCTGGAGGACGATGTATTGAATCGGGACGCAATTTGAGTGATCCATCGTCATTAGGTTTCCCTGAACGTTACAATTCACTATCAGTTTTTCGTCCGATTCGAAACCTTTGACTCACAGCAGAACGGCCATAAGGTGCCCGAGGCAGCAATAGACCCATGGAGACAAGTCTGCTGGAGGACGATGTATTGAATCGGGACGCAATTTGAGTGATCCACCGTCATTAGGTGGCCCTGAACGTTACAATTCACTATCAGTTTTTCGTCGCATTCGATAATCTAGACTCACAGCAGAACGGCCATAAGGTGCCCGACTCAGCAATAGACCCATGGAATCAAGTAGGCAGGAGGACGATGTATTGAATCGGGACGCAATTTGAGTGATCCATCGTCATTAGGTGGCCCTGAATGTTACAATTCAGTATCAGTTTTTCGTCCGATTCGAAAATCTTTGAGTCACAGCAGAACGGCCATAAGCTGCCCGATGCAGCAATAGACCCATGGAGGCAAGTCGGCTGGAGGACGATGTATTGAATCGGGACGCAATTTGAGTGATCCATCGTCATTAGGTGGCCATGAATGTTACAATTCACTATCTGTTTTTCGTCCGATTCGAAAATCTTTGACTCAGAGCAGAACGGCCATAAGGTGCCCGAGTCAGCAATAGACCCATGGAGACAAGTCTGCTGGAGGACGATGTATTGAATCTGGACGCAATTTGAGTGGTCCATCGTCATTAGGTGGCCCTGAACGTTACAATTCACTATCAGTTTTTCGTCGCATTCGATAATCTAGATTCACAGCAGAACGGCCATATGGTGCCCGAGGCAGCAATAGACCCATGGAGACAAGCCTGCTGGAGGACGATGTATTGAATCGGGACGCAATTTGAGTGATCCATCGTCATTAGGTGGCCCTGAACGTTACAATTCACTATCAGTTTTTCGTCCGATTCGAAAATCTTTGACTCACAGCAGAACGGCCATAAGGTGCCCGAGGCAGCAATAGACCCATGGAGACAAGTCGGCTGGAGGACGATGTATTGAATCGGGACGCAATTTGAGTGATCCATCGTCATTAGGTGGCCCTGAATGTTACAATTCACTATCAGTTTTTCGTCAGATTTGAAAATCTTTGAGTCACAGCAGAACGGCAATAAGGTGCCCGAGGCAGCAATAGACCCATGGAGACAAGTCTGCATGAGGACGATGAATTGAATCGGGACGCAATTTGAGTTATCCATCGTCATTAGGTGGCCCTGAACGTTACAATTCACTATCAGTTCTTCGTCCGATTCGAAAATCTTTGACCCACAGCAGAACGGCCATAAGGTGCCCGAGGCAGCAATAGACCCATGGAGACAAGTCGGCTGGAGCACGATGTATGAAATCGGGGCGTTATTTGATTGATCCATCGTCATTAGGTGGCCATGAATGTAACAATTCACAATCTGTTTTTCGTCCGATTCGAAAATCTTTGACTCACAGCAGAACGGCCTTAAGCTGTCCGAGGCAGCAATAGACCCATGGAGACAAGTCGGCTGGAGGACGATGTATTGAATCGCGACGCAATTTGAGTGTTCCATCGTCATTAGGAGGCCCTGAATGTTGGAATTAACTATCAGTTTTTCGTCCCATTCGATAATCTAGACTCACGGGAGAACGACCATAAGGTGCCCGAGGCAGCAATAGACCCATGGAAACAAGTCTGCTGGATGACGATGTATTGAATCGGGACGCAATTTGTGTGGTCCATCCTCATTAGGTGGCCCTGAATGTTACAATTCACTATCAGTTTTTCGTCCGATTCGAAAATCTTTGATTCACAGCAGAACGGCCATAAGCTGCCCGAGGCAGCAATAGAGCCATTGAGTCAAGTCGGCTGAAGGACGATGTATTGAATCGGGACGCAATTTGTGTGGTCCATCCTCATTAGGTGGCCCTGAATGTTACAATTCACTATCAGTTTTTCGTCCGATTCGAAAATCTTTGACTCACAGCAGAACGGCCATAAGGTGCCCGAGGCAGCAATAGACCCATGGAGACAAGTAGGCTGGAGGACGATGTATTGAATCGGGACGCAATTTGAGTGATCCATCGTCATTAGGTGGCCCTGAATGTTACAATTCACTATCAGTTATTCGTCAGATTCGAAAATCTTTGAGTCACAGCAGAACGGCCATAAGGTGCCCGAGGCAGCAATAGGCCCATGGAGACAAGTCTGCTGGAGGATGATGTATTGAATCGGGACGCAATTTGAGTGATCCATCGTCATTAGGTGGCCCTGAACGTTACAATACACTATCAGTTCATCGTCCGATTCGAAAATCTTTGACCCACAGCAGAACGGCCATAAGGTGCCCGAGGCAGCAATAGACCCATGGAGACAAGTCTGCTGGAGGACGATGTATTGAATCGGGACGCAATTTGAGTGATCCATCGTCATTAGGTGGCGCTGAAAGTTACAATTCACCATCAGTTTGTCGTCCGATTCGAAAATCATTGAGTCACAGCAGGACGGCCATAAGCTGCCCGAGGCAGCAATAGACCCATTGAGTCAAGTCGGCTGAAGGACGATGTATTGAATCGGGACGCAATTTGTGTGGTCCATCCTCATTAGGTGGCCCTGAATGTTACAATTCACTATCAGTTTTTCGTCCGATTCGAAAATCTTTGACTCACAGCAGAACGGCCATAAGGTGCCCGAAGCAGAGATAGACCCATGGAGACAAGTCGGCTGGAGGACGATGTATTGAATCGGGACGCAATTTGAGTGATCCATCGTCATTAGGTGGCCCTGAATGTTACAATTCACTATCAGTTATTCGCAAGATTCGAAAATCTTTGAGTCACAGCAGAACGGCCATAAGGTGCCCGAGGCAGCAATAGGCCCATGGAGACAAGTCTGCTGGAGGACGATGTATTGAATCGGGACGCAATTTGAGTGTTCCATCGTCATTAGGTGGCCCTGAACGTTACAATACACTATCAGTTCTTCGTCCGATTCGAAAATCTTTGACCCACAGCAGAACGGCCATAAGGTGCCCGAGGCAGCAATAGACCCATGGAGACAAGTCTGCTGGAGGACGATGTATTGAATCGGGACGCAATTTGAGTGATCCATCGTCATTAGGTTTCCCTGAACGTTACAATTCACTATCAGTTTTTCGTCCGATTCGAAACCTTTGACTCACAGCAGAACGGCCATAAGGTGCCCGAGGCAGCAATAGACCCATGGAGACAAGTCTGCTGGAGGACGATGTATTGAATCGGGACGCAATTTGAGTGATCCACCGTCATTAGGTGGCCCTGAACGTTACAATTCACTATCAGTTTTTCGTCGCATTCGATAATCTAGACTCACAGCAGAACGGCCATAAGGTGCCCGACTCAGCAATAGACCCATGGAATCAAGTAGGCAGGAGGACGATGTATTGAATCGGGACGCAATTTGAGTGATCCATCGTCATTAGGTGGCCCTGAATGTTACAATTCAGTATCAGTTTTTCGTTCGATTCGAAAATCTTTGAGTCACAGCAGAACGGCCATAAGCTGCCCGAGGCAGCATTAGAGCCATTGAGTCAAGTCGGCTGAAGGACGATGTATTGAATCGGGACGCAATTTGTGTGTTCCATCCTCATTAGGTGGCCCTGAATGTTACAATTCACTATCAGTTTTTCGTCCAATTCGAAAATCATTGACTCACAGCAGAACGGCCATAAAGTGCCTGAGGCAGCAATAGACCCATGGAGACAAGTCTGCTGGATGACGATGTATAGAATCGCGACGCAATTTGAGTGTTCCATCGTCATTAGGAGGCCCTGAATGATACAATTAACTATCAGTTTTTCGTCCCATTCGATAACCTAGACTCACGGGAGAACGACCATAAGGTGCCCGAGGCAGCAATAGACCCATGGAGACAAGTCTGCAGGATGACGATGTATTGAATCGGGACGCAATTTGTGTGGTCCATCCTCATTAGGTGGCCCTGAAAGTTACAATTCACTATCAGTTTTTCGTCCGATTCGAAAATCTTTGACTCACAGCAGAACGGCCATAAGGTGCCCGAGGCAGCAATAGACCCATGGAGACAAGCCTGCTGGAGGACGATGTATTGAATCGGGACGCAATTTGAGTGATCCATCGTCATTAGGTGGCCCTGAACGTTACAATTCACTATCAGTTTTTCGGCCGATTCGAAAATCTTTGACTCACAGCAGAACGGCCATAAGGTGCCCGAGGCAGCAATAGACCCATGGAGACAAGTCGGCTGGAGGACGATGTATTGAATCGGGACGCAATTTGAGTGATCCATCGTCATTAGGTGGCCCTGAATGTTACAATTCAGTATCAGTTTTTCGTCAGATTTGAAAATCTTTGAGTCACAGCAGAACGGCCATAAGGTGCCCGAGGCAGCAATAGACCCATGGAGACAAGTCTGCTGGAGGACGATGTATTGAATCGGGACGCAATTTGAGTTATCCATCGTCATTAGGTGGCCCTGAACGTTACAATTCACTATCAGTTCTTCGTCCGATTCGAAAATCTTTGACCCACAGCAGAACGGCCATAAGGTGCCCGAGGCAGCAATAGGCCCATGGAGACAAGTCTGCTGGAGGACGATGTATTGAATCGGGACGCAATTTGAGTGATCCATCGTCATTAGGTGTCCATGAATGTTACAATTCACTATCAGTTTTTGTCAGATTCGAAAATCTTTGACTCACAGCAGAACGGCCATAAGGTGCCCTAGGCAGCAATAGACCCATGGAGACAAGTCTGCTGGAGGACGATGTATTGAATCGGGACGCAATTTGAGTGATCCATCGTCATTAGGTGGCCCTGAACGTACAATTCACTATCAGTTTTTCGTCCGATTCAAAAATCTTTGACTCACAGCAGAACGGCCATAAGGTGCCCGAGGCAGCAATAGACCCATGGAGACAAGTCTGCTGGAGGACGATGTATTGAATCGGGACGCAATTTGAGTGATCCATCGTCATTAGGTGACCCTGAACGTTACAATTCACTTTCAGTTTTTCGCCGCATTCGATAATCTAGACTCACAGCAGAACGGCCATAAGGTGCCCGAGGCAGCAATAGACCCATGGAGTCAAGTCGGCTGGAGAACGATGTATTGAATCGGGACGCAATTTGAGTGATCCATCGTCATTAGGTGGCCCTGAATGTTACAATTCACTATCAGTTTTTGTCCGATTCGAAAATCTTTGACTCACAGCAGAACGGCCATAAGGTGCCCGAGGCAGCAATAGACCCATGGAGACAAGTCTGCAGGATGACGATGTATTGAATCGCGACGAAATTTGAGTGTTCCATCGTCATTAGGAGGCCCTGAATGTTAGAATTAACTATCAGTTTTTCGTCCCATTCGATAATCTAGACTCACGGGAGAACGACCATAAGGTGCCCGAGGCAGCAATAGACCCATGGAGACCAGTCGGCTGGAGGACGATGTATTGAATCGGGACGGAATTTGAGTGATCCATCGTCATTAGGTGGCCCTGAACGTTACAATTCACTATCAGTGTTTCGTCGCATTCGATAATCTAGATTCACAGCAGAACGGCCATAAGGTGCCCGAGGCAGCAATAGACCCATGGAGTCAAGTCGGCTGGAATACGATGTATTGAATCGGGACGCAATTTGAGTGATCCATCGTCATTAGGTGGCCATGAACGTTACAATTCACTATCACTTTTTCGTCCGATTCGAAAATCTTTGACTCACAGCAGAACGGCCATAAGGTGCCCGAGGCAGCAATAGACCCATGGAGACAAGTCTGCTGGAGGACGATGTATTGAATCGGGACGCAATTTGAGTGATCCATCGTCATTAGGTGGCCCTGAATGTTACAATTCACTATCAGTTATTCGTCAGATTCGAAAATCTTTGAGTCACAGCAGAACGGCCATAAGGTGCCCGAGGCAGCAATAGGCCCATGGAGACAAGTCTGCTGGAGGATGATGTATTGAATCGGGACGCAATTTGAGTGATCCATCGTCATTAGGTGGCCCTGAACGTTACAATACACTATCAGTTCATCGTCCGATTCGAAAATCTTTGACCCACAGCAGAACGGCCATAAGGTGCCCGAGGCAGCAATAGACCCATGGAGACAAGTCTGCTGGAGGACGATGTATTGAATCGGGACGCAATTTGAGTGATCCATCGTCATTAGGTGGCGCTGAAAGTTACAATTCACCATCAGTTTGTCGTCCGATTCGAAAATCATTGAGTCACAGCAGGACGGCCATAAGCTGCCCGAGGCAGCAATAGACCCATTGAGTCAAGTCGGCTGAAGGACGATGTATTGAATCGGGACGCAATTTGTGTGGTCCATCCTCATTAGGTGGCCCTGAATGTTACAATTCACTATCAGTTTTTCGTCCGATTCGAAAATCTTTGACTCACAGCAGAACGGCCATAAGGTGCCCGAAGCAGAGATAGACCCATGGAGACAAGTCGGCTGGAGGACGATGTATTGAATCGGGACGCAATTTGAGTGATCCATCGTCATTAGGTGGCCCTGAATGTTACAATTCACTATCAGTTATTCGCAAGATTCGAAAATCTTTGAGTCACAGCAGAACGGCCATAAGGTGCCCGAGGCAGCAATAGGCCCATGGAGACAAGTCTGCTGGAGGACGATGTATTGAATCGGGACGCAATTTGAGTGTTCCATCGTCATTAGGTGGCCCTGAACGTTACAATACACTATCAGTTCTTCGTCCGATTCGAAAATCTTTGACCCACAGCAGAACGGCCATAAGGTGCCCGAGGCAGCAATAGACCCATGGAGACAAGTCTGCTGGAGGACGATGTATTGAATCGGGACGCAATTTGAGTGATCCATCGTCATTAGGTTTCCCTGAACGTTACAATTCACTATCAGTTTTTCGTCCGATTCGAAACCTTTGACTCACAGCAGAACGGCCATAAGGTGCCCGAGGCAGCAATAGACCCATGGAGACAAGTCTGCTGGAGGACGATGTATTGAATCGGGACGCAATTTGAGTGATCCACCGTCATTAGGTGGCCCTGAACGTTACAATTCACTATCAGTTTTTCGTCGCATTCGATAATCTAGACTCACAGCAGAACGGCCATAAGGTGCCCGACTCAGCAATAGACCCATGGAATCAAGTAGGCAGGAGGACGATGTATTGAATCGGGACGCAATTTGAGTGATCCATCGTCATTAGGTGGCCCTGAATGTTACAATTCAGTATCAGTTTTTCGTTCGATTCGAAAATCTTTGAGTCACAGCAGAACGGCCATAAGCTGCCCGAGGCAGCATTAGAGCCATTGAGTCAAGTCGGCTGAAGGACGATGTATTGAATCGGGACGCAATTTGTGTGTTCCATCCTCATTAGGTGGCCCTGAATGTTACAATTCACTATCAGTTTTTCGTCCAATTCGAAAATCATTGACTCACAGCAGAACGGCCATAAAGTGCCTGAGGCAGCAATAGACCCATGGAGACAAGTCTGCTGGATGACGATGTATAGAATCGCGACGCAATTTGAGTGTTCCATCGTCATTAGGAGGCCCTGAATGATACAATTAACTATCAGTTTTTCGTCCCATTCGATAACCTAGACTCACGGGAGAACGACCATAAGGTGCCCGAGGCAGCAATAGACCCATGGAGACAAGTCTGCAGGATGACGATGTATTGAATCGGGACGCAATTTGTGTGGTCCATCCTCATTAGGTGGCCCTGAAAGTTACAATTCACTATCAGTTTTTCGTCCGATTCGAAAATCTTTGACTCACAGCAGAACGGCCATAAGGTGCCCGAGGCAGCAATAGACCCATGGAGACAAGCCTGCTGGAGGACGATGTATTGAATCGGGACGCAATTTGAGTGATCCATCGTCATTAGGTGGCCCTGAACGTTACAATTCACTATCAGTTTTTCGTCCGATTCGAAAATCTTTGACTCACAGCAGAACGGCCATAAGGTGCCCGAGGCAGCAATAGACCCATGGAGACAAGTCGGCTGGAGGACGATGTATTGAATCGGGACGCAATTTGAGTGATCCATCGTCATTAGGTGGCCCTGAATGTTACAATTCAGTATCAGTTTTTCGTCAGATTTGAAAATCTTTGAGTCACAGCAGAACGGCCATAAGGTGCCCGAGGCAGCAATAGACCCATGGAGACAAGTCTGCTGGAGGACGATGTATTGAATCGGGACGCAATTTGAGTTATCCATCGTCATTAGGTGGCCCTGAACGTTACAATTCACTATCAGTTCTTCGTCCGATTCGAAAATCTTTGACCCACAGCAGAACGGCCATAAGGTGCCCGAGGCAGCAATAGGCCCATGGAGACAAGTCTGCTGGAGGACGATGTATTGAATCGGGACGCAATTTGAGTGATCCATCGTCATTAGGTGTCCATGAATGTTACAATTCACTATCAGTTTTTGTCAGATTCGAAAATCTTTGACTCACAGCAGAACGGCCATAAGGTGCCCTAGGCAGCAATAGACCCATGGAGACAAGTCTGCTGGAGGACGATGTATTGAATCGGGACGCAATTTGAGTGATCCATCGTCATTAGGTGGCCCTGAACGTACAATTCACTATCAGTTTTTCGTCCGATTCAAAAATCTTTGACTCACAGCAGAACGGCCATAAGGTGCCCGAGGCAGCAATAGACCCATGGAGACAAGTCTGCTGGAGGACGATGTATTGAATCGGGACGCAATTTGAGTGATCCATCGTCATTAGGTGACCCTGAACGTTACAATTCACTTTCAGTTTTTCGTCGCATTCGATAATCTAGACTCACAGCAGAACGGCCATAAGGTGCCCGAGGATCAGCAATAGACCCATGGAGTCAAGTCGGCTGGAGAACGATGTATTGAATCGGGACGCAATTTGAGTGATCCATCGTCATTAGGTGGCCCTGAATGTTACAATTCACTATCAGTTTTTGTCCGATTCGAAAATCTTTGACTCACAGCAGAACGGCCATAAGGTGCCCGAGGCAGCAATAGACCCATGGAGACAAGTCTGCAGGATGACGATGTATTGAATCGCGACGAAATTTGAGTGTTCCATCGTCATTAGGAGGCCCTGAATGTTAGAATTAACTATCAGTTTTTCGTCCCATTCGATAATCTAGACTCACGGGAGAACGACCATAAGGTGCCCGAGGCAGCAATAGACCCATGGAGACCAGTCGGCTGGAGGACGATGTATTGAATCGGGACGGAATTTGAGTGATCCATCGTCATTAGGTGGCCCTGAACGTTACAATTCACTATCAGTGTTTCGTCGCATTCGATAATCTAGATTCACAGCAGAACGGCCATAAGGTGCCCGAGGCAGCAATAGACCCATGGAGTCAAGTCGGCTGGAATACGATGTATTGAATCGGGACGCAATTTGAGTGATCCATCGTCATTAGGTGGCCATGAACGTTACAATTCACTATCACTTTTTCGTCCGATTCGAAAATCTTTGACTCACAGCAGAACGGCCATAAGGTGCCCGAGGCAGCAATAGACCCATGGAGACAAGTCTGCTGGAGGACGATGTATTGAATCGGGACGGAATTTGAGTGATCCATCGTCATTAGGTGGCCCTGAACGTTACAATTCACTATCAGTGTTTCGTCGCATTCGATAATCTAGATTCACAGCAGAACGGCCATAAGGTGCCAGAGGCAGCAATAGACCCATGGAGTCAAGTCGGCTGGAATACTATGTATTGAATCGGGACGCAATTTGAGTGATCCATCGTCATTAGGTGGCCCAGAATGTTACAATTCACTATCAGTTTTTCGTCCGATTCGAAAATCTTTGACTCACAGCAGAACGGCCATAAGGTGCCCGAGGCAGCAATAGACCCATGGAGACAAGTCTGCAGGATGACGATGTATTGAATCGCGACGCAATTTGAGTTATCCATCGTCATTAGGTGGCCATGAACGTTACAATTCACTATCAGTTTTTCGTCCGATTCGAAAATCTTTGACTCACAGCAGAACGGCCATAAGGTGCCCGAGGCAGCAATAGACCCATGGAGACAAGTCTGCTGGAGGACGATGCATTGAATCGGGACGCAATTTGAGTGATCCATCGTCATTAGGTGGCCCTGAACGTTACAATTCACTATCAGTTCTTCGTCCGATTCGAAAATCATTGACCCACAGCAGAACGGCCATAAGGTGCCCGAGGCAGCAATAGACACATGGAGACAAGTCGGCTGGAGGACGATGTATTGAATGGGGACGCAATTTGAGTGATCCATCGTCATTAGGTGGCCATGAACGTTACAATTCACTATCAGTTTTTCGTCCGATTCGAAAATCTTTGACTCGCAGCAGAACGGCCATAAGGTGCCCGAGGCAGCAATAGACCCATGGAGACAAGTCTGCTGGAGGACGATGTATTGAATCGGGACGGAATTTGAGTGATCCATCGTCATTAGGTGGCCCTGTACGTTACAATTCACTATCAGTGTTTCGTCGCATTCGATAATCTAGATTCACAGCAGAACGGCCATAAGGTGCCCGAGGCAGCAATAGACCCATGGAGTCAAGTCGGCTGGAATACGATGTATTGAATCGGGACGCAATTTGAGTGATCCATCGTCATTAGTTGGCCCAGAATGTTACAATTCACTATCAGTTTTTCGTCCGATTCGAAAATCTTTGACTCACAGCAGAACGGCCATAAGGTGCCCGAGGCAGCAATAGACCCATGGAGACAAGTCTGCAGGATGACGATGTATTGAATCGCGACGCAATTTGAGTTATCCATCGTCATTAGGTGGCCCTGAAAGTTAAAATTAATTCACTATCAGTTTTTCGTCCGATTCGAAAATCTTTGACTCACAGCAGAACGGCCATAAGGTGCCCGAGGCAGCAATAGACCCATGGAGACAAGTCTGCTGGAGGACGATGCATTGAATCGGGACGCAATTTGAGTGATCCATCGTCATTAGGTGACCCTGAACGTTACAATTCACTATCAGTTTTTCGTCGCATTCGATAATCTAGACTCACAGCAGAACGGCCATAAGGTGCCTGCTGGAGGACGATGTATTGAATCGGGACGCAATTTGAGTGATCCATCGTCATTAGGTGGCCCTGAACGTTACAATTCACTATCAGTTCTTCGTCCGATTCGAAAATCATTGACCCACAGCAGAACGGCTATAAGGTGCCCGAGGCAGCAATAGACCCATGGAGACAAGTCTGCAGGATGACGATGTATTGAATCGCGACGCAATTTGAGTTATCCATCGTCATTAGGTGGCCCTGAAAGTTAAAATTAATTCACTATCAGTTTTTCGTCCGATTCGAAAATCTTTGACTCACAGCAGAACGGCCATAAGGTGCCCGAGGCAGCAATATACCCATGGAGACAAGTCGGCTGGAGGACGATGTATTGAATCGGGACGCAATTTGAGTGATCCATCGTCATTAGGTGGCCATGAATGTTACATATCACTATCTGTTATTCGTCCGATTCGAAAATCTTTGAATCACAGCAGAACGGCCATAAGGTGCCCGAGGCAGCAATAGGCCCATGGAGACAAATCTGCTGGAGGACGATGTATTGAATCGGGATGCAATTTGAGTGATCCATCGTCATTAGGTGGCCCTGAACGTTACAATTCACTATCAGGTTTTCGTCCGATTCGAAAATCTTTGACTCACAGCAGAACGGCCATAAGGTGCCCGAGGCAGCAATAGACCCATGGAGACAAGTCGGCTGGAGGACGATGTATTGAATCGGGACGCTATTTGAGTGATCCATCGTCATTAGGTGGCCCTGAAAGTTACAATTAAGTCACTATCAGTTTTTCGTCCGATTCGAAAATCTTTGACTCACAGCAGAACGGCCATAAGGTGCCGAGGCAGCAATAGACCCATGGAGACAAGTCTGCTGGAGGACGATGTATTGAATCGGGACGCAATTTGAGTGATCCATCGTCATTAGGTGACCCTGAACGTTACAATTCACTATCAGTTTTTCGTCGCATTCGATAATCTAGACTCACAGCAGAACGGCCATAAGGTGCCCGAGGCAGCAATAGACCCATGGAGTCAAGTCGGCTGGAGAACGATGAATTGAATCGGGACGCAATTTGAGTGATCCATCGTCATTAGGTGGCCCTGAATGTTACAATTCACTATCAGTTTTTCGTCCGATTCGAAAATCTTTGACTCACAGCAGAACGGCCATAAGGTGCCCGAGGCAGCGATAGACCCATGGAGACAAGTCTGCAGGATGACGATGTATTGAATCGCGACGCAATTTGAGTGTTCCATCGTCATTAGGAGGCCCTGAATGTTAGAATTAACTATCAATTTTTCGTCCCATTCGATAATCTAGACTCACGGGAGAACGACCATAAGGTGCCCGAGGCAGCAATAGACCCATGGAGACAAGTCGGCTGGAGGACGATGTTTGAATCGGGACGCCATTTGAGTGATCCATCGTCATTAGGTGGCCCTGAACGTTACAATTCACTATCAGTTTTTCGGCCGATTCAAAAATCTTTGACTCACAGCAGAACGGCCATAATGTGTCCGAGGCAGCAATAGACCCATGGAGACTAGTCTGCTGGAGCACGAGGTATTGAATCGGGACGCAATTTGAGTGATCCATCGTCATTAGGTGGCCCTGAACGTTACAATTCACTATCAGTTTTTCGTCCGATTCGAAAATCTTTGACTCACAGCAGAACGGCCATAAGGTGCCCGAGGCAGCAATAGACCCATGGAGACAAGTCTGCTGGAGGACGATGTATTGAGTCGGGACGCAATTTGAATGATCCATCGTCGTTAGGTGGCCCTGAACGTTACAATTCACTATCAGTTCTTCGTCCGATTCGAAAATCATTGACCCACAGCAGAACGGCCATAAGGTGCCCGAGGCAGCAATAGACCCATGGAGACAAGTCGGCTGGAGGACGATGTATAGAATCGGGACGGAATTTGAGTGATCCATCATCATTAGGTGGCCATGAATGTTACAATTCACTATCTGTTATTCGTCCGATTCGAAAATCTTTGACTCACAGCAGAACGGCCATAAGGTGCCCGAGGCAGCAATAGGCCCATGGAGACAAGTCTGCTGGAGGACGATGTATTGAATCGGGATGCAATTTGAGTGATCCATCGTCATTAGGTGGCCCTGGACGTTACAATTCACTATCAGTTTTTCGTCCGATTCGAAAATCTTTGACTCACAGCAGAACGGCCATAAGGTGCCCGAGGCAGCAATAGACCCATGGAGACAAGTCTGCTGGAGGACGATGTATTGAATCGGGACGGAATTTGAGTGATCCATCGTCATTAGGTGGCCCTGAACGTTACAATTCACTATCAGTTTTTCGTCGCATTCGATAATCTAGATTCACAGCAGAACGGCCATAAGGTGCCCGAGGCAGAATAGACCCATGGAGTCAAGTCGGCTGGAGGACGATGTATTGAATCGGGACGCAACTTGAGTGATCCATCGTCATTAGGTGGCCCAGAATGTTACAATTCACTATCAGTTTTTCGTCCGATTCGAAAATCTTTGACTCACAGCAGAACGGCCATAAGGTGCCCGAGGCAGTAATAGACCCATGGAGACAAGTCTGCAGGATGACGATGTATTGAATCGCGACGCAATTTGAGTTTTCCATCGTCATTAGGAGGCCCTGAATGTTAGAATTAACTATCAGTTTTTCGCCCCATTCGATAATCTAGACTCACGGGAGAACGACCATAAGGTGCCCGAGGCAGCAATAGACAAATGGAGACAAGTCTGCTGGATGACGATGTATTGAATCGGGACGCAATTTGTGTGGTCCATCCTCATTAGGTGGCCCTGAATGTTACAATTCACTATCAGTTTTTCATCCGATTCGAAAATCTTTGACTCACAGCAGAACGGCCATAAGGTGCCCGAGGCAGCAATAGACCCATAGAGACAAGCCTGCTGGAGGACAATGTATTGAATCGGGACGCAATTTGAGTGATCCATCGTCATTAGGTGGCCCTGAACGTTACAATTCACTATCAGTTTTTCGTCCGATTCGAAAATCTTTGACTCACAGCAGAACGGCCATAAGGTGCCCGAGGCAGCAATAGACCCATGGAGACAAGTCTGCTGGAGGACGATGTATTGAATCGGGACGCAATTTGAGTGATCCATCGTCATTAGGTGGCCCTGAAAGTTACAATTCACTATCAGTTTTTCGTCCGTTTCGAAAATCATTGACTCACAGCAGAACGGCCAAAAGGTGCCCGAGGCAGCAATAGACCCATGGAGACAAGTCTGCAGGATGACGATGTATTGAATCGCGACGCAATTTGAGTTTTCCATCGTCATTAGGAGACCCTGAATGTTAGAATTAACTATCAGTTTTTCGTCCCATTCGATAATCTAGACTCACGGGAGAACGACCATAAGGTGCCCGAGGCAGCAATAGACCCATGGAGACAAGTCTGCAGGATGACGATGTATTGAATCGCGACGCAATTTGAGTTATCCATCGTCATTAGGTGGCCCTGAAAGTTACAATTAATTTACTATCAGTTTTTCGTCCGATTCGAAAATCTTTGACTCTCTGCAGAACGGCCATAAGGTGCCCGAGGCAGCAATAGACCCATGGAGACAAGTCGGCTGGAGGACGATGTATTGAATCGGGACGTAATTTGAGTGATCGATCGTCATTAGGTGGCCCTGAATGTTACAATTCACTATCTGTTTTTCGTCCGATTCGAAAATCTTTGACTCACAGCAGAACGGCCATAAGCTGCCCGAGGCAGCAATAGACCCATGGAGACAAGTCTGCTGGAGGACGATGCATTGAATCGGGACGCAATTTGAGTGATCCATCGTCATTAGGTAGCCCTGAACGTTACTATCCACTATCAGTTCTTCGTCCGATTCGAAAACCTTTGACCCTCAGCAGTACGGCCATAAGGTGCCCGAGGCAGCAATAGACCCATGGAGACATGACGGCTGGAGGACGATGTATTGAATCGGGACGATATTTGAGTGATCCATCGTCATTAGGTGGCCCTGAAAGTTACAATTCACTATCAGTTTTTCGTCCGATTCGAAAAACTTTGAGTCACAGCAGAACGGCCATAAGGTGCCCGAGGCAGCAATAGACCCATGGAAACAAGTCGGCTGGAGGACGATGTATTGAATCGCGACGCAATTTGAGTGTTCCATCGTCATTAGGAGGCCCTAAATGTTACAATTAACTATCAGTTTTTCGTCCCATTCGATAATCTAGACTCACGGGAGAACGACCATAAGGTGCCCGAGGCAGCAATAGACCCATGGAGACAAGTCGGTTGGAGGACGATGTATTGAATCGGGACGCAATTTGAGTGATCCATCGTCATTAGGTGGCCCTGAACGATACAATTCACTATCTGATTTTCGTCCGATTCAAAAATCTTTGACTCACAGCAGAACGGCCATAATGTGCCCGAGGCAGCAATAGACCCATGGAGACTAGTCTGCTGGAGCACGAGGTATTGAATCGGGACGCAATTTGAGTGATCCATCGTCATTAGGTGGCCCTGAACGTTACAATTCACTATCAGGTTTTCGTCCGATTCGAAAATCTTTGACTCACAGCAGAACGGCCATAAGGTGCCCGAGGCAGCAATAGACCCATGGAGACAAGTCGGCTGGAGGACGATGTATTGAATCGGGACGCTATTTGAGTGATCCATCGTCATTAGGTGGCCCTGAAAGTTACAATTAAGTCACTATCAGTTTTTCGTCCGATTCGAAAATCTTTGACTCACAGCAGAACGGCCATAAGGTGCCGAGGCAGCAATAGACCCATGGAGACAAGTCTGCTGGAGGACGATGTATTGAATCGGGACGCAATTTGAGTGATCCATCGTCATTAGGTGACCCTGAACGTTACAATTCACTATCAGTTTTTCGTCGCATTCGATAATCTAGACTCACAGCAGAACGGCCATAAGGTGCCCGAGGCAGCAATAGACCCATGGAGTCAAGTCGGCTGGAGAACGATGAATTGAATCGGGACGCAATTTGAGTGATCCATCGTCATTAGGTGGCCCTGAATGTTACAATTCACTATCAGTTTTTCGTCCGATTCGAAAATCTTTGACTCACAGCAGAACGGCCATAAGGTGCCCGAGGCAGCGATAGACCCATGGAGACAAGTCTGCAGGATGACGATGTATTGAATCGCGACGCAATTTGAGTGTTCCATCGTCATTAGGAGGCCCTGAATGTTAGAATTAACTATCAATTTTTCGTCCCATTCGATAATCTAGACTCACGGGAGAACGACCATAAGGTGCCCGAGGCAGCAATAGACCCATGGAGACAAGTCGGCTGGAGGACGATGTATTGAATCGGGACGCCATTTGAGTGATCCATCGTCATTAGGTGGCCCTGAACGTTACAATTCACTATC